>NW_027672551.1:0-451291 GCF_964165515.1 Mesoplodon bidens | reverse complement strand
GAGCATTGTGGTGACATAAGTCACAGAGTCTTGTGATGACGAAGGCATGGACAATTGTGATGACAAATGACATGAAGAATTGTGATGACTGAGGTCACGGAGAATTTTCATAAAAAGGGTCATGGAGCATTGTGATGACAAGGTCATGGAGTTTTGAGAAGACAGTTGTCAGAGAGCATTGTGATGATATATGGCATGGTCCATTGTGATGACAATGGCATGGAGCATTGTGAGGTCAAGGGTCATGGAGGATTGGGATGACAAAGCTAATGGAGCATTGTGATGACAAAGTATTGGAGCATTCTGATGACAAGGGTCATGAAGCATTGCGATGACAATGGCATGGAGCATTGTGATGAAAAAGGCATTGAGCTATTTCATGACAGAGATCAAGGAGACTTCTCACAAGTGACAGGGAGCATTGTGATGACAAGTGTATTGAGCATTGTGATGATATTGGTCATGGAGCATTGTGATGAGAAGGACATGGAATATTGTGATGACTGGCAACATGGAGCGTCGTGATGACAAGGGTCATGGAGCATTGTGATGACAGTGGCATGGAGCATTTTGTTAAGGATCCCTTGGAGCATTCTGATGTCATGTGTCATGGAGCATTGTGATGACATATGTCCGGTCCATTGTGATGACAAAGCTATGGAGCATTGTGAGGCCAAGAGTCATGGAGGATTGTGATGACAAAGCTAATGGAGCATTGTGATGACAAGTGATTGGAGCCCTCTGATGACAAGGGTCTTGAAGCATTGTGATGACAATAGCATGGAGCACTGTGATGATAAGGGCATGGAGCATTGTGATGAAAAATGCATTAAGCTATTACATGACAGAGTTCAAGGAGACTTCTGACAAGTGTCAGGGAGCATTGTGATGACAAGTGTATTGAGCATCGTGATGACCATGTTCATGGAGCATTGTGATGACAAGGACATGGAATATTGTGATGAGAGGCATCATGGAGCATTGTGATGACAAGGGTCGTGGATCATTGTGATGACAATGGCATGGAGCATTTTGTTGACAATCCCCTGGAGCATTCTGATGTCATGTGTCATGGAGCATTATGATGACATATGTCCGGTCCCTTGTGATGACAATGGCATTGAGCATTGTGATGCCATGTGTTATGGAGGATTATGATGACAAAGGTAATGCAGCATTGTGATGACAAGAGCTTGGAGCATTGTGATGACAACTGCTTAGAGCATTGTGATGACAGGGGCATGGAGCATTAGCCTCACAAGTTTAATGGATTATTGTGATGATAGTGTGCATGGCACATTGTGAAGGCAAAGGCAAGGAAAACTGAGATTACAAGGTCATGGAGTATTGTGACGAGAACTGTCAGGGATCATTGTGATGACATATATCATGGTCCATCGTGATGACAATGTTATTGAGCATTGTGATGCCAAGTGTCATGGAGGATAGTGATTACAAAGTATTGGTGCTTTGAGGTGACAAGGGCATGGAGCATTGTGATAACAGGGTCATGGAGCATTGGTCTGACAAGTTTCATGGATTAATTTGATGACAGTGTGCATGGTGCATTGTGATGGCAAAGGCATGGAGCATTGTGATGCCAGGGTCAAGGTCTATTGCGAAGACAGGTGTCAGTGATCATTGTGAGGACATATGTCATTGTCCATTGTGATGACAATGGCATGGAGCATTGTGATGCCAAGTGTCATGGAGGATTCTGATGACAAAGGTAATGGAGGCTTGTGAAGACAAGGGCTTGGAGCATTGTGATGACAAGGATCATGGTGGATTGTGATTACAAGGGCATGGAGCATTGTGATAGCAAGGGCCATTGTAAATTTTAATGACAACTTTGTTAAGCATTGTGATGACAAAGCACTTGGAGTTTGCTAGGACAGGGGTCATGGACCATTGGGATAACAAGAGCATGGAAAATTGTGATGAAAAGAGCCTGTAACATTGTGATGAGAAGTGTCATGGAGCATTGTGATAACAAGGACGTGGAGAATTGTGATGAAAAGGGACATGGAACATTGTGATGACCAGGGCATGGAGCATTTTGATTGCAAGACCGTGGAGCATTCTGATGAGAAGACCATGGATAATTGTGATGACGAGCGTCATGGAGCACTGTAATGACAAGGGGCATGAAGCATTGTGAGGACAGGTGTCATGGAGCATTGTGATGACAGGGTTCATGGAGCATTGTGATGCCAAGTGTCATGGAGCTTTCTGATGACAAGCTTGTGGAGTATTGTGATGACAATGGCATGGAGCATTGTGATGACAAGGACATGGAGCATTGTGATGACAATGTCATGGAGTTTTGTGAAGACAGTTATCAGGGAGCATTGTGATGACATATATCATGGTCCATTGTGATGACAATGGCTTGGAGCATTGTGAGGCCAAGTGTCATCGTGGATTGTGAAGACAATGTTAATGGAGCATTATGATGACAAGGGCTTGGAGCTTCATGATGAGAAGAATCATGGAGGAATGTGATTACAAGGGCATGGAGCATTGTGATGATAAGGGCATGGAGCATTGTGATGAGAAAGGCCTGGATCTGTTTCTTGACAGAGTTCAAGGAGCCTTCTGACAAGTGGCAGGGAGCATTGTGATGACAAGTGTATTGAGCATTGTGATGACAATGTTCATGCAGCATTGAGATGACAAAGGCATGGAATATTTTAATGACAGGCATCATGGTGTGTTGTGATGACAAGGGTCATGGAATATTGGAATGACAATGGCATGGAGCATTGTGTTGAGAATGCCCTGGAGCATTCTGATGACATGCGTCATGGACCATTGTGATGACATATGTCCGGTCATTGTGATGACCATGGCATGGAGCATTGTGATGACAAGTGTCAGAAAGCATTGTGATGACAAAGGTAATGGAGCATTGTGATGACAAGGGCTTGGAACATTGTGATGACAAGTGTGATGGAGCATTGTGTTGAGAAGTTCATGGAGCATTGTGGTGACATAAGTCACAGAGTCTTGTGATGACGAGGGCATGGACAATTGTGATGACAAATGTCATGAAGAATTGTGATGACTGGAGTCACGGAGAATTTTCATAAAAAGGGTCATGGTGCATTGTGATGACAAGGTCATGGTGTTTTGAGAAGATAGTTGTCAGAGAGCATTGTGATGATATATGGCATGGTCCATTGTGATGACAATGGCATGGAGCTTTGTGAGGCCAAGAGTCATGGAGGATTGGGATGACAAAGATAATGGAGCATTGTGATGACAAGGGATTGGAGCATTCTGATGACAAGGGTCATGAAGCATTGTGATGACAATGGCATGGAGCATTGTGATGAAAATGGCATTGAGCTATTTCATGACGGATTTCAAGGAGACTTCTGACAAGTTACAGGGAGCATTGTGATGACATGTGTATTAAGCATTGTGATGATATTGGTCATGGAGCATTGTGATGAGTAGGACATGGAATATTGTGATGACAGGCATCATGGAGCGTCGTGATGACAAGGGTCATGGAGCATTGTGATGATAATGGCATGGAGCATTTTGTTGAGAATCCCTTGGAGCATTCTGATGACATGCGTCATGGAGCATTGTGATGACATATGTCCGGTCCTTTGTGATGACCATGGCATGGAGCATTGTGATGAAAAGTGTCAGAAAGCATTGTGATGACAAAGGTAATGGAGCATTGTGATGACAAGGGCTTGGAGCATTGTGATGACAAGGGTAATGTGGCATTGTGATGAGAAGTTCATGGAGCATTGTGGTGACATAAGTCACAGAGTCTTGTGATGACGAGGGCATGGACAATTGTGATGACAAATGTCATGAAGAATTGTGAAGACAGTAGTAACGGAGAATTTTTATAAAAAGGGTCATGGTGCATTGTGATGACAAGGTCATGGAGTTTTGAGAAGACAGTTGTCAGAGAGCATTGTGATGATATATGGCATGGTCCATTGTGATGACAATGGCATGGAGCATTGTGAGGTCAACAATCATGGAGGATTGGGATGACAAAGCTAATGGAGCATTGTGATGACAAGGGATTGGAGCATTCTGATGACAAGGGTCATGAAGCATTGTGATGACAATGGCATGGAGCATTGTGATGAAAAAGGCATTGAGCTATTTCATGACTGATTTCAAGGAGACTTCTGACAAGTGACAGGGATCATTGTGGTGACAAGTGTATTGAGCATTGTGATGATATTGGTCATGGAGCATTGTGATGAGTAGGACATGGAATATTGTGATGACAGGCATCATGGAGCGTCGTGATGACAAGGGTCATGGAGCACTGTGATGATAATGGCATGGAGCATTTTGTTGAGAATCCCCTGGAGCATTCTGGTGTCATGTGTCATGGAGCATTGTGATGACATATGTCCGGTCCATTGTGATGACAATGGCATGGAGCATTGTGATGCCAAGTGTTATGGATGATTATGATGACAAAAGTAATGCAGCATTGTGATGACAAGAGCTTGGAGCATTGTGATGACAACTGCTTAGAGCATTGTTTTGACAGGGGCATGGAGCATTGGCCTGACAATTTTACTGGATTATTGTGATGACAGTGTGCATGGCACATTGTGATGACAAGGGCATGGAGCACTGAGATTACAAGGTCATGGAATATTGTGACGAGAGGTGTCAGGGATCATTGTGATGACATATATCATGGTCCATTGTGATGACACAGTCATTGAGCATTGTGATGCCAAGTGTCATGATGATAGTGATAAAAAAGGTAATGGAGCTTTGTGATGACAAGGGTGTGGAGCATTCTGATGACAAGGGCATGGAGCTTTGTGATGACAGGGTCATGGAGCATTGGTCTAAAAAGTTTCCTGGATTATTGTGATGACAGTGTGCATCGCACATTGTGATGGCAAAGGCATGGAGCATTGTGATGCCATGGTCAGTGACTATTGTGAAGACACGTGTCAGGGATCATTGTGAGGACATATGACATTGTCCTTTGTGATGACAATGGATTGGAGCATTGTGATGACAAGGATCATGGAGGAATGTGATTACAAGTGCATGGAGCATTGTGATGACAAGGGCCATTGAAAATTTTAATGACAACGTCGTTAAGCATTGTGATGACAAAGCACATGGAGCTTCCTAAGACAGGGGTCATGGAGCATTGGGATGACAAGAGCATGGAAATTTGTGATGACAAGTGCCTGTAACTTTGTGATGAGAAGTGTCATGGAGCATTGTGATAACAAGACGTGGAGAATTGTGATGACAAGGGACATGGAACATTGTGATGACAAGGGCATGGAGCATATTGATTGCAAGACCGTGGAGCATTCTGATGAGAAGGCCATGGATAATTGTGATGATGAGCGTCATGTAGCACTGTAATGACAAGGGACATGAAGCATTGTGAGGACAGGTGTCATGGAGCATTGTGATGACAGGGTTCATGGAGCATTGTGATGCCAAGGGTAATGGAGCATTCTGATGGCAAGCTTGTGGATTATTGTGATGGCAATGGCATGGAGCATTGTGATGACAAGGGCGTGGAAAATTGTGATGACAAATGTCATGAAGAATTGTGATGAGTGGAGTCACGGAAAATTTTCATAAAAAGGGTCATGGAGCATTGTGATGACAAGGTCATGGAGTTTTAGGAAGACAGATGTCAGGGAGCATTGTGATGACCATGGCATGGAGCATTGTGATGCCAAGAGTCATGGAGGATTGTGATGACAAAGCTAATGGAGCATTGTGATTACAAGGGATTGGAGCATTCTGATGACAAGGGTCATGAAGCATTGTGATGGCAATGGCATGGAGCATTGTGATGAAAAAGGCATTGAGCTATTTCATGACAGAGTTCAAGGAGACTTCTGACAAGTGTCAGGGAGCATTGTGATGACAAGTGTATTGAGCATTGTGATGACAAAGTTCATGGAGCATTGTGATGACAAGGACATGGAATATTGTGATGACAGGCTTCATGTAGCATTGTGATGACAAGGGTCATGGATCATTGTGATGACAATGGCATGGAGCATTTTGTTGACAATCCCGTGGAACATTCTGATGTCATGTGTCATGGAGCATTGTGATGGCATATGTCCGGTCCATTGTGATGACAATGGCATGGAGCATTGTGATGCCAAGTTTTATGGAGGATTATGATGACAAAGGTAATGCAGCATTGTGATGACAAGAGCTTGGAGCATTGTGATGACAACTGCTTAGAGCATTGTGATGACAGGGGCATGGAGAATTGGCCTGACAAGTTTAATGGATTTTTGTGACGACAGTGCGCATGCCACATTGTGATGACAAGGGCATGGAGCACTGAGATTACAAGGTCATGGAGTATTGTGTAGAGAGGTGTCAGGGATCATTGTGATGACATATATCATGGTCCATTGTGATGACAATGTCATTGAGCATTGTGATGCCAAGTGTCATGGAGGATAGTGATGTCAAAGGTAATGGAGCTTTGTGATGACAAGAGCGTGGAACATTGTAATGACAAGGGCATGGAGCATTGTGATGACAGGGTCATGTAGAATTGGTCTGACAAGTTTCATGGATTATTGTGATGCCAGTGTGCATGGCGCATTGTGATGCCAAGGTCAAGGACTATTGCGAAGACAGGTGTCAGGGATCATTGTGAGTACATATGTCATTGTCCATTGTGATGACAATGGCATGGAGCATTGTGATGCCAAGTGTCATGGAGGATTGTGATGACAAAGGTAATGGAGCACTGTGATGACAAGGGCCTGGCGCATTGTGATGACTAGGATCATGGAGGCATGTGATTACAAGGGCATGGAGCATTGTGATGACAAGGGACATTGAAAATTTTAATGACAACGTCGTTAAGCATTGTGATGACAAAGCGCATTGAGCTTGCTATGACAGGGGTCATGGAGCATTGGGATGACAAGATGCATGGAAAATTGTGATGACAAGAGCCTGTAACATTGTGATGAGAAGTGTCATGGAGCATTGCGATAACAAGGACCTGGAGAATTGTGATGATAAGGGACATGGAACATTGTGATGACCAGGGCATGGAGCATTTTGATTGAAAGACCGCGGAGCATTCTGATGAGAAGGCCATGGATAATTGTGATGACGAGCGTCACGGAGCACTGTAATGACAAGGGGCATGAAGCATTGTGAGGACAGGTGTCATGGAACATTGTGATGACAGAGTTCATGGAGCATTGTGATGCTAAGTGTCATGGAACTTTCTGATGACAAGCTTGTGGAGTATTGTGATGACAATGGCATGAAGCATTGTGATGACAAGAGCGTGGAGCATTGTGATGACAAGGTCATGGAGTTTTGTGAAGACAGTTATCAGGGAGCATTGTGATGACATATGTCATGGTCCATTGTGAAGACAATGGATTGGAGCATTGTGAGGTCAAGTGTCGTCGTGGATTGTGATGACAAAGTTAATGGAGCATTATGATGACAAGGGCTTGGAGCTTCGTGATGACAAGGATCATGGAGGAATGTGATTACATGGGCATGGAGCATTGTGATGATAAGGGCATGGAGCATTGTGATGAAAAATGTCTGGATCTATTTCTTGACAGATTTCAAGGAGCCTTCTGACAAGTGGCAGGGAGCATTGTGATGAGAAGTGTATTGAGAATTGTGCTGACAATGTTCATGCAGCATTGTGATGACAAGGGCATGGAATATTTTAATGGCAGGCATCATGGTGTGTTGTGATGACAAGGGTCATGGAATATTAGAATAACAATGGCATGGTGCATTGTGTTGAGAATGCCCTGGAGCATTCTGATGACATGCGTCATGGAGCATTGTGATGACATATGTCCGGTCCATTGTGATGACCATGGCACGGAGCATTGTGATGAAAAGTGTCAGAAAGCATTGTGATGACAAAGGTAATGGGGCATTGTGAATGCAAGGGCATGGAGCATTGTGATGACAAGGGCCTGGTGAATTGTTATGACAAGGTCATGGAGTTTTGTGAAGACAGATGTCAGGGAGCATTGTGATGATATATGGCATGGTCCATTGTGATGACAATGGCATCGAGCATTGTGAGGCCAAACTTCATGGAGGATTGTGATGACAAAGCTAATGGAGCATTCTGATGACAAGGGATTGGAGCATTCTGATGACAAGGGTCATGAAGCATTGTGATGACAATGGCATGGAGCATTGTGATGAAAAAGGCATTGAGCTATTTCATGACAGATTTCAAGGAGACTTCTGACAAGAGACAGTGAGCATTGTGATGACAAGTGTATTGAGCATTGTGATGATATTGGTCATTGAGCATTGTGATGAGAAGGACATGGAATATTGTGATGACAGGCATCATGGAGCGTTGTGATGACAAGGATCATGGAGCATTGTGATGACAATGGCATGGAGCATTTTTTTGAGTATCCCCTGGAGCATTCTGATGTCATGTGTCATGGAGCATTGTGATGACATATGTCCGGTCCATTGTGATGACAATGGCATGGAGCATTGTGAGGCCAAGAGTCATGGAGGATTGTGCTGACAAAGCTAATGGAGCATTGTGATGGCAAGGGATTGGAGCCCTCTGATGACAAGGGTCATGAAGCATTGCGATGACAATGGCATGGAGCATTGTGATGATAAGGGCATTCAGCATTGTGTTGAAAAAGGCATTAAGCTATTTCATGACAGAGTTCAAGGAGACTTCTGAGAAGTGTCAGTGAGCATTGTGATGACAAGTGTATTGAGCATTGTGATGACAATGGTCATGGAGCAATTTGATGACAAGAACATGGAATATTGTGATGACAGACATCATGGAGCGTTGTGATGACAAGGGTCATGGATCATTGTGATGACAATGGCATGGAGCATTTTGTTGACAATTCCCTGGAGCATTCTGATGTCATGTGTCATGGAGCATTGTGATGACATATGTCTGGTCCATTGTGATGACAATGGCATGGAGCATTGTGATGCCAAGTGTTATGGATGATTATGATGACAAAGGTAATGCAGCATTGTGAGGACAAGAGCTTGGAGCATTGTGATGACAACTGCTTAGAGCATTGTGATGACAGGGGCATGGAGCATTGGCCTGACAAGTTTAATGGATTATTGTGATGACAGTGCACATGGCACATTGTGATGACAAGGGCATGGAGTACTGAGATTACAAGGTCATGGAGTATTGTTTAGAGAGGTGTCAGGAACATTGTGATGACATATATCATGGTCCATTGTGATGACAATGGCATGGAGCATTGTGAGGCCATGTGTCATGGAGGATAGTGATGACAAAGGTAATGGAGCTTTGTGATGACAAGGGCGTGGAGCATTGTGATGACAAGGGCATGGAGAATTGTGATGACAGGGTCATGGAGCATTGGTGTCACAAATTTCCTGGATTATTGTGATGACAGTGTGCATGGTGCATTGTGATGGCAAAGGCATGGAGCATTGTGATGCAAAGGTCAAGGTCTATTGCAAAGACAGGTGACAGGGATCATTGTGAGGACATATGTCATTGTCCATTGTGATTACAATGGCATGGAGCATTGTGATGACAAGTGTCATGGAGGATTGTGATGACAAAGGTAATGGAGCATTGTGATGATAAGGGCTTGGAGCATTATGATGACAAGGATCTTGGAAGAATGTGATTACAAGGGCATGGAGCGTTGTGATGACAAGGGACATAGAAAATTTTAATGACAACGTCGTTAAGCATTGTGATGACAAAGCACATGGAGCTTGCTATGACAGGGCTAATGGAGCATTGGGATGACAAGAGCATGGAAAAATGTGATGAAAAGAGCCTGTAACATTGTGATGAGAAGTGTCATGGAGCATTGCGATAACAAGGACGTGGAGAATTGTGATGACAAGGGACATGGAACATTGTGATGACCAGGGCATGGAGCATTTTGATTGCAAGACCGTGGAGCATTCTGATGAGAAGGCCATGGATAATTGTGATGACGAGTGTCATGGAGCACTGTAATGACAAGGGGCATGAAGCATTGTGAGGACAGGTGTCATGGAGCATTGTGATGACAGGGTTCATGGAGCATTGTGATGCCAAGGGTCATGGAGCATTCTGATGAAAAGCTTGTGGAGTATTGTGATGACAATGGCATGGAGCATTGTGATGACAAAGGCATGGAGCATTGTGATGACAAGGTCATGGAGTTTTTTGAAGACAGTTATCAGGGAGCATTGTGATGACATATGTCATGGTCCATTGTGATGACAATGGCTTGGAGCATTGTGAGGCCAAGTGTCATCGTGGATTGTGATGACAAAAATAATGGAGCATTATGATGACAAGGGCTTGGAGCTTCGTGATGACAAGGATCATGGAGGAATGTGATTACATGGGCATGGAACATTGTGATGATAAGGGCATGGAGCATTGTGATGAAAAAGGCCTGGATCTATTTCTTGACAGAGATGAAGGAGGCTTCTGACAAGTGGCAGGGAGCATTGTGATGACAAGTGTATTGAGCATTGTGATGACAATGTTCATGCAGCATTGTGATGACAAGGGGATGGAATATTTTAATGACAGGCATCATGGTGTGTTGTGATGACAAGGGTCATGGAATATTAGAATAACAATGGCATGGAGCATTGTGTTGAGAATGCCCTGGAGCATTCTGATGACATGCGTCATGGAGCATTGTGATGACATATGTCTGGTCCATTGTGATGTTAATGGCATGGAGCATTTTGATGACAAGTGTCATGGAGGATTATTATGAGAAAGGTAATGGAGCATTCTGATGACAAGGGCTTGGAGCATTGTGATGAAAACGGCATAGAGCATTGTGATGACAGGGGCATGGAGCATTGGCCTCACAAGTTTAATGGATTATTGTGATAACAGTGCACATGGCACATTGGATGACAAGGGCATGGAGCGCTGTGATTACAAGGTCATGGAGTATTGTGTAGAGAGGTGTCAGGGAACATTGTGATGACATATATCATGGTCCATTGTGATGACAATGGCATGGAGCATTGTGAGGCCATGTGTCATGGAGGATAGTGATGACAAAGGTAATGGAGCTTTGTGATGACAAGGGCTTATAACATTGTGATGACCAGGGCTTATAGCATTGTGATGACAGGTCGTGGATCATTGGTCTGACAAGTTTCATGGATTATTGTGATCACCATGGGCATGACACACTGTGATGGCAAAGGCTTGGAGCATTGTGATGACAAGGTCATGGACTATTTTGAACACAGGTGTCAGGGAGCATTGTGATGAAATATGTCATGGTCCATTGTGATGACAATAGCATGGAGCATAGTGATGCCAAGTGTCATGGAGGATTGTGATGACAAAGGTAATGGAGCATTGTGATTACAAGGGCTTGGAGCATTATGATTACAAGGTTCACAGAGGGATGTGATTACAAGGGCATGGAGCATTGTGATGACAAAGGCCATTGAAAATTTTAATGACAACGTCGTGAAGCATTGTGATGACAAAGCACATTGAGCTTGTTATGACAGGGGTCATGGAGCATTGCTTTGACAAGGACATGGAAAATTATGATAACAAGAGCCTGTAACTTTTTGATGAGAAGTGTCATGGAGCATTGTGATATCAAGGACGTGGAAAATTGTGATGACAAGGGATATGTAGCATTGTGAGTACCAGGGCATGGCGCACTTTGATTGCAAGACCTTGGAGCATTGTGATGAGAAGACCATGGATAATTTTGATGTTGAGCATTATGGAGCGCTGTAATGACAAGAGGCATGGAGCATTATGAGGACAGGTGTCATGGAGCCTTGTGATGACAGGGGTCATGGAGCATTGTGATGCCAAGGATCATGGAGCATTCTGATGATAAGCTTGTGGAGTATTGTGAAGACAATGGCATGGAGCATTGTGATGACAAGGGTATGGAGATTTGTGTAGACAGTTATCAGGGAGCATTGTGATGACATATGTCATAGTCCATTGTGATGACAATGGCATGGAGAATTGTGAGGCCAAGTGTCATAGAGGATTGTGATGGCAAATGTAATGGAGCATTGCGATGACAAGGGCTTGCAGCATTGTGATGCCAAGTGTCATGGAGGATTGTGATGACAAATGTAATGGAGTTTTGTGATGACAAGCACTTGAAGCATTGTGATGACAGTGTCAGGGAGCATTGGTCTGACAAGTTTTATGGATTATTGTGATTACAGTGGGCATGGCACATTGTGATGGCAAAGGCGTGGAGCATTTTGATGACAAGGTCATGGACTATTGTGAATAGAGGTGTTAGGGAGCATTGTGATGACATATGTCATGGTCCATTGTGATGACAATGACTTGGAGCATTGTGATGCCAAGTGTCATGGAAGATTGTGATGACAAAGGTAATGGAGCATTGTGATGACAAGGTCTTGGAGCATTGTGATGTCAAGGATCATGGAGGAATGTGATTACACGGCATGGAGCATTTTGATGACAAGGGCCGCAGAAAATTTTAATGACAACGTCGTGTATCATTGTGATGACAAAGCGCATGGGGCTTGCTATGACAGGGGTCAAGAAGAATTGGGTTGACAAGGTCTTGGAACACTGTGATGACAAGTGTCATGGAGTATTGTGTTTACAAGAGCATGGATCATTTTTATGAAAAGGGCCATTTAAAAATTTAATGACAACGTCGTGAATCATTGTGATGACAAACCACATGGTGCTTGCTATGACAGGTTTCATGGAGCATTGTGATGACAAGTGCATGGAAAATTGTTGTGACAAATGCATGTAACATTGTGATGAGAAGTGTCATGGAGCATTGTGATGACAAGGACATCGAGAATTCTGATGACAAGGGACATCGAGCATTGTGATGACCAGGGCATTGAGAATTGTAATGGCAAGACCGTGGAGCATTGTGATGAGAAGACCATGGATAATTGTGATGACGAGCGTCATGGAGCACTGTAATGACAAGGGGCATGGCACATTTTGATGACAATGGCATGGAGCATAGTGTTGAGAATGCCATGGATCATTCTGATGACATGTGTCATGGAGATTTGTAATGACAAGGGCATGGAGCATTGTAATTACAGGGGTTTGGGAGACTTGAGATTAAAAGGACGTATATCATTGTCATGAAAAAGGCATTTAACCTTGTCATGACAAGGTTCAAGGAGCATAATGAGGACAAGTATCAGGGAGCATTGTGATGACAACTCTATTGAGCATTGTGATGACAGAGGTCATGAAGAATTGGGATGAGAAGACCATGGATTATTGTCGTGATGAGCGTGATGAGGCGTTGTAATGACAAGTGTTATGGAACTTTGTGATCACAAGGGTTTTGAGTATTGTGATGACAAGGTCATGGATTATTGTGAAGACAGGTGTCGGGGAGCATTGTGATGAAATAAGTCATGGTCCTTTGTGATGACATTTGCATGGAACATTTTGATGCCAAGTGTCATGGAGGATTGTGATGACAAAGGTATTGGAGCATTTTGATGACAAGGTCTTGGAGCATTGTTATGACATGGGCATGGAGCATTGTGATGAGAAGTTCATGGAGCATTCTGATGACATGCATCATGGAGCTTTGTGATGACAAGCACATGGAGCATTGTGATGACGCTGGTCTTGGAGCATTTTGATGACATAGGTCATGGAGCCTTGTGATGACAAGGAAGTGGAACATTGTGATGGCAGGGGTCATGGAGCATTTTTATGACAGTGGTAATGGAGCATTGTGATGCCCTGTGCATGAGGCATTGGTCTGAAACTTTTCATGGATTATTGTGATGAGAGTGGGCTTGGAGCATTGTGATGACAAGCACATGAATCACTGTGATACATGGGTCATGGAGGACTGTAATGACAAGGGTATTGATTATTGTGATGAGAAGAGCATCAAGCATTGTGATGACAAACGTCATGGAGCTTTGTGATGACAAGGGCATGGAGCAATGTGATGACAATGGCATTGAGCATTGTGATTCCAAGTGTCATGGAGCTTTGGATGACAAATGTTGGAGCATTTTGAGGACAAGGGCATGGTGCATTGTGATGAGAATGCCAGGGAGCATTGTGATGACAAGTTCATGGAGCAATTTGATAAAAAATGCTCCTGGTACATTTTGATGACAGGGGTTATGGATCATTGTGATGTCAGGGGTCATGGATCATTTTGATGATAAAGTCATGTAGCATTGCGATGACAGGTGTCATGGAACATTTGATGACAGGGGTGAGACAGTATTGTGATGACTTGTGAAGGAAAACTCTGATATCAGTGGTGAGAGAGCATTTTGATGAGAAGTGCATGGAGCATTGTAATGACAAGGTTTATGGAGCACTGTGATGACAATTTTGTGGAGCATTATGATGACAAGTGCATGGCACATTTGATGACATGGGTCAATGAGCATTGTGCTGAAAAGCGCAAAAAACATTGTGATGAAAAGGGTCATGGAGCATTGTGATGACAAGGGTCACAGATCATTGTGATTAAAAGTTCATGGAGCATTGTGGTGGCAAAGCTCACAGAGCCTTGTGATGAAGAGGGCATGGACAATTGTGATGATAAAGATCATGAAGCATTGTGATGACTGGAATCACGGAGTATTGTATTGAGAGGTCTATGCAGCATTGTGATGACAAGGGCATGGAGCATTGTGATGACAGGGACACGGGTCATTGGTCTGACAAGTTTCATGTATTATTGTGATGACAGGTGGCATGGAGCATTGTGATGACAGGGGTCAGGGAGCATGGTGATGACAACGGTCATGGAACATTCTGATGACAAACTTGTGGAGTATTGTGATGAAAATGGCATGGAGCATTGATGTGAAAAATGCATGGAGCCTTTTCATGACAAGTTTCATGGATTATTGTGATGACAGTTGTCATGGAGAATTGTGATGACGTTGGTCATGGAGCATTGTGATGACAAGTGTCAAGGAGCATTGTGCTGACTAGGGAATGGAGTACTGTGATGACAGGAATCATGAAGCGTTGTGATGAAAAGTGTTATAGAACATTGTGATCACACGAATTTGGAGCATCGTGATGACAGAAGTCATGGATCATTTTGATTTCAAGGAGCAAGGAGCATTGTGATGACAAGCGTATGAAGCAATGTGATCCCAAGGTTCATGCAGGATTGTGATGACAACTGTATGGAGCATTGTGATGACAATGTCATGTAGCATTTTGTTGACAAAAGCATGGAGCATTGTGATGGCAAGTGTCATAGAGGACTGTGATGACAAGTGTTATGGAGCATTGTGAATACAGGGGTCATGGAGCATTGGGATGACAACGGCATGGATCATTTTGATGACAAGGGTCATGGAGCATTTTAGTGACAAGAGTCCCGGATCATTGTGTTGTCAGGAGTCATGGAGCTTTGTGATGAGAGTGGTCATGGAGAATTGTGATGAGAAAGTCATGGAGCATTGGGCAGAAAATATTCATGGAGTATTGTGATGACAGGGGTCATGGAGCATTGTGATGACAAGGGAATGGAGCATTGTGAAGAGAATTTCAGGAGCATTCTGATAACATGCGTCATGGAGCTTTATGATGACAAGGGCATGTAGCATTGTGATTACAGGGGTCTTGGAGCATGGTGATGACAAGGGTCATGGATTATTGTGATGACAAGGCACGGGACTCTGTGATACATGTGTCATGGAGGTTTGTAATGAAAAGGGCATGGAGCATTGTGATGATAAGGCCATCCAGCATTGTGATGACAAGCGTCATGGCGCTTTGTGATGACAAGACATGGAGCAATTTTATGAGTGTGTTCATGGAGCATTGTGATGACAATGTCATGGAGCATTGTGATGCCAAGGGTCATGGAGCTTTATGATGACAAAGGTCATGGAGCATTTTGATGACCAGGGCTTGGTGCATTGTGATGAGAAGTGCAGGGTGCATTGTGATGAAAATGTCATGGAGCAATTTGATGAAAATTGTCATGGAACATTTTGATGACAGGTTTTATGGAATATTGTCATGTCAGGGGTCATGGAGCATTGTGATGATATGGGCATGTAGCATTGTGATGAGAGGAGTCATGGAATATTGTGATGACAGGGGTGAGGGAGTATTGTGATGACTAGTGATGGAACATTGTTATATCAGTGGTGAGAGAGCATTTTGATGAGAAGTGCATGGAGCATTGTGATGACAAGGTTTATGGAGCATTGTGATGACATGGGTAATGGTGCATTGTGCTGACTATTGCATGGAGCATTGTGATGACTAGGGTCATGGAGCATTTTGCTGACAAAGGATTGGAGCATTGTGATGACAAGGGTCATGGAGCATTGTGATGAAAATTTCATGGAACCATGTGATGACAAACGTCACAGAGCCTTGTGATGATGAGGGCATGGACCATTTTGAAGACAAAAGTCATGAAACATTGTGATGACTGGAGTCACGGAAAATTGTGATGACAGGGGTTATGGAGCATTGTGATGACAAGGGCATGGAGCATTGTCATGACAATTATCATGGAGCATTATGATGACAAGCCTCATGGAGCATTGTGATTACAGGGGTCATGGAGCATTGGGATGACAATTGTCATGGAGCATTTTAATGACAAGAGTCCAGGATCATTGTGTTGTCTGGGGCACGAAGCATTGTGATAACAGTGTTTTGGAGCATTGTGGTGACATGGGTCACGGAGCCTTGTGATAACTACGCTGTGGAACATTGTGATGGCAGGGTTCATAGAGCATTGTTATGACAGGTGTAATGTAGCATTGTGGTGACAAGGACATGGAGCATTGGTCTGAAAAGTTGCATGGATTATTGTGATGAGAGTGGGCATGGAGCCTTGTGATGACAGGAGCACGGAACACTGTTATACATGGGTCACGGAGGATTGTAATGACAAGGGCATGATGCATTGTGATGAGAAGGGCATTGACCATAGTGATGACAATTGTCATGGAGCATTGTGATGACTAGGGCCTGGAGCAATGTGCTTAGAGAGTTCATGGAGCATTGTGATGACAATGTAATGGAGCATTGTGATGCCAAGGGTGATGGACATTTGTGATGACAAAGGTCATGGAGCATTTTGATGACAAGGGCGTGGTTCACTGTGATGAGAAGGGGAGGGAGCATTGTGATGACAGCGTCATGGAGCAATTTGATGAAAAGTGTCATGAAATATGGAGAATTGTGATGACAAGGACGTGGATAATTGTGATGACAAGGGACATGGAGCATTGTGATGGCAAGACATTGGAGCATTGAGATGAGAAGACTATGGATAATTGTGATGACGACCATCATGGAGCACTATAATGACAAGGGACATGAAGCATTGTGATGACAGGGGTCATTGAACATTGTGATGACAAGTGTCATGGAGCATTCTGAAGACAAGTTTGTGGAGTATTGTGATGACAATGGCATGGAGCATTGTGATGAAAAGGGCATGGAACATTGTGATGAAAAATGCATGGAGCCTTTTCATGACAGGTTTCAAGGAGCATTCTGACGACAAATGTCATGGATCATTGTGATGACAAATGTCATAGAGCATTGTGATGAAAAGGGCATGGAGTATTGTGTTGACAGGCATCATGAAGCATTGTGATGACAAGTGTTATTCAACATTGCGATCACAAGAGTTTGGAGCATTGTGATGACAGAGGTCATGGATCATTTTGATTTCAATTAGCATGGAGCATTGTGATCACAAGGGCATGAAACAGTGTGATCCCAAGGTCATGGAGGATTGTGATTACAAGCACATAGAGCATTGTGATGACAAGGTCATGTAGTCTTTTGATGACAAAGGCTTGAAGCATTGTGATGAAAAGAGTCATGGAGCACTGAGATGACAACTGTCACGGAGCATTGTGATTACAGGGGTCATGGACCATTTGGATGACAAGGGCATGGATCATTTTGATGAGAATTATCATAGAGCATTTTGATGAAAAGAGTCCCGAATCATTGTGTTGTCAAGGGTCATGGATTATTGTGATGACAGTGGTCATGGGGCAGTGTGATGACAGGTGTCATGGAGCATTGTGATGAGAATGTCATGGAGGATTTGGCTGAAAATGTTCATGGAGTATTGTGATGGCATGCGTTATGGAGCTTTGTGATGACAAGGGCATGGAGCATTGTGATGAGGGATCCATGGAGCTTTCAGATGACATGAGTCATGGAGATTTTTAATGAGAAGGGCATTGAGCATTGTGATTACAGGGGTCTTGGAGCATTGTGATGGCAAGGGTCATGGAAGCTTGTGATGAAAATGCCATGTCACATTGTGATGGCAGGGTTCAAGGAGCATTGTTATGACAGGTGTAATGGAGCATTGTGATGACAAGGGCATGGAGCATTGGTCTGAAAAGTTTAATGGATTATTGTGATGAGAGTGGACATGTAGCATTTTGATGAAAAAGGCACTGAACACTGTGATACATGGGTCATGGAGGATTGTAATGACAACGGCAGGGAGCATTGTGATTAGAAGGGCATCGAGCATATGTGATGACAAGCGTCATGGAGCTTTGTGATGACAAGGGATTGGAGCAATGTGATCATGGGTTCATGAAGCATTTTGATTACAATGGCATGGATCATTGTGATGCCAAGGGTCATGGAACTTTTGGAGGACAAAGGTCATGGAGCATATTGTTGACAAGAAGGTGGTGCCTTGTGATGATTAGGTCAGGGAACATTGTGATGACAGTTTCATAGAGCAATTTGATGAAAAATGTCATGGAACATTTTGATGACAGGGGTTATGGAATATTGTGATGTCAGGGGTCATGGAACATTGCGATGATAAGGGCATGTAGGATTGTCATGACAGGGTAAATGGAACATTGTGATGACAGTGGTGATGGAATATTGTGATGATTAGTGATGGAACATTGTGATATCAGTGGTGAGAGAGCATTTAGATGAGAAGTACATGGAGCATTGTGAGGACATTGTTTTCAAGGCATTGTGATGACAAGGTTGTGGAGCATTGTGATGATAAGTGCATGGCGCATTTTGATGACATGAGTCATGGAGCATTGTGCTGACAAGCATATGGATCATTGTGATGACAAGAGTCATGGAGCTTTGTGTTGACAAAGGTATGGAGCATGGTGGTGACATGGGTCAGAGAGCATTGTGATGAAAAGTTCATAGAGAATTGTCAAAATGGTCACAGAACCTTGTGATAACGAAGGCATGGACCATTGTAATGACAAAGGTCATGAAGCATTGTGATGACTGGAGTCATGGAGCATTGTGGTGACAGGGGTCATGGAGCATTGTGATGACAAGTGCATGGAGCCTTGTGATTACAGGCTCATGGAGCATTATTCTGACCAGTTTCTTAAACTATTGTGATGACATTGGGTATGGCGCATTCTGATCACAAGGACATGGAGCATTGTGATGACAAGGCCATGGAGTATTGTGAAGACAGGTTTCTAGGAGCATTGTGATGACATATGTCATAGTCCATTGTGATGACAATGGCATGCAGCATTGTGATGCCAAGTGTCATGGAGGAATGTGATGACAAAGGTCATGGAGCATTGTGATGACAAGGGCGATGGAAAATTCTGATGACAATGTCATGAAGCATTTTGATGTCAAGCGCATGGAGCTTGCTATGACAGGGGTCAAGGGGCATTGGGATGAAAAGTGCAAGGAGAATTGTGATGACAAGGGAATGTAACATTGTGATGAGAAGTGTCATGCAGCATTGAGATGACCAAGACATGGAGCATTGTGATGGCAAGACCGTGGAGCATTGTGATGAGAAGACCAAGGATAATTGTGATGACGAGCCTTATGGAGCACTGTAATGACAGGGGACATGTAGCATTGTGATGACAGGTGTCAAAGAGCATTGTGATGATAGGGTTCATGGAACATTGTAATGACAATGGTATTGGAGAATTCTGATGACAAGATTGAGGTGCATTTTGATGACAATGGCATGGAGCATTTTGATGAAAAGGGAAAGGAGCATTGTGATGTAAAATGAATGGAGCCATTTAATGAAGGGTTCAAGGATCGTTCTGCTGACAGTTGTCAGGGATCATTGTGATGACAAAGGTCATGGAGCATTGTGATGACAAGGGCATGGAGTATTGTGATGAGAGGCATCATGGAGCATTGTGATGACAAGTGTTATGGAACATTGTGATCACAAATGTTTGGAGCACTGTGATGACAGAGGCCATGGATCATTTTGATTACAAGGAGCATGGAGCATTTTGATGATAAGGGCATGAAGCAATTTGATCCCAATTTCATGGAGTATTGTGATGACAAGCGAGTGGAGCATTGTGATGAAAATGTCATGTAGCATTTTAATGACAAAGTCATGGAACATTGATCTGACAAAGGCATGGTGCATTGTGATGTCAAGGGTCACAGAGCATTGTGATGAAAATTCCATGGAGCATTGTGGTGACCAAGGTCCCAGTGCCATGTGAGAATTGTGATGACAACAGAATGTAACATTGTGATGAGAAGTGTCATGGAGTATTGTGATGAAAAAGACGTGGATAATTGTGATGACAAGGGACATGGAGCATTGTGATGACCAGGGCATTGAGCATTGTGATGGCAAGACCGTGGAACATTGTGATGAGAAGGTCATGCATACTTGTGAGGATGAGAGTCAATGAGCACTGTAATGACAAGGGAAATGAAGCATGGTGTTGACAGGTATCATGGAGCATTGTGATGAGAGGGGTCATGGAGCATTTTGATGGCAAGCGTCAGGGAGCATTCTGATGAGAAGCTTGTGTAGCATTGTGATGACAACGGCATGGAGCACTGTGATGAAAAGGGCATGGAGCATTGTGATGAACATGACATAGAGCCTTTTCATGACACGTTTCAAGGGGCATTTTGATGACAAGTGTCAGGGAGCATTGTGATGACAAGCGTATTGAGCATTTTGATGACAAAAGTATTGGATCATTGTGATGACAAGGGCATGGATTATGTTGATGACATGCATCATGGAGCGTTGTGATGACAAATGTTATGGAAAATTGTGAACACAAGGGTTTGGAGTATTGTGATGACAGAGGTCACGGATCATTTTGATTTCAAGGAGGATGGAACATTTTGATGAAATGGCAATGAAGCAATGTGATCCCGAGGTTCATGGAGGATTTTGATGACGAGTGCATGGATCATTGTGATGACAATGTCATGTAGCATTTTGATGATAAAGGCATGGAGCATTTTGATGAGATGATTCATGGAGCACTGTGATGACAACTGTCACGGAGCATTGTTATTACAGGTGTCATGGAGCATTGGGATGACAAGGGCATGGATCATTGTGATGAGAAGTGTCATATCGCATTTAATGACAAGAGTCCCGGATCATTGTGCTGTCAGGGGTCATCAAGCGTTGTGATGACAGTGGTCATGGAGCATCGTGATGACATTGGTCATGGAGCATTGTGATGAGAAGGTCATGGAGCATTGTGATGAGAAGACCATGGAGCCTGGTGATGAAAATTCTCATGGATTATTCTGATGAAAAGGGACATGGAACATTGTTATTACAGGGTTCTTGGAGCATTGTGATGACAATGGCATGGAGCATTGTGATGAGAAGTCAATGGAGCATTCTGATGACATATGTCATGGAGCTTTGTGATGACAAGGTCATGGATCATTGGGATTACAGGGGTCTTGGAGCATTGTGATGAAAAGGGCATGGATCATTGTGATGAAAAAGGCATGGAGCCTTGTCATGACAGGGTTCAAGGAGCATACTCAAGAGAAGCATCAGGGAGCATTGAGATGACAAAGTTAATGGAGCATTGTGATGAGAAGACCATAGAAAATTGTGTTGACGAGGGTCATTGGGCATTGTGATGACAAGTGTTATGGAATATTGTTTTCACATGGGTTTGGTTCATTGTGTTTACAGAGGTCATGGAGCATTTTGATTTCATTGTGATGACAATAACATGAAGCATTATGATGATGGGCATGGTGCATTGTGATGACAGGGTTGATGGAGCATTGAGATGAAAAGCGGCATGAAACATTTTGACTACAGGAGTCTAGGAATATTGTAATGACAAGGGCATGGGTCATTGTGATGAGAAGGCCATGGAGCATTCTGATGATATATGTTATGGAGTTTCGTGATGACAAAGGCATGGACCATTGTTATTAGAATTGTCATGGAACACTGTGATTGCAAGGATCATGTAGCCTTGTGATGACAAGGCCGTGGAACATAGTGATGGCTGGTGTCATGGAGCATTTTTATGACAGGGGCCTTGGAGCATTGTGATGACAAGGTCACGGAACAATGTGATACATGGGTCATGGAGAATTCTAATGACGAGAGCATGGAACATTGTGAAGAGAAAGGCATGGAGCAATGTGATGAGAGTGTTCAAGGTGCATTTTCATAACAATGGCATGGAGCATTGTGATACCAAGGGGCATTGAACATTGTGATGACAAAAGTCATGGAGCATTTTGATGAGAAGTGTGTGATGCATTGTGATGAGAAAGGCTGGGTGCATTGTGATGACAGGGTCATTAAGCAATTTGATGAAAACGGTCATGGATCATTTTGATGACAGGGGTTATGGAACATTGTGAAGTCAGGGTTCATGGAGCATTGTGATGATAGGGGAGAGGGAGTATTGTGATGACTAGTGATGGAACATTGTGATATCAGTGGTGAGAGAGCATTTTGATGAGAAGTGCATGGAGCATTGTGATGACAAGGTTGTGGAGCATTGTGATGACACGTGCATGGTACATTGCGATGACATGTATCATGGATCATTGTGCTGGCAAGCACATGGAGCATTGTGATGACAAGGGTCATGGAGCATAGTGCTGACAAAAGGATGGAGCATTGTTATGACAATGGTCACAGAACATTGTGATGAAAAGCTAATGGAGCACTGTGGTGACAAAGGTCACAAAACCTTGTGATGATGAGGGCGTGGACCCTTGTGATGACAGAGGTCATGAAGCATTGTGATGACTGGAGTCACTGAGCATTGTGATGACAGGGGTCGTGGATCATTGTGATGACAAGTGTATGGAGCATTGTGATGACAGGGGCATAGAACATTTGTCTGTAATCGCAATGCTCCATGCCCTTGTCATCACAAAGTTCTATGACGCATGTCATCAGAATTGTCCATGGCCTTCTCATCACATTGTTCATTCCCTTGTCATCACAATGCTCCAATGCCTTTGTAATCACCATGCTCCATGCCACTTTTCATCGCAATGCTCCATGAACACTGTCATCACAATGCACCATGCCCATCATTATAATGCTTCATGCTATTGTCATCACAATGAAATCAATATGCTCCATGACCTCTGTCATCACAATGTTCCAAACCTTCTGATCACAAAGTTCGATAACATTTGTCATCACAAATCCCCATGATGCTCGTCATCACAATTATCCATGGTCTTCTTCTCACAATGCTGCATGACTTTTGTCATCACAATGCTCAATACAATTGTCATCACAATGCTTCCTGACACTTGTCATCAGTATGCTCTTGAACACTGTCATGACAAGGATCCATGCATTGTTCATCACAATGATCCATGCCCTTTTCATCAGAATGCTCCAAGAACCCTGTAATCACAATGCTCCATTCCCTTGTCATCACAATGCTACATGACCCCTGTCATCACAAAACTCCATGAATATTTTCAGCCCAATGCTTCATGATCTTCTCATCACAATGCTCCATGACCCTTGTCATCACAATGCTCCATGACCCATGACTACACAATGATCCGGGACTCTTGTCATAAAAATATTCCATGACACATGTCATCACAATGATCCATGCAATTGTCATCCCTATGCTCCATGACCAATGTAATCACAATGCTCCATGACACTTTTCATCACAGTGCTCCATGACCCTTGTCATCACAATGCTCCAACCCTTTGTCAGAAAATGCTACATGACCTTGTCATCACAATGCTCCATGTGCTTTTCATCACAATCCTAAATTACCATTGTCATCAGAAACCTCTATGACCCTTGTCATCACAATGCTACATGACCCCGGTCATCACAATGCTCCATGATACCTGTCATCACAATGCTCCATGGCCTTTGTCATTACAGTGCTCCATGACACTCGTCATCACAATTTTCCATGGTCTTCTCATCACAATGTTCCACGGTCTTGCCATCATAATGTTCCATGCCCTGCTCATCACAATGCTCCATGTCCCTTGTCATCACAATTCTCCACGTTCTTGTCATCACAATTCTCCATGACACATCTCATCACAATGCTGTATGTTCTTGTCATCACAATTCTCCATGCACTTGCCATCGCAATGCTCCATGACCGCTGTCATAGCAAGCTCCATGTGCTTCTCATCACAATGTTTCACGATCTTGTCATCAAAATTTTCAATGACCCTTGTCATCAAAATGCCCCAAGCCCTTCTCATAACAATGATCCATAAACTTTTGTGTGTGTGTGTGTGTGCTACATGGACCTCTCACTGTTGTGGCCTCTCCTGTTGTGGATCACAGGCTTCGGATGCTCAGGCTCAGCAGCCATGGCTTACCGGCCCAGTGGCTGCACGGCATGTTGGATCTTTCCGGATTGGGCCACGAACCCGTGTCCCCAGAATCGGCAGGCAGATTCTCAACCACTGCGCCACCAGTGAAGCACAATGCTCCATTACCTTTGTCATCACAACCCTCTATGACACTTGGCATCACAATGCTCCGTGCAATTGTCATCACAATTAACAATGACATATGTCATCACAATGCTCCCTGACAACTGTCTTCACAATACTCCATAACCTTGTCATCACAATGCTCCATGCCCTTGTCATCACAATGAGCCATGCACACTGTCATCACAATAATCCATGAAAATTGTCAGACCAATGCTCCATGCCCCTGTCATCACAATGCTCCATGACCCCTGTCATCACAATGTTCCGTGACTCCAGTCATCACAATGTTTCATGACCTTTGTCATTACAATCGTCCATGCCCTCGTCATCACAAGGCTCTGTGACATTTGTCACCACAATGCTCCATAAACTTTTCATCACAATGCTCTGTGACCCTTGTCATCACAATGCTCCATGTCCCTAGTCATCTCAGTGCTCCATGCTCTTGTCAGCCCAATGCTCCATGAAGCATGTCATCACAATGTGCCATGTGCTTGTCATCACAATGCTCCACAAATTTGTCATCACAATGCTCCATAAACTTGTCATCACAATTCTTCATGCACTTCTCATCAAAAAGCTCTCTCACCACTGATATCACAATATTCCATCAATAGTCATCACAATATACACTCACCCGTGTCATCACAATGTTCTATGACACCTGTCCTCACAATGCTACGTGCCCTTATCATCACAATGCTCCATGACACGTGACATCACAATGTTCCATGACCTGTGTCATCAAAATGCTCCATGACACTTTTCATCACAATGCTCCATGACCACTGACATCACAATGTTCCATAACCACTGTCATCAAAATGTTCCATAACCCTTTTCATCAAATTGTTCCATGACTCTGTCATCACAATGCTCCCTGCCTTTCTCATAGCAATGCACCACACCCTTTTCATCAGTATGCTCCAGGACATTTGTCATCACAAAGTTCCACGACCTTTGGCATCACAATGTTCCATGCCATTGTCATCACTATGCTCCATGAAACCTCTTATCACATTGCTCCATGCCCTTGTCATCAGAAGGCTTCATGGTCTTCTCATCACATTGCTCCATGTCCATGTCATTAGAAGGCTTCATGGTCTTCTCATCACAATGCTCCAGGTCGTTGTCATCACAATGCCCCATTCCCTTGTCATCACAATGCTCCATGACACCTGTCATCACAATACTAGCTGAATATTTTCAGCCAAATTCTCCATGACCTTCTCATCATAACGCTCCACAAGCCCTGTCGTCACAATGCTCCATAACCATTGTCATCACAATGCTCACTGACCCCCGACAACACAATGATCTGGGACTCTTTTCATCAAAATGCTCCATGACCTTTGTCATCAAAATGATCCTTTCCCTTGTCAGCCCAATGCTACATGACCCCTGTAATCACAATGTTCCGTGACGCTTGTCATCACAGTACTCCGTGACCCTTGTCATCACAATTCTCCATGCACTTGTCATCATAATACTCCATTACCATTTTCATCACAAACCTCCATAAACCTTGGGATCACATTGCTTCATGCCCTTGCCATCACTATGCTCCATGGCCCTTGAAATCAATATGATCCATGACCTCTGTCATCACAATGATCCAAACCCTTGTGATCACAATATTCTTTAACACTTGTCATCACAACAATCCATGATACCTGTCATCACAATACTCCATGCCCTTGTCATCACAGTGCTCCAAGACCTTTGTCATCATAATGCTCAATACACATGTCATGACAATGCTCCCTGATACTTGTCATCAGAATTCTCCTTAAACACTGTCATAAAAGGCTCCATGCCATTTTCATCACAATGCTTCTTCTCATTTTCATCACAATGCTCCATGCCATTATACTCACAATTCTCCACAAGCTTTTCATCAGAATGCTCCATGACCCATGTCAGCACAGTGCTCGATGACCCCTGTCATCAAAATAAGCCATGACCACTGACCTCACAACGCTCCATGACCCCTGAAAACACAATGATGCGGGACTCTTGCCATCAAAATGCTCCATGACACTTGTCATCAAAATGATCCATGCCGTTTTCATCCCAAAGCTACAGGACAACTGTAATCACAATGTTCCGTGATGCCTGTTATCACAGTGTTCCATGACAGTTATCATCACGATGCTCCATGCATTTGTCAGCAAAATGCTACATGACCTTGTCATAACAATGCTCCATGTGCTTGTCTTCACAATACTCCATTACCTTTGTCATCACAATCCTCCAAGGAGCTTAGGATCACATTGATTCATGCCCTTGTCATCACAATGCTCCACGCTCCTTGAAGTCAAAATGATCCATGACTTTTATAATCACAATGCTCCAAACCCTTGTGATCACAATGTTCCATAACACTTGTCATCACAACTCTCCATAATGCCTGTCATCACAATACTCCATGCCCTTGTCATCACAATGCTCCATGAACTTTGTCATCACAATGCTCAATACACTTGTCATCACAATGCTCCCTGACACTTGTCATCAAAATGCTCCTTGAACATTGTCATGGAAAGGCTCCATGCCTTTTTTTATCACAATGCTCCCTGTACTTTTCATCACAATGCTCCATGCCATTGTCATCACAATACTCCACAAGCTTGTGATCAGAATGCTTCTTGACCCTTGTCCTCACAATGCTCCATGACCCCTGTCATTACGATGCTCCATGACACCTGTCTTCACAATGCTCCATGTCCCTTGTCTTTACAGTGCTCCATGACGCTCATCATCCCAATTATCCATGGTCTTCTCATCACAATGCTACAAGGTCTTGCCATCACAATGTTCCATGCCCTGGTCATCACAATGCTCCATGTCCCTTGTCCTCACAATTCTCCACGTCCTTGTCATCACAATGCTCCATGACATTACTCAATACAATGTTACATGCTCTTGTCATCACAATTTTCCAGGCGCTTGTCATTGCAATGCTCCATGTCCCTGTCATATCCAGCTCCATGCCCTTTTCATCACAATGCTTCATGAGCTTGTCATCAAAAGTCTCAATGGCCTTTGTCATCACAATTCACCAAGCCCTTGTCATCACAATTCTCCTTTACCTTTTCCATCACAATCTTCCATGACACTTGGCATCACACTGCTCCATGACATTGTCATCACAATGGACCATGACATATGTCATCACAATGCTCCCTGACACTGGTCTTCACAATAATCCATGACCTTGTCATCACAATGCTCCATGCCCTTGTGATCACATAGCACCATGCCTACAGTCATCACAATAATCCATGAAACTTGTCAGACCCATGCTCCATTGCCCTGTCATCACAATGCTCCATGATCCCGTCATGAAAATGCTCCTTGACTCCAGTCATCACAATGCTTCATGACCTTTATCATCACAATGATCCATGCACTCGTCATCGCAAGGCTCTGTGACTTTGTCACCAAAGTGCTCCATGAACTTCTCATCACAATGCTCCGTTACTCTTGCCATCACAATGCTCCATGCCTTTGTCAGCACAATGCTCCTTGACCCTTGTCATCACAATGCTCCATGCACTTGTCAGCACCTTGCTCCATGACCCATCTCATTAAAATGTGCCATGCACTTATCATCACAATCCTTCACAACTTTGTCATCACAATGCTCCATAAAATTTGTGATCACAATGATTCATTCACTTCTCATCAAAATGCTCTCTCACCGCTGATATCACAATGTTCCATCACTAGTCATCACAATACTCCCTCACTCCATCCTCACAATATTCCATGACACCTGTCATCACAATGATACATACCCTTATCATCCCAATGCTCCATGACCCCTGACATCACAATGTTCCATAACCCCTGTCATCAAAGTGTTCCTTGACACTTTTCATCAAATTGCTCCTTGACCCTCTGATCATAATGCTTCCTGCCTTTCTCATCACAATGCACAACTCCCTTGGCATCACAATGCTCCATGACGCTTCTCATCACAATGCTCAATGCCCTTCTCATCCAAATATTCCATGTCCTTGTATTTACAATCCTCCATTACCCAAGTATCACAGTGTACCGTGCCCTTATCATCACAATGCTCCATGTCCACACTCATCTCAATAATCCATGAAAGTTTTCAGTCCTATGCTCCATGCCCTTGTCATCACAATGATCCATTACCCTTGTAATAACAATACTCCATGACCCCTGCCATCTCAATGTTCCCCGACCATTGTCATTGTCATCACAATGCTCAATACACTTGTCATCACAATGCTCCCTGACATTTGTCATCAAAATGCTCCTTAAACCCTGTCATGAAAAGCCTCCATGCCTTTTTCATCATAATGCTCCATGCCCTTTGCATCACAATGCTCCATGCAATTTTCATCACAATACGCCACAAGCTTGTCATCAGAATGCTCCATGACCCTTGTCATCACAAGGCTCCATGACACTTGTCATCACAATGCTCCAAGACCCCTGTAATCACAATGCTTCATGCCATTGTCATCACAAAGCTCCAGGACGCATGTCATCAGAATGCTCCTTGGACTTCTCATCACAATGCTCCATCTACCTATCATCACATTACACCAAGACCCCTGTAATCACAATGCTGCATGCCCCTTTTCATCTCAATGCCCAATGAAAACTGTCATCAAAATGCACCATGCCCGTCATCATAATGCTTCATGCTATTGTCATCACAATGAAATCAAAATGCTCCAGGACCCCTGTCTTCACAATACTCCAAACCCTTGAGATCACAATGTTCCATAACACTTGTCATCACAACGCCCCATGATGCTCGTCATAACAATTATCCATGGTCTTCTCATCACAATGCTCCATGACTCTTGTCAACACAATGCTCCAAGACCCCTGTAATCACAATGTTCCATGCCCGTTTTCATCTCAATGCTCCATGAACCCTGTCATCACCATGCACTATGCCCTTCATCGTAATGCTTCATTCTATTGTCATCACAATGAAATCAAAATGCTCCATGACCTCTGTCATCACAATGCTCCAAACACTTGTGATTACAATGTTCCATAACGCTTGTAATCACAAAGCCCCATGACACTCATCATGACAATTATCCATGGTCGTCTCATCACAATTCTCCATGGCTTTGTCATCACAATTCTCAATACTCTTGTCATCAAATGCTCCCTGACAGTTTTCGTCAGTATGCTTCTTGAAGCCAGTCATGACAAGGCTCCATGCCTTTTTCATCACAATGATCCATGCCCTTTTCATCAGAAGTCTCCAAGAACACTGTAATCACAATGCTCCATGACCTTGTCATCAAAAGGCTCCATGATGCATGTCATCAGAAAGCTCCATGTCCTTCTCATCAAAATGCTCCATGCCCTTTTCATCACAGTGCTCCAAGACCCCTGTAATCACAATGCTCCATTCCCCTTTTCATCAGAATGCTCCATGAGATTTTCATTACAAGGCTCCATGGTCTTCTCATCACAATGCACCATTCCCTTGTAAGCACAATGGTCCAATCCCTTGCCATCACAATGCTCCATGACCACTGTCATCGCAATACTCCATGCACATTTTCAGCCCAATGCTCCATGACCTTCTCATCACAATGCTACATGACCCTTGTCCTCACAATGCTCCATGACCTCTGTCATCACAACGCACCATGACCCCTGTGATCACAATATTCCATGTCCTTGTCATCCGAATGCTCCATGAAACCGGTAATCACAATGCGCTGTGACGCTTGTGATTACAGTGCTCCATGACACTTTTCATCACAATGCTCCAATCCTTTGTCAGCAAAATGCTACTTGACCATGTCATCACAATGATTCATGCGCTTGTCTTCACAATCCTCCATGAAACTTGGGATCACATTACTTCATGCCCTTGTTATGACAATGCTCCATGCCTCTTGAAATCAAAATGATCCATGACCTCTGTCATCACAATGCTCCAAACACTTGTAATCAAAATGTTCCATAACATTTGTCATCACAACGTTCCATGATGCCTGTCATCACAATACTCCATGCCCTGTCATCACAATGCTCGATGACCTTTTTCATCACAATGCTCAATACACTCGTCATCACAATGATTCCTGACACTTGTCTTCAGAATTCTCCTTGAGCACTGTCATGAAAATCTCCATGCCTTTCTCATCACAATAATCCATGCCCTTTTTATCACAATGCTCCATGCCATTGTCATCACAATATTTGACAATCTTGTCATCAGAATGCTCCATGACCCCTGTCATCACAATGCTCCATGACACCTGTCCTCACAATGCTCAATGCCCCTTGTCATTACAGTACTCCAAGACACTCGTAATCACCAATATCCATGGTCGTCTCATCACAATGCTCCACGGTCTTGCCATCACAATGCTCCATACCCTGGTCATCACAATGCTCCATGTCCCTTGTTATCACAATTCTACACGTCCTTGTCATCACAATACTACATGACACTTCTCATCACAATGTTACATGCTCTTGACCTCACAATTCTACATGCACTTGTCATTGCAATACTCCATGACACCTGTCATAGCAAGCTCCATGCGCTTGTCATCACAATGCTTCACGTCCATTTTATCAAAATTCTCAATGGCCCTCGTCATCACCCTGTTCCATTCCATTTTCATCACAATGCTCCATGACCCTTGTCATCACAATGCTCCAAGCCCTTCTCATAACAATGCTCCGTTACATGAGGCATCACAATCCTCCATGGCACTTGGCATCACAATACTCCATGCCATTCTCATCACAATGGACTATGACATATGTCATCACAATGCTCCCTGACACCTGTCTTCACAATACTCCATGACCTTTTCATCACAATGCACCATGCTCTTTTCATCTCAATGCACCATGTCCACTGTCATCACAATTATCCAAGAAAATTGTCAGAGCAATGCTCCATGCCCCTGTCTTCACAATGTTCCATGCTCTGGTCATCACAATGCTCCATCACCCCTGTCATCAGAATGCTCCGTGAATCCAGTCATCACAATGCTTCTTGACCTTTGTCATCACAATGGTCGATTCCCTCGTCATCACAAGGTTCTGTGACCATTGTCACCACAATGCTCCTTGAACTTTTGATCACAATGCTATGTGACCCTTGTCATCACAGTGCTCCATGCCTTTGTCAGCACAATGTTCCATGACCCATGTCATCACAATCTGCCATATGCAGGTCGGCAAAACGCTCTACAACCTTGTCATCACAATGCTCCATAAAACTTGTCATCACAATGCTCCATGCACTTATCATCAAAATGCTCTCTCACCACTAACACCACAATGTTCCATCACTAGTCATCAAAATACTCCATCACCCCTGTCATCACAGTGTTCCAAGACCCCTGTAATCACAATGTTCCATGTCCTTTTCATCAGAATGTTCCAGGAGACATGTCATCACAAGGCTCCATGGTCTTCTCATCACAATGTTCCAGGACCTTGTCATCACAATTCTCCATGACCCCTGTCATCACAATACTCCATGAATATTTTCAGCCCAATGCTCCATGACCTTCGGATCACAATGCTCCATGACCCATGTCATCACAACGCTCAATACACTTGTTATCACAATGCTCCCTGACACTTGTCATCATTATGCTCCTTGAACCCTGTCATGACAAGGCTCCATGACATGTTCATCACAATGACCATGCCCATTTCGTCACAATGCTCCAAGACACCTGCAATCACAATGCTCCATGCCTTTGTCAGCCAAATTCTACATGACCTATTCATCACAGTGCTCCATGCGCTTGTCATCAAAATCCTCCATGCAACTTGGGATCACATTGCTTCATGACCCTGTCATCACAATGCTCCATGTTCCTTGAAATCAAAATGATCCATGACCTCTGTCATCACAATGATCCAAACGCTTGTAGTCACAATGTTCCATAACAATTGTCATCACAACGCTCCATGATGCCTGTTATCACAATAACATGCCCTTGTCATCACAATGATCAAAGACCCCTGTAATCACAGTGCTCCATGCCCCTTTTCATCTCAATGTTCCATGAACCCTGTCATCAAAATGCACCATGACCATCATCATAATGCTTCATTCTTTGTCATCACAATGGACCATGACATAGGTCATCACAATGCTCCCTGACACCTGTCTTCACAATACTCAATGACCTTGTCATCACAATGCTCCATGCCCTTGTCATCACAATGCACCAAGCCCACAGTCAATGCAATAATCCATGAAACTTATCAGACCAATGATCCATGTCCATGTCATCATAGTGCTCCGTACAATTGTCAACACAATGCTCAATGTTCCCTGTCATCATAATGCTCCATAACATTGTCAACACAATGCTCCATGAACCATGTCATCACAATGCTCCTTGACTGCAGTCATCACAATGCTTCATGACCTTTGTCATCACAATGGTCCATGCCCTCGTCATCACAATGCTCCATGACCCTTGTCATCACAATGCTCCATGTACTCATCAGCACAATGCTCCATGACCCATGTTAACACATTGTGCCATGCGCTTGTCATTACAATGCTCCAAAACCTTGTCAACACAACGCTCCATAAACGGTGTCATCACAATGATCCATGCACTTATCATCAAAATGCTCCCTCACCCCTGTTATCACAATGTCCCATGACACCTGTCACAACAATGCTACATGCCATTACCATCACAATGGTCTATGAACACTGACATCACAATGTTCCATAACCCCTGTCATCAAAATGCTCCATGACCCTTTTCATCACAATGTTCCATGACCCCTGATATCACAATGTTCCATAACCCCGTCATCAAATTATTACATGACACTTTTCATCAAATTGCTCCATGACCCTGTCATCACAATGCTCCCTGCCCTTCTTATCACAATGCACTACACCCTTGTCATCAAAATGTTCCATGACATTTATCATCACAAAGCTCCATGACCCTTGACATCACAATGCTCCATGCCATTGTCATCAAAATGCTCCATGAAACCTCTCATCACATTGTTCCATGCCCGTCTCATCACAATGCTCCCTGCCCTTGTCAGTACAATCCTCCATGACCCATGTACCACAGTGTACCATGCCCTTGTCATCACAAAGCTCCATGACACCTGTCATAACTATGTTGCATTATCCCTGCCATCACAATATTCCATGGCTATATCATCACAAGGCTCAATGACCCTTGCAATCACAATGATCCAAGACCCCTGTGATCACAATGCTCCATGCACTTGTCATCACAAAGCTCCATGACGCATGTCATCAAAATTGTCCGTGGACTTCTCATCACAATGCTCCATGCCCTTGTATGACAATGCTCCATGATCCCAGTAGTCACAATGCTCTATGCCCCTTTTCATCTCAATGCTCCATGAACCATGTCATAACAATGCACCATGCCCATCATCATAATGCTTCATGCTATTGTCATCAAAATGAAATCAAAATGCTCCATGACCTCTCTCATCACAATGCTACAAAGTTTTGTGTTCACAATGTTCCATAATACTTGTCCTCACAATGTCCCATGACGCTCGTCATCACAATTTTCCATGGTCTTCTCATCACAATGCTCCATGACCTTTGACATCATAATTCTCAATACACTTGTCATCACAATGATCCTGTACACTTGTCATCAGTATGCTCCTTGAACCCTGTCCTAAAAAGGCTCCATGCCTTTTTCATCACAATGATCCAAGCCCTTTTCATCACAATGATCCAAGACACGTGTATTCACAATGCTCCATGCCCTTGTCATCACAAAGCTCCGTGATGCATGTCATCAAAATGCTCCATGGACTTCTCATCACCATGCTCCATGCCTTTTTCATCACCATGCTCCAAGACCACTGTAATCACAATGTTCCATGACCCTTTTCATCAGAATGCTTCATGAGACTTGTCATTACAAGGTTCCATGGTCTTCTCATCACAATGATCCAGGACTTTGTCATCAAATGCTCCATTCCCTTCTCATCAAAATGCTCCATGACCCCTGTCATCACAACACTCCATGAACATTTTCAGCACAATGCTCCATGACCTTCTCATCAAAATGCTCCATGACCCCTGTCATCACAATGTTCCATAACCAATGTCATCACAATGCTCCATGACCCCTGACAACAGAATGATCCCGGACACTTGTCATCAAAATGCTCCATGACACTTCTCATCAAAATATTCCATGCCCTTGTCATCCCAATGCTCCATGAACCCTGTAAACACAATGCTCTGTGACGCTTGTCATCACAGTGCTCCATGACACTTTTCATCAAAATGCTCCATGTGTTTGTTAGCAAAATGTTACATGACATTGTCATCATAATGCTCCATGTCCCTTGTGGTCAAAATTATCCACGTTCTTGTCATCACAATGCTCCATGACACTAGTCTTCACAATGTTACATGTACTTGTCATCACAATTCTCCATGCAATTGTCATCGCAATGCTTCATGAACCCTGTCATAGCAAGCTCCATGCGCCTGTCATCACAATGCTTCACGACCTTGTCATCAAAATTCTCCATGGCCCTTGTCATCACAATGCTCCAAGCCCTTATCATCTCAATGCTCCATTAACTTTGTCATCACAATCCTCCATGACACTTGGCATCACAATGCTCCATGCCACTGTCATCACAATGGACCATGGCATATGTCTTCAGAATGCTCCCTGACACTTATCTTCACAATATTCCATGACCTTGTCATCACAATGCTCCATGGCCTTGTCATCAAAATGCGCCATGCCCACTGTCATCAAAATAATCCATGAACATTGTCAGACGAACGCTCCATGCCCCTGTCGTAACAATGCTCCTTGACACTTGCCATCACAATGTTCCACTGCGTAGTTATCACAAGGCTCCATGACCCTTGTCATCACAATGCTCCAAGACCCCTGTAATCACAATGCTCCATGCACTTGTATTCACAAATCTCCATGACACATGTCATCAGAATGTTCCAAGGCCTTCTCATCACATTGCTCCATGCCTTTGTCATCACAATGATCCAAGACCCCTGTAATCACAATGCTCCATGCCCTTGTCATCACAATGCTCCATGACACCTGTCATCACAAAGCTCTGTGACTCCAGTCATCACAGTGCTTCATGACATTTGTCATCACAATGGTCCATGCCTTCATCATCACGAGGCTATGTGACCTTTGTCACCACAATGCTCCATGAAATTTTCATCAATATGCCCTGTGACCCTTGTCATCACAAGGCTCCATGCCTTTCTCAGCACAATGCTCCATGATCCTTTTCATTACAAAGCTTCATGTTCTTGTCAGCACAATGCTCCAGAACCCATATCATCACAATCTGCCATTCGTTTGTCATCACAATGCTCCACAAACTTGTCATCACAATGCTCCATAAATCTTGTCATCACAATGCTCAATGCACTTCTCATCAAAATGCTCTCTCACCACTGATATCACAATTTTTCATCACTAGTCATCACAATACTCCCTCTCCCCTGTCATCACAATGTTTCAAGATCCCGTCATCACAATGCTTCATGCCCCTATTCATCTCGATGCTCCATGAACCCTGTCATCACAATGCACCATGCCCATCATCATAATGCTTCATGCAATTGTCATCACAATGAAATCAAAATGCTCCATGACTTCTGTCATCACAATGCTCCAAATCCTTGTGATAACAATGTTCCATGACACTTGTCATCACAATAGCCATTGAGACTCGTCATCACAAGTATCCATTGTCTTGTCATCACAATGTTCAATGACCTTTGTCATCACAATGCACAATACACTTGGCATCTCAATGATCCCTGACACTTTTCATTAGTATGCTCCTCGAACACTATCATGACAAGGATCCATGCCTTTTTCATCACAATGATCCATGCCATTTTCATCACAATGCTCCAAGACCACTGTAATCACTATGCTCCATGCCCTTTTCATCAAAAAGCTCCATGACGCATGTCATGAGAATGCTCCATGCCCCTTTTCATCTCAATGCTCCATGCCCTTGTCATCACAATACTCCAAGACCTCTGTTATCACAATGTTCCATGCACTTTTTCATCAGAATGGTCCAGGAGATTTGTCATCACAAGGCTCCATGGTCTTCTAATCAAAACGCTCCAGGACCGTGTCAACACAATGCTCCATTCCCTTGTCATCACAAAGCTCCATGACCCCTGTCATCACAATACTCCATGACTATTTTCAGCCCAATACTCCATGACCTTCTCATCACCATGATCCATGCACTTCTCATCAAAATGCCCTCTCACTACTGATATCACGATATTCTATAACTAGTAATCACAATACTCCCTCACACCTGTCATCACAATGTTCCATGACATCTGTCATCACAATGCAACATGCCCTTATCATCAAAATGTTCCATGACCCCTGACATCACAATGTTCCATAACACCTGTCATCACAATGCTCCATGAAACTTTTCATCACAATGCTCCATGACCCCTGACATCACAATGTTCCATAACCACTCTCATCAAAATATTCCATGACACTTATCATCAAATTGCTCCACGACCCTGTCATCACAAGGCGCCCTGCCCTTCTCATCACAATGCACCACGCCCTTGTCATCAAAATGCTCCATGAGCTTTGTCATCACAAATCACCATGACCCTTGATGTCACAATGCTTCATGCCGTTGTCATCACAATGATCCATGTCCTTGTCATCACAAAGCTCCATGACACTTTTCATCACATTGTTCGATGCCCTTCACACCACAATGCTGCATGCACTTGTCATTACAATCCACAATGACCCATGTATCACAGTGTTCCGTGCCCTTGTCATCAAAATGCTCCATGCCCACTCTCATCACAATAATCCATGAAAGTTTTCAGACCAATGCTCCATGCCCTTGTCGTCACAATGATCCATTACCCCTGTCATAAAAATGCTCCATGACCCCTGCCCTCACAATGTTCCACATCATTGTCATCACAAGGCTCCATGACCTTTGTCATCACAATGTTCCAAAACCAGTGTAATCACAATGCTCCATGTCCTTGTCATCACAAAGCTCCATGACGCATGTCATCAGAATGCTCCATGACATTCTCATCACAATGCTCCACACCCTTGTCATCACAAAGCTCCATGGCCCCTGTAATCAAAATGCTCCATGCCCATTTTCATCTCACTGATCCATGAACCCTTTCATCAAAATGCACCATGCCCATCATCATAATGCTTCATGCTATTCTCATCACAATGAAATCAATAAGCTCCATGACATCTGTCATCACAATGCTCCAAGCCCTTGTGAATACAAGGTTCCTTAACACTTGTCATCACAACGCCCCATGACACTCGTCATCTCAATTATACATGGTCTTGTCATCAAAATACTCAATGACCTTTGTCATCACAATGCTCAATACACTTGTCATCACAATGCTCCCTGACACTTGTCGTCAGTATTCTCCTTGAACCCTCTCACAAGGCTCCATGCCTTTTTCATCACAATGATCCATCCCCTATTCATCACAATGTTCCAAGACCCCTGTAATCACAATGCTAACTGTCCCTTTTCATCAGAATTCTCCATGAGACTGGTCAACAGAAGACTGCATGGAATTCTCATCACAATGCTCCAGGACCTTTTCATCACAATGCTCCTTTCCCTTGTCATCACAATGCTCCATGAACCCTGTCATCAAAATACACCATGAATATTTTTAGCCCAATTATCCATGACCTTCTCATCACAAGGATCCATGACATTTGTCATCACAATGCTCCTGCACTTGTCAGCACAATGCTCCGTGACCCATGTCATCACAATGCACCATGCGCTTGTCATCACAATGATCCACAATTTTGTCATCACAATGCTCCATATATCTTGTCATCACAATGCTCCATGCACTTCTCATCGAAATGCTCTCTCACCACTGATAACACAATGTTCCATCACTAGTCATCACAATACTCCCTCACCACTGTCATCACAATGTTCCATGACCTCTGTCATCACAATGCCACATGCTCTTATCCTCACAATGCTCCATGACGCCTGATATCACAATGTCCCATAAACCCTGTCATCAAAATGCTCCATGACCCTTTTCATCACAATACTCCATGACCCTTGACATCACAATGTTCCATAACACCTGTCATCAAAATGTTCCATGACTCTTTTAATCAAAATGATCCAGGACCCTGTAACGCAATTTTCCCTGCCTTTCTCATCACAATGCACTATGCCCTTGTCAACAAAATGCTCCATGACCTTTGTCATCACAAAGATCTATGACCCATGGCATCACACTGCTCCATGCCCTTGTCATCACAAAGCTCCATGACACTTGTCATCACAATGCTCGATGCCCTTCTCATCACAATGTTCCATGCCCTTGTCATTACAACCTTCCATGACCCATGTATCACAGTGTTGCTTGCCCTTGTTATCACATTGTTCCATACCCAGTCTCATCACAATAATCGATGAAATTTTATAGACCAATGCTCCATGCCCTTGTCATGACAATGCTCCATTACCCTTGTCATAGCAATGCTTCATGAACGCTGCCATCACAATATTCCACAGCCTTCTCATCACAAGGCTCAATGACCCTTGGCATCACAAAGCTCCAAGACCCCTGTAATCACAATGCTCCATGCCCTTGTCATCACAAAACTCCATGACACATACCATCACAATGTTCCATGTCATTCTCATTATAGTGTTCCATGCTCTTGTCATCACCATGCTCCAAGACACCAATAATCACAATGTTCCATGCCCCTTTTCATCAGACTGCTCCATGAGACTTGTCATCACAAGAGTCCATGGTTTCTCATCTCAATGATCTAGGACCGTCTCATCACAATGCTCCATTCCCTTTTCATCAAAATGCTCCATGAACACTGTCACCACAATACCTCAGAAATATTTTCAGCCCAATTCTCTATGACCTTCTCATCATAATTCTCCTTGACCTCTGCCATCACAGTGCTCCATGACATTTATCATCACATTGCTCAATACAGTTATCATCACTATGCTCCTTGACACTTGTGGTCAGAATGCTCCTTGAAACCTGTCATGAAAAGGCCCCATGCATTTTTCATCACAATGTTCCATGCCCTTGTAATCACAATGCTCCAAGATCCCACTAATCACAATGCTCCATGCCACATTTCATCTCAATGCTCCATGAACCCTGTCATCACAATGTGCCATGCTCAACATCATAATGCTTCATCCTATTCTCATCACAATTAAATAAAACTTCTCCATGACCTCTGACATCACAATGCTCCAAACCCTTGTGATCACAGTGTTCCATAACACTTGTCATCAAAACACCCCATGATGCTCGCCATCACAATTATCCATGGTCTTCTCATCAGAATGCTCCATGATCTTTTTCATCACAATGCTCAATACACTTGTCATCAAAATGCTCCCTGACACTTGCCATCAGTATGCTCTATGAACGCTGTCGTGAAAAGGCTCGATGCCTTTTTCACCACAATGATCAATGCCCTTTTCATCACAATGCTCCAAGAGCCCTGTAATCACAATGCTCCATGTCCTTGTCATCACAATGCTCCATGATGCATGTCATCAGAATGATCCATGGCCTTCTCATCACAATGATCCTTGCCCTTGTCATCACAATGATCCTAGAGCCCTGTAATCACAATGCTCCATGTCCTTGTCATCACAATGCTCCATGATGCATGTCATCAGAATGATCCATGGCCTTCTCATCACAATGATCCTTGCCCTTGTCATCACAATGATCCTAGACACCTGTAATCACAATGCTCCATGCCCCTTTTCATCAGAATGCTCCATTAGACTTGTCATCATGAGGTTCCATGGTCTTCTCATCACAATGCTCGAGGACGTTGTCATCACCATGCAATATTCCATTGTCATCACAATGCACCATGACCACTGTCATCACAATACTCCATAAATATTTTCACCCCAATGTTCCATGACTTTCTCATCACAAGGCTCCATGACCACTGGCATCAAAATGCTCCATGACCACTGTCATCACAATGATCCGGGACTCTTGTCATCAAAATGCTTCATGACACTTGTCATTACAATGATCCATGCCCTTGTCATCCCAATGCCCCATGACCGGTGTAATCACAATGCTCCATGACGCTTGTCATCAGAGTGCTCCATGACACTTGTCATAACAATGCTCCATGTCTTTGTCAGAAAAATGCTACATGACCTTTTCATCACAATGCTCCATGTGCTTGTCATCACAATCCTCCATTTTCATTGTCATCACAATCCTCCATGAAACTTGGGATCGCATTGCTTCATGCCCTTGTCATCACAATGCTCCATGCTCCTTGAAATGAATATGATCCAAGACCTCTGTCATCACAATTCTCCAAACCCTGGTGATCTCAATGTTACATAACACTTGTCATCGCAACACTCCATGATGCCTGTCATCACAATACTCCATGCCCTTGTCATCACAATACTCCATGACCTTTGGCATCACAATGCTCAATACACTTGTCATCACAATGCTCCTTAATACTTGTCGTCAGAATGCTCCTACAACCCTGTCATGAAAAGGCTCCATGCCTTTTTCATCACAATGAACTATGCCCTTTTCATCACAATGCTCCATGACATTGTCATCACAATACTCCACATGCTTGTCATCAGAAAGCTCCATGACACTTGTCATCACAATTCTCCATGACCCCTGTCCTCACAATACTCCATGACACCTGTCCTCATAATACTCCATGCCTCTGGTCATTACCGTGCTCCATGACGCTTGTCATCACAATTATCCAAGGTCTTCTCATCACAATGTTCCACGGTCTTCCCATCACAATGCTCCATGCCCTGGTCATCAGAATGCTTCATGTCCCTTGTCATCACAATTCTCCACCTCCTTGTCATCACAATGCTCCATGATACATCTCAACACAATTTTACATGCTCTTGTCATCATAATTCTCCTTGTACTTGTCATCACAATGCTCCATGACCCTTGTCATAGCAAGCTCCATGCGCTTGTCATCAAAATGTTTCACGACCTTGTCATCAAAATTCTCAATGGCCCTTGTCATCACAATGCTCCATGACCCCTGTCATCAAAATGCTCCATGACACTTTTCATTACAATGCTTCATGACCCCTGACATCATAATGTTCCATTAGCCCTGTCATCAATATATCCCATGACACTTTTCATCAAATTGGTCAATGATCCTGTCATCACAATGATCCCTGCCCTTCTCATCACAATGCACCACTCCCTTGTCATCACAAAGCTCCATGAAACCTCTCATCACATTGCTCCATGCCCTTGACATCATAAAGCTCCATGATGCTTGTCATCACAATGGTCGAAGTCCTTCTCATCACAATGCTCCATGCTTTTGTCATTACAATCCTCCATGACCCATGTATCACAGTGTTCCATGACCTTGTCATCAAAATTCTCCATGCCCACTCTCATCACAATAATCCGTGAAACTTTTCAGAGAAATGCTCTTTGCCCTTGTCATCACAATGCTCCATTACACCTGTCATAACAATGCTCCATGACCCATGCCATCACAATGATCCACGGCTTTGTCATCACAAGGCTCCATGACCCTTGTCATCACAATGCTAGAAGATCCCTTTAATCACAGTGCTCCAAGACCTTCTCAACACAAAGTTCCGTGAATCATGTCACCAGAATGCTCCATGGACTTCTCATCACAATTCTCCATGCTCTTGTCATCACAATGTTCCAAGTCCCCTGTAATCACAATGCTCCATGTCCCTTTTCATGACAATGATGCATGAACCCTGTCATCACGATGCACCATGCCCATCATCATAATGATTCATGCTATTCTCATCACAATGAAATCAAAATGCTGCATGACCTCTGTCATCAAAATGCTCCTAACCCTTGTGATCACAATGTTCCAAAACACTTGTCATCACAACCCCCCATGATACTCGTCATCACAATTATCCATGGTCTTCTCATTACAAAGCTCCATGACTTTTTTCATCGCAATTCTCAATACACTTGTCATCACAATGCTCCCTGACACTCGTCGTCAGTATGCAACTTGAACCCTCTCATGACAAGGATCCATGCCTTTATCATCACAATGATCCGTCCCCTTTTCATCACAATGCTCCAAGACCACTGTAATCACAATGATCCATGCCCTTGTCATCACAAAGTTCGAAGATGCAAGTCATCAGAATGCTCCATGGCCTTCTCATGCCAATGCTCCATACCCTTGTCATCACAGTGCTCCAAGACCCCTGTAATCACAATGCTCCATGCCCCTTTCCATCATAATGCTCCATGAGACTTGTCATCACAAGGCTTCATGGGCTTCTCATCACAATGCTCCAGGACATTGTCATCACATTGCTCCATTCCCCTGTCATCACAATACTCCATGAACATTTTCAGCCCAATGCTACATGACCTTCTCATTACAATGCTGCATGAACCCTGCAATCACAATGCTCCATGACCACTGTCATCACAATGTTCCACGGTCTTGTCATCACAAGGCTCCATGACCCTTGTCATCACAATGCTCCATGAGCCCTGTAATCACCATGGTCCGTGCCCTTGTCTTCACAAAGCTCCATGTTGCAGGTCATCAGAATGCTCAATGGCCTTCTCATAACAATGCTCCATGCAATTGTCATCACAATGTTCCAAGGCCCATGTAATCACAATGCTCCATCCCCCTTTTCATCTCAATGCTCCATGATCCCTGTCATCACAATGCACCATGTCCATCATCATAATGTTTCATGCTATTGTCATCACAATGAAATCAAAATGCTCCATGACCTCTGACATCACAATGCTCCAAACCCTTGTGATCACAATGTTCCAAAACTTTTGTCATCACAATTCCCCAGAATTCCCTTCATCACACTTATTCATGTTCTTCTCATCACAATGCTCCATGACCTTTGTCATCACAATGCTCAATACACTTGTCATCACAATGATCCCTGACACTTCTCATCAGTATGCTCCTTGACACCTGTCATGACAAGGCTCCATGGCTTTTTCATCACAATGATCCATGCCGTTTCATGACAATGGTGCAAGACCCCTGTAATCACAATGCTCCATGACCTTGTCATCAGAAAGCTCCATGACACATGTCATCAGAATGCTCCATGGACTTCTTATCACAATCCTCCATGCCCTTGTCATCACAATGTTCCAAGACCACTGTAATTTCAATGTTCCATGCCCCTTTTCATCAGAATGCTCCATGAGAGTTGTCGTCACAAGGCTCCATGGTCTTCTCATCACAATGTTCCATGCCATTGTCATCACAATGGACCATGACATATGTCATCACCATGGTCACAGACAGCTCTCTTCCCAAAACTCCATGACCTTGTCAACACAATGCTCCTTGCCCTTGTCATCAAAATGAGCCATGACTACTGTCATCACAATAATACATGAAACTTGTCAGACCAATGCTCCATGCCCCAGTCACCGCAATGCTCCTTGCCCTTTTGATCACAATTCTCCATGACCACTGTCATCACAATGCTCCTTGACTCCATTCATCACAATACTTCATGACCTTTGTCATCACAATGGTCCATGCCCTCGTCATCACAAGGCTCTGTGAGCTTTGTGACCACAATGCTCCATGAACCCTCTCATCACATTGCTCCATGCCCTTGTCATCACAAAGCTCCATGACGCTTGTCATCACAATGCTCGATGCCCTTCTCATCACAATGCTCAATGCCTTTGTCATTACAATCGTCCATGACACATGTATCACAGTGTTCCGTGCCCTTGTCATCACAATGCTCCATTACCACTTTCATAACAATGCTCCATGAACCCTGTCATTAAAATGTCCCACGGCCTTGTCATCACAAGGCTCCATGACCCCTGACATCACAATGTTCCATAATCCCTATCATCAAATTGCTCCATGAAACTTTTCATCACAGTGCTCCATTACCCTGTCATCACAATGCTCCCTGCCCTTCTCATCCCAATGAACAACGCCCTTGTCACAAAATGCTCCATGACCTTTGTCATCACAAAACTCCATGACCCTTGGCATCACAATGTTGCATGCCATGGTCATCTCAATGCTCCATGAACCCTCTCATCACATTTCTCCATGTCCTTGTCAGCACAAAGCGCCATGACGCTTGTCATCACAATGCTCGATGCACTTCTCATCACAATGGTAAATGCCCTTGCCATTATAATCCTCCATGACCCATGTATCACAATGTTCCATGTGCTTGTCATCACAATGTCCCTTGACCACTCTCATCACAATAATCCATGAAATATTTCAGACAAATGCTCCATGCCCTAGTCATCACAATGATCCATTACACTTGTCATATCAATGCTCCATGACCCCTGGCATCAAAATGTTCCACGGCCTTGCCATCAAAAGGCTCCAAGACACTTATCATCACAATGCTCCAGGACCCCTATAATCACAATGTTCCATGCCCTTGTCATTACAAATCTCCATGATGCATGTAATCAGAATGATTCATGACCATATCATCACAATGCACCCTGCACTTTTCATCACATTGCTCCGAGAGCCCTGTAATCACAATGCTCCATGCCACTTTTCTTCTCAAGACTCCATGAACCCTGTCATCACAATGCACCAAACCCTTGTGATCACAATGTTCCGTCACACTTGTCATCTCTGCACCCCATGACACTTGTCATCACAATTATCCATGGTCTTCTCATCACAATACTGCATGACCTTTGTCATCACAATGCTCAATACATTTGTAATCACCATGCTCCCCGACACTTCTGGTCACAATGCGCCTTGAACCCTTTCAAGAAAAGGCCCCATGTCATTTTCATCACAAGGCTCCCTGCCCTTTTCATCACAATGCTCCATGCCACTGTCATCACAATACTCCACAAGCTTGTCATCAGAATGCTCCATGACACTTGGCATCACAATGCTCCATGACCCCTGTCATGACAATGCTCCATGACACCTGTCACCACAATGATCCATGTCCCTTGTTATTATAATGCTCCATGACGCTCGTAATCACAATTATCCATGGGCTTCTCATCACAATGCTCCACGGTCTTGCCATCACAATGCTTCATGCCCTGGTCATCAAAATGCTCCATGTCCCTTGTCATCACAATTCTCCACGTCCTTGTCATCACAATGCTCCATGACATTTCTCATCACAATGTTACATGCTCTTGTCATCACAATTATCCATGCACTTGTCATCGCAATCCTCCATGACGACTGTCATGGCAAGCTCCACGTGCTTGTCATTACAATGCTTCACGACATTGTCATCAAATTTCTCAATGGCCCTTGTCATCACAATGCTCCATTCCCTTATCATCACAATGCTCCATGACCCTTTTCATCACAATGCTCCAAGCCCTTGTCATCAAAATGCCTCAATTCCTTTGTCATCACAATCCGCCATTACACTTGGAATCAAAATGCTCATGCCATTGTCTTCACAATACTCCATGATTTTGTCCTCACAATGCTCCATGCCCTTATCATCACAATGTGCCATTCCCTAGTAATCACAATGCTCCATGACCACTGACATCACAATACTCCATGAACATTTTCAGCCAAATTCTCCATGAACTTCTCAACACAATGTTTCATGACGCCTGTCATCACAAGTTCCATGCCACTTGTCATTACAGTGCTTCATGACACTCGTCATCAGAATTATCCATGGTCTTCTCATCACAAAGCTGCACGGTCTTGCCATCACAATGCTCCATGCCCTGGTCATCACAATGCTCCATGTCCCTTGTCATCACAATTCTCCACCTCCTTGTCATCACAATGCTCCATGACACTTCTGATCACAATGCTCCATGCTCTTCTCATCACAATTCTCCATGCACTTGTCATTGCAATGCTCCATGACCCGTGTCATAGCAAGCTCCATGCGATTGTCATCACAATGCTTCAGGAAATTTTCATCAAAATTCTCAGTGGCCCTTGTCACAACAAAGCTCCTTGTCTTTTTAATCACAATGCTCCATGACACTTGTCATCACAATGCTCCACGCCCTTGTCATCACAATGCTCCAATACCTTTGTCATCACAATACTCCATGACACTTGGCATCACAATGCTCCATGCCATTGTCATCACAATGGACCATGACATATATCATCACAATGCTCCCTGACACATCTCTTCACAATACTCCATGACCATGTCATCACAATGTTCCATGCACTTATCATCAAACTGAGCCATGCGCAATTTCAACACAATAATCCATTAAACATGTGAGACCAATGCCCCATGCCCCTGTCATCACAATGCTCAATGACCTTGGCATCACAATTTTCCATGTGCTTGTCAGCATAATGCTCCACAACCTTGTCATCAGAGTGCTCAATAAATTTTGACATCACAATGCCCCATGCACTTCTCATCAAAATGCTCTCACACCACCAATATCACAATGTTCCATCACTAGTAATAACAATACTCCCTCACACCTGTCATCACAAAGCTACATGCCCTTATCATCACAATGCTCCATGACCCATGACTTAACAATGTTCCAAAAGCCCTGTCATCAAAATGCTTCATGACTCATTTCATCACAATGCTCCATGACCCAGTTAATCAAAATGCTCCGTGACCACTGATATCACAATGTTCCATAACCCCTGTCATCACAGCGTTCCATGACACTTTTCAAAAATTTGATCCATGACCCTGTCATCACAATGCTCCCTGCCTTCTCATCACAATGCACCACCCCCTTGTCATCAAAATGCTCTATGACCTTTGTCATCACAAATCTCCAAGACCCATGGTGTCACATTGTAACATGCCATTGTCATCACAATGTTCCATAAACCCTCTCAACACATTGCTACATGCCCTTGTCATCTCAGAGCTCCATGACGCTGGTCATCACAAAGCACAATGCACTTCTCATCACAATGCTCCATGCCCTTGTCATTACAATCCTCCATGACCCATGCATCACAGTGTTCCGTGCCCTAGTCATCACAATGCTCCATGCCCACTGTCAACACAATAATCCATGATATTTCTATCCAATGCTCCATGCCCTTGTCATCACAATGCTCCATTTCCCCTGTCATAACAATTCACCATGACCACTGCCATCACAATGTTCCACGGCTTTGTCATCACAAGTCTCCATGACTCTTGTCATCACAATTCACCAGTACCCATGTAATCACAATGCTCCACGCCCTTGTCATCAAAAATCTCCATGACGCATGCCTTCAGAATGTTCCAAGGCCTTCTCATCACAATGCTCCATGTCCTTCTCATCACAATGCTCCAAGACCCCTGTAATCACAATGCTGTATTCCCTTTTTCATCTCAATGCTCCATGAACCATGTCATCAAAAGGCAGCACGCCCATCATCATAATACTTCATGCTATTGTCATCACAATGAAATCAAAATGATCCATGACCTCTGTCATCACAATGCTCCAAACCCTTGTGATCACAATGTTTGATAACACTTGTCATCACAACGCCACTTGACGCTCGTGATCACAATTATCCATGATATTCACATCACAATGCTCCATGACCTTTTTCATCACAATGCTCAATACACTTGTAATCACAATGTTCCCTGACACTTGTCGTTAGTATGCTCCTTGAACCCTGTCATGACAAGGCTCCATACTTTTTTCATCACAATGTTACATGACCTTTTCATCACAATGCTCCAAGACCCCTGTAATCACAAATCTCCAAGCTCCTTTTCATCAGAATTCTCCATAAGACTTGTCAACACAATGCTCCATCATCTTCTCATCACAATGCTCCAGGAACTTGTCACCACAATGCTCCATTCCCTTGTCATAAAAATGCCCCATGAACCCTGTCATAGCAATACTCCATGAACATTTTCAGCCGAGTGATCCATGAACTTCTCATCACAATGCTCCATGAGCCCTGACAACAAAATGATCAGGGACTCTTGTCATCAAAATGCTCCATGACACTTCTCATCACAATGCTAAAAGCCCTTGTCATCACAATGCTCCATTACCTTTGTCATCACAATCCTCCATGACACTGGGCATCACAATGCTCCATGCCATTGTCATCACAATGGACCATGACATATGTATCACAATGCTCCCTAACACCTGTCTTCACAATACTCCATGACCTTGTAATCACAAGGTTCCATGCCCTTGTCATAAAAATGCGCCATGCCAACTGTTATCAAAATAATCGCAGAAAATTGTCAGACCAAAGCTCCATGCCCATGGCATCACAATGCTCAATGCCATTGCCATTACAATGCTCCATGACCCCTGTCATCAAAAGGCTCCGTGTCTCCAGTCACCACAATGCTTCATGATCTTTGTCATCACAATGGTCCATGCCCTCGTCATCAAAAGGCTCTGAGACCTTGTCACCACAATGCTCCATCAAATATTCATCACAATTCTCTGTGACCCTTGTCATCACAATTCTCCATGCCTTTGTCAGCACAATGTTCCATGACCCTTGTCATCACAAAGCTCCATGTACTTTTTAGCAAAATTCTCCATGACCCATGTCATCACAATGCGCCATTCCCTTGTCATCACAATGCTCCACAACCTTGTCATCACAATGCTCCATAAAATTTGTCATCACAATGCTTCATGCCCCTATTCATCTCAATGCTCCATGAACCCTGTCATCACAATGCACCATGCCCATCATCATAATGCTTCATGCTATTGTCACCACAATGAAATCAAAATACTCCATGACCTCTGTCATCAAAATGCTCCAAACCCTTGTGATCACAATGTTCCATAACACTTGTCATCACAACGCCCCATGATGTTCGTCATCACAATTATCCATGGTCGTCTCATCACAATGCTCCATGATCTTTGTCAACACAATGCTCAATACACTTGTCATCACAATGCTCCCTGACACTTGTCGTCAGTATGCTCCTTGAACCCTGTCATGCAAGGCTCCATACATTTTTCATCACAATCATCCTTGACCTTTTCTTCACAATGCTCCAAGACCCCTGTAATCACAATGCTGTATGCTCTTGTCATCACAAAGCTCCATGACGCATGTCATCAGAACGCTCCATGACCTTCTCATCCCAGTGCTCCATGCCCTTGTCTTCACAATGCTCCAAGACCCCTGTAATCGTAATGCTCCTTGCACCTTTTCATCAGAATGCTCCATGAGACTTATCATCACAAGGCTCCTTGGACTTCTCAAAACTATGCTACAGGAACTTGTCATCACAATGCTCCATTCCCTTGTCATCACAATGCTCCGTGAACCCTGTCATCACAATGCTCCATGACCATTGTTTTCACAACGTTCCATGACCCCTGACAACAAAATGATCCGGGACTATTGTCATCAAAATGCCTCATGACACTTGTCATCACAATGATCCATGTCTTTGTCATCCCAATGATCCATGACCTGTAATCACAATGCTACGTGACACACGTCATCACAGTTCTCCATGAAACCTCTCATCACAATGCTCCATGCCTTTGTCAGCAAACTGTTACATGACCTTGTCATCAAAATGATCCTTGTGCTTGTCATCACAATACACCATTACAATTATTATCACAATCATCCAGGATCCTTGGGATCACATTCCTTCATGCACTTGTCATCACAATGCTCCATGCTCCTTGAAATCAAAAGGATCCATGACCTCTGTCATCACAATGCTCCAAACCCTTGTGATCACAAAGTTACATAACACTTGTCATCACAACGCTCCATGATGCCTGTCATCACTATACACCATGCCCTTGTCATCACAATGCTCCCTGACATTTTCATCACAATGCTCAACACACTTGTCATCACAATGCTCCCTGACACTTGTCATCAGTATGCTCCATGAACCCTGTTATGAAATGGCTCCATGCATTTTTCATCACAATGCTCGATGCCCTTTTCATTACAATGCTCCATGCCGTTGTCATCACAATGCACCACAAGCTTGTCATCAGAATGCTCCATGACCTTTGTCATCACAATGTTCCATGAACCTTGTCATAAAAATGCACCATGCACATCATCATAATTCTTCATGATATGTCATCACAATGAAATCAAAATGCTCCATGACCTCTGTCATCACAATGCTCCAAACCCTTGTGATCTTAATGATTCATAACACTTCTCATCACAACACGCCATGATGTTCGTCATCACAGTTATCCATTGTCTTCTCATCACAGCTCTCCATGACCTGTGACAACACAATGATCTGGGTTTCTTGTCATCAAAATGCTCCATGACACTTGTCATCACAATGATCCATGCCCTTGTCATCCCAATGCTCCATGACCCCTGTAATCACAATGCTCCGTGAATCTTGTCATCACACTGCTCCATGACACTTGTCATCACAATGCTCCATGCGCTTGTCATCACAATCCTCCATGAACCTTGTGATCACATTGCTTCATGCCCTTTTAATCACAATGCTCCATGCTCCTCGAAATCAAAATGATCCGTGAACTCTGTCACCACAATGCTCCAAAACCATGTGATCACAGTGTTCCATAACACTTGTCCTCACAACGCTCCAGGATGCCTGTCATCACAATAGTCCATACCCTTGTCATCACAGTGTTCCATGACCTTTGTCATCAAAATACACAATACACTTGTCATCACAATACACCTTGACACTTGTCGTCAGAATGCTCCTTGAACCCTGGCATGAAAAGCCTCCAAGCCTTTTTCATCAATATGCTCAATGACATTTTCATAACAATGCTACATGCCATTGTCATCACAATACTCCACAAGCTTGTCATCAGAATGCTCCATGACCCATGTCATCACAATGCACCATGCACTTGTAATCACAATGCTCCACAACTTTGTCATCACAATGCTCCATAAACCTTGTCATCACCATGCTCTATGCATTTCTTATCATAATACTCTCTCACCACTGATATCACAATATTCCATCACTAGTCATCACAATACTCCCTCACCCCTGTCATCACAATGTTCCATGACACCGTCATCACAATGCTAAATGTGCTTATCATCAGAATGCTCCATGACCACTGACATCACAATGTTCCATAACACTTGTCATCAGATTGCTCAACGACCCTTTTCATCATAATGCTCCATGACCCTTGACAGCACAATGTTCCGTAACTCCTGTCCTCCAAATGTTCCATGACTCTTTTCGTCAAATTGCTCCATGAACCTATCATCACAATGCTCCCTGCCCTTCTCATCACAATGCACCAGGCCCTTGTCATCAAAATGCTCCAAGACTATTTTCATCACAAAGCACCATGACCCTTGGCATCACAATACTTCATGACATTGTCATCCCAATGCTCCATGAAACCTCTCATCATATTTCTCCATGCCTTTGTCATCACAAGGCTCCATGCTGCTTGCCATCACAATGCTCATGCCCTTGTCATTACAATCGTCCATGACCCATATATCACAGTGTTCTGTGCCCTTGTCATCAAAATGCTCCCAAACTGTTTTCATCACAAAGCACCATGACCCTTGGCATCACAATATGCCATGACATTGTCATCCCAATGCTCCATGAAACCTCTTATCATATTTCTCCATGCCTTTGTCATCACAAAGCTCCATGATGCTTGCCATCACAATGCTCGATGGCCTTCTCATCACAATGTTCATGCCCTTGTCATTACAATCGTCCATGACCCATATATCACAGTGTTCCGTGCCCTTGTCTTCACAATGCTCTATGCCCACTCTTATCACAGTAATTCATAAAATATTTCAGACCAATGCTCCATGCCCTTGTCATCACAATTCTCCATTACACTTGGCATAACAATGCTCCATGACCCCAGCCATCACAATGTTCCACGACCTTGTCATCACAAGGATTCATGACTCTTATCAGCACAATGCTCCAAAAAACCTGTAGTCACAATGCTCCATGCCCTTGTCATCACAAAGCTCCACCACGCATGTCATCAGAGTGCTCGATGGCCTTCTCATCACAATGCTCCGGGGCTTCGTCATCACAATGCTCCAAGACCCCTGTAATCACAATTCTCCATTTCCCTTTTAATCAGAATGATCCAGGAGACTTGTCTTCCCAAGGCTCCATGGCCTTCTCATCACAATGCTACAGGACCTTACCATCACAATGCTCCATTCCCTTGTCATCACAATGCTCCATGACCACTGACATGAAATTAATCCATGAACACTTTCAGCCAAATGCTCCATGAACTTCTCATCACAATGATCCATGACCAATGTCATCACAATGCTCCATGATAATTTTCAGCCCAATGTTCCATGAACTTCTCAGCATAATGCTCCATGACTGCTGTCTTCACAATGTTCCATAATCACTGTCATAACATCGCTCCTTGAACACTGACAACACAATGATCTGGGACTTTTTCATCAAAATGCTAGAGGAACTTTGTCATCACAATGATCTTGCCCTTTTCAGCCCAATGCTACATGAGCCCTGTAATCACAATGCTCCATGTCGCTTGTCATCACAGTGCTCCGTGACAATTGTAATCCAAATGTTCCATGCCTTTGTCAGCAAAATGCTACATGACATTGTCATCACAATGCTCCATGTGCTTGTCATCACAATACACCATTACCATTGTCATCACAATCCTCAATGAACTTTGGGATCACATTGCTTCATGCCCTTACCATCAAAACGCTCCATGCTCCTTGAAATCATTATGATCCATGACCTCTGTCACCACAATGCTCCAAACGCTTGTGATCTCAATGTTCCATAACACTTGTCATCACAAGGCTCCATGATGCCTGTCATCACCATACTCCATGCACTTGTCATCACAATAATTCAAGACCTATGTCATCACTATGCTAAATACAGTTGTCATCACAATGCTCTGTGACACTGTCATCAGAATGCCCCTTGAACGCGGTCATGAAATGGCTCCATGCATTTTTCATCACAATGTTCCTTGCACTTTTCATCACAATGCTCCATTCCATTCTCATAACAATACTCCACAGGCTTGTCATCAGAATGCTCCATTACATTTGTCATCACAATGCTCCATGACCCATGTCATCACAATACTCCATGACACCTGTCCTCACAATGCTCCATGCCACTTGCCATTACAGTGGTCCATGATGCTCGTCAACACAATTATCCATGGTCTCTCATCACAATGTTCCACGGTCTTGCCATCACAATGCTCCATGCCCTGGTCACCACAATGTTCCATGCCCCTTGTCACCACAATTTTCCACGTCCTTGTCATCACAATGCTCCATGACACTTCTCATCACAACGTTATATTCTGTTGTCATCACAATTCTCCATGGACTTGTAATCGCAATGCTCCATGACACCTGTCAGAGCAAGATCCATGCACTTGTCATCACAATGCTTGACGAACATGTCATCAAAAATCTCAATGGCCATTTTCATCACAATGGTCCATGCCCTTGTCATCACAATGCTCCATGACCCTTGTCATCAAAATGCTCCAGGCCCTTGTCATCATAATGATCCATTACCATTGTCATCACAATCCTCCATGACACTTGGCATCACAATGCTCCATGCCATTGTCATCACAATGGACCATGACATATGTCATCACAAAGCTCCCTGACAACTGTCTTCACAATACTCCACGACCTTGTCATCAAAATGTCTCATGCCCTTGTCATCACACTGCTCCATGACCCCTGTCATCACAATGCTCCTTGATTCCAGTCATCACAATGCTTCATGATCTTTGTCACCACAATGGTCCATGCCCTCGAAATCACAGGGCTCTGTGACCTTTGTCACCAAAATGCTCCATGAACTTTTCATCACATGCTCTGTGACCATTGTCATCACAACACTCCATGCCTTTGTCAGCACAATGCTCCATGACACTTGTCATCACAATGCTCCAAACACTTGTCAGCACAATGCTCCATGCCACATGTGATCAAAATGCACCATGCACTTTTCATCACAATGCTCCACAACCTTGTCATCACAATGCTCCATAAACCTTGTCATCACAATGCTCCATGGACTTCCTATCGAAATGCTCTCTCACAAATGATATCAAAATTTTCCTGTACAAGTCATCACAATACTCCCTCATCCCTGTCATCACAATGTTCCATGACCCTGTCATTACAATGCTACATGCCCTTATCATCACAATGCTCCATGACCCCTGACATCACAAAGTTCCATAACCCCTGTCATCAAAATGCTCCATGACCATTTTCATCACAATGCTCCATGACACATGACATCACAATGTTCCATAACCACGGTAATCAAGTTGTTCCATGACACTTTTCATCAAATTGTTCCATGACCCTGTAATCACATTGCTCCCTGCCCTTCTCATCACAATGCACCATGCCCTTGTCATCAAAATTCTCCATGTCCATTGTCATCACAATGTTCCATAACCCTTGGCATCACAATGCTCCATGCCATTCTCATTACAATGCTCCATGAATCCTCTCATCACATTGTTCCATGCCCTTGTCATCACAAAGCTCCATGATGCTTGTCATCACATGCTCGATTCACTTCTCATCACAATGCTCCATGCCTTTGTCATTACAATCCTCCAAGACCCATGTATCACAGTGTTCAGTGCCCTTGTCATCACAATGCTCCATGCACACTCTCATCACCGTAATCCATTAAAGGTTTCACACCAATGTTCCATGTGCTTGTCATCAAAATGCTCCATTACCCCTGTGATAACAATGCTCCATGACACCTGCCATCACAATGTTCCACGGCCTTGTCATCACAAGGCTCCATGGACCCTGCCATCACAATGCAGCATGCCCATCGTCATAATGCTTCATGCTATTGTCATCACAATGAAATCAAAATGCTACCTGACCTCTGTCATCAAAATGCTCCAACCCCTTGTGATCACAATGTTCCAAATCATTTGTCATCACAACGCCCCTTGATGCCCGTCATCACAATTATCCATGTTCTTCTCATCACTATGCTCCATGACCTTTGTCAACACAATACTCAATACATTTGTCATCAAAATGCTTCCTGACACTTGTCGTCAGTATGCTCCTTGAACACTCTCATGACAAGGGTCCATGCATTTTTCACCAGAATCTTCCTTGACCGTTTCATCACGATGCTCTAAGACCACTGTAATCACAATGCTCCATTCTCTTCTCAACACAAAGCTCCATGACGCATGTCATCAGAACGCTCCATGGCCTTCTCATCCCAATGCTCCATGCTCTTGTCATCACAATGCTCCAAGAGACCTGTTATCACAATGCACCATGCACCTATTCATCAGAATGCTCCATGAGACTTTTCATCACAAGGCTCCATGGTCCTCTCATCACAATGCTCCAGGACCTTGTCATCACAATGCTCCATTACCTTGTCATCACAATGCTCCATGACCCCTTTCATCACAATACTCCATGAACATTTTAAGCCCAATGATCCATGAAATTCTCAGCACAATGCACCCATGACCCCTGTCATCACAATGCTCCATGGCCACTGTCTTCACAATGCTCCATGACCCCTGACAACACAATGATCTGGGACTATTGTCATCAAAATGCTTCATGACACTTGACATCACAATGATCCATGCCCTTGTCATCCCAATGTTCCATGACACCTGTAATCACAATGCTATGTCGCACATGTCATCACAGTTCTCCATGACACTTTTCATCACAATGCTCCATGCCTTTGTCAGCAAAATGTTACATGACATTATCATCACAATACTCAATGTGCTTGTCATCACAATACCCCATTACCATTATCATCACAATCCTCCATAAATCTTGGGATCATATTGTTTCATGCTCCATGTTCCTTGAAATCAAAATGTTCCATGACCTCTGTCATCACAATTCTCCAGGCTCCTTGAAATCAAAATGTTCCATGACCTCTGTCATCACAATGCTCCAAACCCATGTGATCACATTTCTCCATAACACTTGTCATCAAAACCCTCCATGTTGCCTGTCATCACAAACTCCATGCCCTTGCCATCACAATGCTCCATGATATTTTTCATCACAATGCTCAATACACTTGTCATCACAATGCTCCATGACACTTGTCGTCAGTATGCTCCATGAACCCTGTCATGAAAAGGCTCCATTCGTTTTCATCACAATGCTCCTTGCCCTGTTAATCACAATGCACCATGTCATTGTCATCACTATACACCACAAGCTTGTCATCAGAATGCTCCATGACCCTTGGCATCACAATGTTCCATGAACCCTGTCATCACAATGCACCATACCCAACATCATAATGTTTCATGCTATTGTCATCACCATAAAATCAAAATGCTCCATGACCTCTGTCATCACAATGCTCCAAACGATTATGATCACAAGGCTCCATAACACTTATCATCACAAAGTGCCATGACGCTCGTCATCACAATTATCCATTGTCTTCTCATCACAACTCTCCATGACCCCTGCCAACACAATTATCTGCGACTCTTCTCATCATAATTCTCCATGACCCTTGGCATCACAGTGAACCATGCTGTTGTCATCCCAATGTTTCATGATCCATTTAATCTCAATGCTCCTTGACGATTGTCATCCCAGTGCTCCATGACATTTGCCATCACAATTCTCCATTCCTTTGTCAGCAAAATTCTACATGACCTTGTCATCACAATGCTCCATGTGCTTGTCATCACAATCCTCCATGAACCTTGGGATCACATTGCTTAATGCACTTGTCATTATAATGCTCCATTCTCCTTGAAATCAAAATGATCTGTGACCTCTGTCACCACAATGCTCCAAACCCTTGTGATCACAATGTGCCATAACACTTGTCATCACAACGCTCCAGGATAGCTGTCATCACAATACTCCATAGTCTTGTCATCACAGTGTTCCATGACCTTTGTCATCACAATGCTCAATACACTTATCATCACAAGGCACCTTGACACTTGTTGTCAGAAGGCTCCTTGAATCATGTCATGAAAATGCTCCAAGTCTTTTTCATCTCAATGCTCCAAGATCTTTTCATAACAATGCTCCATGCCATTGTTATCACAGTACTCCACAAACTTGTCATCAGAATGCTTCATGACCCATGTCATCACAATGCACCATGCACTTGTAATCACCATGCCCCACAACCTTGTCATCAAAATGCTCCATAAAACTTGTCATCACCATGCTCCATGCACTTCTCATCAAAATGCTCTCTCACCACTGATATCACAATGTTCCAACATGAGTCATCACAATACTCCCTCACAACTGTAATCACAATGTTCCATTACACAGCCATCACAATGCTAAATGCCCTTATCATCAGAATGCTCCATGACCCCTGACATCACAATGTTCCATAAACCTTGTCATCAAATTGCTCCATGACCCTTTTCATCACAATCCTCCATGACCCCTGACATCACAATGTTCCATAACCACTGTCATCAAAATATTCCCTGACTCTTTTCTTCAAATTGCTCCATGAACCTGCCATCACAATGCTCCCTACCCTTCTCATCAGAAAGCACCACGCCCTTGTCATCAAAATGCTCCATGACCATGGTCATCACAAAGCTCCATGTCCCTTGGTATCACAATACTCCATGCCATTGTCATCACAATGCTCCATGAAGACTCTCATCACATTTCTCCATACCCTTGTCATCACAAAGCTCCTTGAGGCTTGTCATTGCAATGTTCGATGCCCTTCTCCTCACAATGCTCCATGCCCTTCCCAATACAATCTTACATGACCCATGTATCACAGTGTTCCGTGCCCTTGTCATCACAATGCTCCATAGTCACACTCATCACAATAATCTTTCAAAGTTTTAATACCAATGATCCATGCCCTTGTCAGCACAATGCTCCATCACCCCTGTCATAACAATGCTCCATGAACCCTGCCATCACAACTTTCCATGGCATTGTCATCACAAGGCTCCATGACCCTTCTCATCACAATGTTCCATGACCACTCTCATCACAGCGCTCCATGAATCCTGACAACACAATGATCAGAGAATCTTGTCATCAAAATGCTCCATGACCCTTGTCATCAAAATGATTCATGCCCTTGTCCTCCCAATGATCCATGACGCCTGTAATAACAATGCTCCGTGACCCTTGTCGTCACAGTGCTCCATGACCCTTGTCATCACAATGATCCATGCCTTTGTCAGCAAAATGCTACATGACCTTGTAATCACAATACTCCATATGCTTGTCATCACAATAATCCATTACCATTGTCAACACAATCCTCCATGAACCTTGGGTTCACATTGCTTCATGCCCTTGTCATCACAATGCTCGATGATGCTTTTCATTATATTACTCCATACCAATGTCATCACAATGTTCCATGACCTTTGCCATCACAATGCTGAATACACTTGTCATCACAATACTCCCTGACAATTGTCGTCAGAATGCTCCTTGAAAACTGTCATGAAAAGGCTCCATGATGTTTTTTATCACAAAGTTCCATGCCATTTTCATAAAAATGCTCCATGCCATTGTCATCACAATACTCCACAAGCTTGTCATCAGAATGCTCCATGAAACCTGTCATCACAATGCTCCCTGCTTCTTGTCATTACACATCTCCATGATACTCGTCATCACAATTTTCCATGGCCTTCTCATCAAAATGCTACACGGTATTTCCATCACAATGCTCCATTACCTGGTCATCACAAAGCTCCATGGCCATTGTATTCACAATTCTCCACGTTCTTGTCATCAAAATGCTCCATGACATTTCTCATCACAATGTTACATGCTCCTGTCATCACAATTCTCCATGCACTTGTCATCACAATGCTCCATGACCACTGTCATAGCAAGCTCCATGTGCTTGTCATCACAATGCTAAATGACCATGTCATCAAAATTCTCATTGGCCCTTGTCATCAAAGTGCTTCATGCCCTTGTCATCACAATGCTCCATGCTCCTTGAAATCAAAAGGCTCCATGACCTCTGTCATCACAATGCTCCAAACCCTTGTGATCACAATGTTCCATAACACTTGTCATCACAACACCCCATGATGCTCATCATCACAATTATCCATGGTTTTCTCATCACAATGCTCCATGACATTTGTCATCACAATGCTCAATACACTTGTCATCACATTGTTCCCTGACACTTCTCATCAGTATGCTCCTTGAACCCTTTCATGATAATGCTCCATGCCTTTTTCATCACAATGATCCATGCCCTTTTCAACACAATACTCCAAGGTCCCTATAATCACAATGTTCCATGATTTTGTCATCACAAATCTCCATGACACGTGTCAAAACAATGCTCCAAAGCCTTCTCATAACAATGCCCCATGACCTAGTCATCACAAAGCTCCATGACCCCTGACAACACAATGTCCCATAACCCCTGTCATCAAAGTGTTCCAAGACCATTTTCATCAAATTGTCCCATGACCCTGTCATCACAATGCTCCCCACACTTCTCAACACAATGCACTTCCCCCTTGTCATCAAAATGCTCCATGACCTTTGTCTTTACAAAGTTCCATGACCCTTGGCATCACAATGCTCCATGCCATTGTAATCACAGTGCTCCATGAACCACCTCTTCATATTGCTCCATGCCCTTCTCATCACAATGCTCCATGACGCTTGTCATCACAATGGTCAATGCACTTCTCATCACAATGCTCCATGCCTTTCTCATTACAATCCTCCATGACCCATGTATCACAGTGTTCCATGCCCTTTGACATCACAATGCTCCATGCCCACTCTTATCCCAATAAGACATGAAACTTTTCAGACCAATTTCCCCTGCCCTTGTCATCACAATGCTCCATTACCCCTGTCATAACAATGCTCCTTGACCCCTGTGATCACAATGTTTCACGGCTTTGTCATCAAAAGGCTCCATGACCCTTGTTATCACAATGCTCCAAGACACCTGTAATCACAATGCTCGATGACCTCTGACAACACAATGATCCGGGACTCTTGTCATCAAAATGCTCCCTGACACTTGTCATCACAATGATCAATGCCTTTGTCATCACAGTGCTCCATGAACATTGTCATCACAAAGCTCCATGCCTTTTTCAGCAAAATCCTACATGACCTTGACATCATAATTCTCCATGTACTTGTCATCACAAACCTCCATGAACTTGGGATCACATTGCTCCATACACTTGTCATCACAATGTTCCATGCTCCTTGAAATCACAATGATCCATGACGACTCTCATCACAATGCTCCAAATATTTGTGATCACAATGATGCATAACAAATGACATCACAATGCTCCATGATGCCTGTCATCACAATACTCCATGCCCTTATCATCACAAAGCTCCATGACCCCTGACAACCCAATGCTCCAGGACTCTTGTCATCAAAATGCTCCATGACCCTTGTCATCACAACAATCCATGCCCTTGTCAGCCCAATGCTCTACGTCCCCTGTAATCACAATGCTCTGTGACACTTGTCATCAGAGTGCTCCATGACAATTGTCACCACAAGGCTCCATGCACTTACCATCAAAATGGTCCATAACCCTTGTCATCACAATGCTCCATGCCTTTGTTAGCAAAATATTCATGGAATATTGTGATGACAGAGGTCATGGAGCATTGTGATGAAAAGGGAATGGAGCATTGTGATGACAAGGTCCTGGAGGATTGTGATGAGAAGACCATGGAGCCTTGTGATGACAAGTCTCATGGAGTATTCTGATGAAAAGTGGCATGGAGCATTGTGATTAGAGGGGTCTAGGAGCATTGTGATGACAAAGGGATGCAGCAATGTGATGAGTAGGCCATGGAGGATTCTGAAGACCATTGTCATGGAGCTCTGTGATGACAAGGTCATGGAGCATTGTGATTACAGGTGTCTTGGAGCATTGTGATGAAAAGGGCATGGATCATTGTGATGAAAATGGCATGGAGCCTTGTCATGAAAGGGTTCAAGGAGCATACTGACGGCAAGTGTCAGGGAGCATTGTGATGACAAATGTATTGAGCATTGGGATGACAAAGATCATGGAACATTGTGATGAGAAGACCATGGATAATTTTGATGATGAGTGTCATGGGGCGTTATGATGAAAAGTATTTTGGAAAATTGTGGTCACATGGGTTTGGAGCATTGTGATGAAAGCGGTCATGGAGCATATTGATTTTATTGTTATGACAATAGCATGAAGCATTATGATGATGGGCATGGTGCATTGTGATGACAGGGTTCATGGAGCATTGAGATGACAAGGGAATGGAGCATTGTGATGACAATGTCCTGGAGCATTGTGAGGAGAAGACCATGGAGCCTTCTGTTGACAAGTCTCATGGAGCATTCTGATGAAAAGTGGCATGGAGCGTTGTGATTACTGGGGTTTTGGAGCATTGAGAAGACAAGGGCATGGAGCATTGTGATGACAATAATCCCGGATCATTGTGCTCTCAGGAGTCATGGAGCGTTGTGATGACAGTGGTCATGGAACATTGTCCTGACATGGGTCATGGAGCATTGTGAAGAAAATGTCATAGAGTATTGGGCTGAAAATGTTCATGGAGTATTGTGATGACAGGGGTTATGGAGCATTGAGATGGCAAGGGAATGGAGCATTGTGATGACAATGTCCTGGAGCATTGTGAGGAGAAGACCATGGAGCCTGTGATGACAAGTCTCATGGAGCATTCTGATGAAAAGGGGCATGGAGCATTGTGATTACAGGGCTCTTGGAGCATTGTGATGACAAGGACATGGAACATTGTGATTACAGTGGTCTTGGAGAATTGTGATGAAAAGGGCATGGATCATTGTGATGAAATAGGCATGGAGTCTTGTCATGACAGTGTGCAAGGAGCATACTGACGACAAGAATCCGGTAGCATTGTGATAACACTTGTATTGAGCATTGTCATGACAAAGGTCTTAGAGCATTGTGATGAGAAGGCCATGGAGCATTCTGATGACATGCGTCATGGAACATTGTGATGACAAGAGCAAGGGGTATTGTGATTACAGGGGTCTTGGAGCATTGTGATGAAAAAGGTGTCGAGCCTTGTCATGACAGGGTTCAAGGAGCATACTGACAACAAGTGTCAGGGAGCATTGTGATAAGAAGTGCATTGAGCATTGTGATGACAAAGTTCATGGAGCATTGTGATGAGAAGACCATGGATAATTGTGATGACGAGCATCATGGGTCGTTGTGATGACAAGTGTTATGGAATATTGTGATCACAAAGGTTTGGAGTATTGTGAAGACAGAGGTCCTGGAGCATTTTGATTTCATTGTGATGACAATAGCATGAAGCATTATGATGATGGGCATGGTGCATTGTGATGACAGGGTTCATGGATCATTGAGATGAAAAGGGTCATGGAGCATTTTGATGACAGGGTTTATGGAACATTGTGATGTCAGGGATCTTGGTGCATTTTGATGATAAGGTCATGTAGCATTGCGATTACAGGGCTCATGGAACATTGTGATGACTGGGATGAGGGAGTATAGTGATGACTAGTGATGGAACACTCTGTTATCAGTGGTGAGAGAGCATTTTGATGAAAAGTGCATGGAGCATTGTGATGACATGGTTTATGGAACATTGTGATGACAAGGCTGTGGAGCATTATGATGACAAGTGCATGGCATATTGTGATGACATTTGTCATGGAGCATTGTGCTGACAAGTGCAGAGACAATTGTGATGACAGAGGTCATGGAGCGTTTTGATTTCTTTGTGATGACAATAGCATGAAGCATTATGATGATGGTCATGGTGAATTGTGATGACAGGGTTCATGGAGCATTGAGATGAAAAGGGGCATGGAGCATTGTGATTACAGGGGTGTTGGAGCATTGTGATGACAAGGGCATGGAGCATTGTGATGAGAATATCATGGAGCATTCTGATGATATGCGTCACGGAATTTTGTGATGACAAGTGCATGGTGAATTGTGATTGCAGGGGTCTTGGAGCATTGTGATGACAAGGGGCACGGTGCCTTGTGGTGACAAAGCTGTGGAACATTATTATGGCATGGGTATTGGAGCATTGTTTTGACAAAGGTAATGGAGCATTGTGATGACAAGGGCACGGAACACTGTGATACATGGGTGATGGAGGATTGTAATGACCAGGGCATGCATTATTGTGATGAGATGGGCATCGAGCACTGTGATGACAAGCGTCATGGAGCTTTGTGATGACAAGGGCATGGAGCAATGTGATGAGATGGTCCATGGAGCATTCTGATGTCAATGGCATGGAGCATTGTGATGCTAAGGGTCATGGAGCTCTGTGATGACAAGTTCATGGAGCACTTTGATGACAAGGGAGGGGTTTAATTTGATGAGAAGTTCAGGCATCATTGTGATGACAGGGTCATGGAGTAATTTGATGAAAAGGGTCATGGAACATTTTGATGAAAGGGGTTATGGAACATTGTTATGTCAGGAGTCATGGAATTTTGTGATGATACGGACATGTAGCATTGTGATGACAGATGTCATGGAATATTGTGATGACATGGGTGAGGGTGAATTGTGATGACTCGTGATTGAAGATTGTGATATCAGTGGTGAGAGAGCATTTTGAAGAGAAGTCCTTGGAGCATTGTGATGACAAGTTTTATGGAGCATTGTGAGGACAAGGTTGAGGAGCGTTTAATTACAAGCACATAGCGCATTGTGATGACATGGGTCATGGAGCATTGTGCTGACAAAGGCATGGAGCACTGTGATGACAAGGTTCACAGAGCATTGTGATGAAATGTTCATGGAGCATTTGTTGAAAAGTGTCACAGAGCCTTGTGATGACGAGTGTATGGACCACTGAGATCACAAAGATCATGAAGCATTGTGTTGACTGGTGTCACGGAGCAGTGTGATGACAGTGGTCATGGAGCATTCTGATGACAAGGGCATGGAGTATTGTGATGACAAGAGTCAGGGAGCATTCTGATGACAAAGTTGTGGCATATTGTGATGACATTGGCATGGAGCACTGTGATGAAAATGGTATGGAGTATTTTGATGAAAAAGACATGGAGCCTTTTCATGACAGGGTTCAAGAAGCATTCTGACGACAAGTGTCAGGAAGCATTGTGATGACGAGTGTATTGAGCATTGTGATGACAAAGGTCATGGAGCATTGTGATGACAAGTGCATGGAGTATGGTGATGACAGGCTTCATGGAGCGTTGTGATGACATGTGTTATGGACCTTTGTGATCACGAGGGTTTGGTGTATTGTGATGACAGGGGTCATGGATCATTTTGATTTCAAGGTGAATGGAGAATTTTGATGCCAAGGGCATGAAGTAATGTGATCCCAATGTTCAAGGAGGATTGTGATGACAAGCACATGGAGCATTGTGAGGAAAAGGTCATGTAGCATTTTGATGACAAAGGCATGGGACATTGTGATGACAAGTGTCATGGAACACTGTGATGACAAGCATCACGGAGCATTGTGATTAGAGGGGTCATGGAGCATTGGAATGACAAGGGCATGGATCATTGTGTTGACAAGTGTCATGGAGCATTTTGATGAAAGAGTCCCGGATCATTGTGTTGTCAGTGGTCATGGAGCATTGTGATTCCAGTGGTCACGGAGCATTGTGATGACAAGGTCATGGATCATTGGGCTGAAAATGTTCATGCAGTATTGTGATGACAGGGGTCAAGGAGCATTGTGATGACAAGGGAATGGAGCATTGTGATGAGAAGGTCCTGGAGTCTTTTGAAGGGAAGACCATGGAGCCTTCTGTTGACAAGTCTCATTGAGCATTCTGATGAAAAGTGGCATGGAGGGTTGTGATTACTGGGGTTTTGGAGCATTGAGAAGACAAGGGCATGGAGCATTGTGATGACAATAAACCCGTATCATTGTGTTCTCAGGAGTCATGGAGCATTGTGATGACAGTGGTCATGGAACATTGTGCTGACATGGGTCATGGAGCATTGTGATGAAAATGTCATAGTGTATTGGGCTGAAAATGTTCATGTAGTACTGTGATGACAGGGGTCATGAAGCATTGAGATGACAAGGGAATGGAGCATTGTGATGACAATGTCCTGGAGCATTGTGAGGAGAAGACCATGGAGCCTTGTGATGACAAGTCTCATGGAGCATTCTGATGAAAAGGGGCATGGAACATTGTGATTACAGGGCTCTTGGAGCATTGTGATGACAAGGGCATGGAGCACTGTGATGAGAAGGCCATGGAGGATTCCGATGATATGCGTCATGGAGCTTGGTGATGACAAGGACATGGAACATTGTGATTACATTGGTCTTGGAGAATTGTGATGAAAAGGGCATGGATCATTGTGATGAAATAGGCATGGAGTCTTGTCATGACAGTGTTCAAGGAGCATACTGACGACAAGAATCAGGGAGCATTGTGATGACACTTGTATTGAGCATTATCATGACAAAGGTCATGGAGCATTGTGATGAGAAGACCATGGATAATTGTGATGATGAGCATTATTGGGCGTTGTGATGACAAGTGTTATGGAACATTGTGATCACAAGTGTTTGGAGTATTGTGAAGACAGTGGTCCTGCAGCATTTTGATTTCATTGTGATGACAATAGCATGAAGCATTATGATGATGCTCATGGTGCATTTTGATGACAGGGTTCATGGAGCATTGAGATGATAAGGGGCATGGATCATTGTGATTACAGGGGTCTTGGTGTAATGTGATGACAAGGGGATGGTGCATTGTGATGAATAGTCCATGGAGCATTCTGATGACATGCGTCATGGAGCTTTGTGATGACAATAGCATGGTGCATTGTGATTACAGTGGTCTTGGAGCATTGTGATGACAAGTGTCATGGAGCCTTGTTATGACAAGGCCGTGGAACATTGTGAATGCATGGGTCTTGGAGCATAGTTATGACAGGGATAATGTAGCATTGTGATGACAAGAGCATGCAGCATTGGTCTGAAACATTTCATGGATTATTGTGATGAGTGTGGGCATGGAGAATTGTGATGAGAAGGGCACAGAAGACTGTGATACATGGGTCATGGAGGATTGTATTGAAAAGGTCATGGAGCATTGTGATGCCAAGGGTCATGGAGCTTTGTGATGACAAAGCCATTGAGCATATTGATGACAAGTGCATTGTGCATTCTGATGAGAAGGGCAGGGATCATTGTGATGACAGGGTCGTGAAGCAACTTGATGAAAAAGGTCATGGAACATTTTGATGACAGTGGTTATGGAACATTGTGATGTCAGTGATCATGGAGCTTTGTGATGAAAAGGGTCAAGGAGCATTTGATGACAGGGTTTATGGAATATTGTGATGTCAGGAGTCATGGAGCATTGTGATGATAACGGCATGTAGCATTGTGATGACAGGTGTTGTGGAACATTGTGATGACAGGGATGAGGGAGTATTGAGATCACTATTGATAGAAGATTGTGAAATCAGTGGTGAGAGAGCATTTTTATGAGAAGTGCATGGATCACTGTGATGACAATGTTGTGGAGCATTGTGAAGGCAAGGTTGTTGAGCATTGTGATGACAAGTGCATGGGTCATGGAGCAATGTGCTGACAAGGGCATTGAGCATTGTGATGACAAGGGTCATGGAGCATTGTGCTGACAAAGGCATGGAGCATTGTGATGACAATGGTTACAGAGTATTGTGATGAAAAGTTCATGGAGCATTGTGGTGACAAATGTCACAGAGCCTTGTGATGACGAGGGCATGGACCACTGTGATGACAAAGGTCATGAAGCATTGTGTTGACTTGAGTCAAGGAGCCTTGTAATGACAGGGGTCATGGAGCATTCTGATGACAAGGACATGGGGCATTGTGATGAGAAGGCCATAGAGAATTCTGATGACAAGTGTCATGGAGTTAAGTGATGACAAGTACATGGAGCATTGTGATTACAGCGGTCTTGGAACATTGTGATGACAAGAGTCATGGAGCCTTGTGATGACAATACCATGGAACATTGTGATGGCACGGGTTATGGAAGATTGTTATGACAGGGGTAATGGAGCATTGTGATGACAAGAGCTCAGAACACTGTGATACATGGTTCTTGGGGGATTGTAATGACAAGGGCATGGAGCATTGTGATGAGAAGGGCATCGAGCATTGTGATGACAAGCGTCATGGATCTTTGTGAGGACAAGGGCATGGAGCAATGTGATGAGAGGGTTCGTGGAGCATTGTGATGACAATGGCATGGAGCATTGTGATGCGAAGGGTCTTGGAGCTTTTTGATGACAAAAGTCATGGAGCATTTTGATGACAAGTGTGTTGTGCATTTTGATGACAGGGGTTATTGAACATTGTGATGTCAGGGGTCATGAAGCTTTGTGATTATAAGGGCATGTAGCATTGTGATGACAGATGTTATGGAACATTGTGATGACAGGGATGAGGGAGTATTGTGATGACTAGTGATAGAACATTGTGATATCAATGTGAGAATATTTTGATGACAAGATTTATGGAGCATTGTGATGACAATGTTTATGAAGCATTGCGAAGACAAGGTTGTGGAGAATTGTGATGACAAGTGTATGGCTCATTGTGATGACATGGCTCAAAGAGCATTGTGTTGAAAAAGGCATGGAACATTGTGATGACAAGGGTCACAGAGCATTGTGATGAAAAGTTCATGGAGCATTGTGGTTACAAAGGTCACAGAGCCTTGTGATGACGAGGGCATGGACCATCGTGATGACAAAGGTCATGAAGCATTGTGTTGACTGGAGTAACGGAGCATTGTAATGACAGGATTCATGGAGTATTGTGATGACAAGGGCATGGAGCATTATTATGACAGGGGCCTTGAACATTGTTCTCATAAGTTTCATGGATTATTGTGATGACATTGGGCATGGCACATTGTGATGACAAAGTCATGGAATATTATGAAGACAGGAGTCAGTGAGCATTGTGACGACATATGTAAAGGTTCATTGTGATAACAATGGCATGGAGCATTGTGATGCCTAATGTCATGGAGGATTGTGATGATAAAGGAAATGCAGCATTGTGATGACCAGGGCTTGGAACATTTTGAAGACAAGGGTCATGGAGTATTGTGATGACAAGTGCATGGAAAGTTGTGATGTAAATGGCCATTGATAATTTTGATGGTAAGGTCGTGAATCATTGTGATGACAAGCGTATGGAGCTTGCTATGACAGGGTTCATCGAGCATTGCGATGAGAAGTGCGTGGAGAATTGTGATGACAATAGCATGCAACATTGTGATGAGAAGTGTCATGGAGCATTGTGATGACAAGGCCATCGAGAATTGTTATGACAAGGGTCATGGAGCATTGTGATGACCAGGGCATGGAGCATTGTGATGGCAAGACCGTGAAGCATTGAGATGAGAAGGCCATGGATAATTGTGATGATGAGTGTCATGGAACACGGTAATGACAATGGACATGGAGCATTGTGATGAAAGGTGTCATGGAGCATTGTGATGAAAAGGGTCATGGAGCATTCTGATGACAAGCTTGTGGAGTATTTTGATGAAAATTGCATGGAGCATTGTGATGCAAAGAGCATGGAGCATTGTGATGAAAAAAGCATGGAGCTTTTTCATGACAGGTTTCAAGGAGCATTCTGATGACAAATGTCAGGGAGCATTGTGATGACAAGTGTATTGAGCATTTTGATGACAAATGTCATGGAGCATTTTGATGACAAGGGCATGGAGTATTGTGATGACAGTCATTATGGAGCATTGTGATGACAAGTGTTATGGAACATTGAGATCACAAGGGTTTGGAACAATGTGATGACACATGTCATGGATCATTTTGATTTCAAAGAGAATGGAGCATTCTTATGAAAAAGGCATGAAGCAATGTGATCCCAAGGTTCATGGAGGATTGTGATGACAATCGCATGGGGCATTGTGATGACAAGGTCATGTAGCATTTTGCTGACAAAGGCATGGAGCACTGTGATGACAATGTCATGGAGCATTGTGATTACAGGGGCCATGGAACATTGGGATGACAATGTCTTGGAGCATTGTGATGACAAGGTTCTTGAGCATTGTGATGAGAAGGCCATGGAGCTTTGTGATGACAAATCTCATTAAGTATTCTTATGACAAGGGGCATGGAGCATTGTGATTAAAGGGTTCTTGGAGCATTGTGATGACAAGGGCATGGATCATTGTGATGAAAAAGGCATGGAGCCTTATCATGACAGGGTTCAAGGAGCATACTGATGACAAGTGTCCAGGAGCATTGTGATGACAAGTATATTGAGATTTATGATGACAATGTTCATGGAGAATTGTAATGAGAAGACCATGGATAATTGTGATGATGAACATCATGGGGCATAGTGAGGACAATTATTATGGAACATTGTGAACACAAGGGTTTGGAGCATTGTGATGACAGACGTCATGAAGCATTTTGATTTCATTTTGGTGACAATAGCATGAAGCATTATGATGATGGGCATGGTGCATTGTTATGACAGGGCTCATGGAGCATTGAGATAAAAAGGGGCATAGAGCTTTGTGACTACAGGGGATTTGGAGCATTGGGATACAAGGGCATGGCACATTGTGATGAGAAGGCCATGGACAATTTTGAAGACATGCGTCATGGAGCTTCATGATGACAAGGGCATGGAGCATTGTGATTACATGGGTCTTGGATCATTGTGATTGCAACGGTCGTGGAGACTTGTGATGACATAGCCGTGGAATATTGTGATGGCAGCGGTAATGGAGGATTGATATGACAGATGTCATGGATCATTGTGATTCAAGGGCATGGTACACTGTGAAACATGGTTCATGGAGGATTATAATGACAACGGCATGGAGCATTTTGATGCTAAGGGTCATGGAGCTTTGTGATGACAAATGTCATGGAGCATTTTGATGACAAGGGCGTGGTGCATTGTGATTAGAGGGGCACGGTGCATTTTGATGACAGGGTCATGGAGCAATTTGATGAAAAGTGTCATGGTACATTTTGATGACAGGGGTTATGGAACATTGTGATGTCAGGGTTCATGGAGCATTGTGATGATAAAGACATGTAGCATTGTGATGACAGGTGTCATGGAACATTGTGATGACTGGGGTGAGGGAGGATTGTGATGACTAGTGATGGAACATTGTGATATCAGTGGTGAGAGAGCATTTTGATGAGAAGTGCATGGAGCATTGTGATGACACCTTTTAAAGGAGCGTTGTGATAACAAGGTTGTGGAGCATTGTGATGACAAACACATGGCGAATTGTGATGACATTGGTCATGTAGCATTGTGCTAACAAGTACATGGGGCATTGTGATGACAATGGTCATGGAGCATTGTGCTGACAAAGGCATGGAGCATTGTGATGACAATGGTCACAAAGCATTGTGATGAAAAGCTCATGGAGCATTGTGGTAATAAAGCTCACAGAACCTTGTGATGACGAGGGCATGGACCATAGTGATGACAAATTTCAAAAAGCATTGTGATGACTGGAGTCACGGAGCATTGTAATGACAGGAGTCGTGGAGCATTGTGATGACAAGGGTATGGAGCATTGTGATGACAAGTTCATGGAGTATTATGAAGACAGGTGTCAGGGAGCATTGTGATGACATATGTCATGGTCCATTGTGATGACAATTAGCATGAAGCATTATGATGAAGGGCATGGTGAATTGTGATGACAGGGTTCATGGAGCATTGAAATGAAAAGGGGCATGGAGCATTGTGATTAGAGGGGTCTTGGAGCATGGTGATGAGAAGGGTATGGGGCATTGCGCTGAGAAGGCCATGGAGAATTCTGATGACTAGTGTCATGGAGCTTCGTGATGACAGGTACATGGAGCATTGTGACTACAGGGGTCTTGGAACATTGTGATGACAATAGTCATGGAGCCTTGTGATGACAAGGCCGTGGAATATTGTGATGGCATGGGTCATGGAACATTGTTATGACGGGTAATGGAGCATTGTGATGACAAGGGCACGGAACACTGTGATACATTGGTCATGGATGATTGTAATGACAAGGGCATGGAGCATTGTGAAGAGAAGTGCATCGAGCATTATTATGACAAGCATCATGGAGCTTTGTGATGACAAGGGTATGGAGCAATGTGATGAGAGTGTTCATGGAGCATTGCGATGACAATGGCATGGAGCACTGTTATGCTAACGGTCATGGAGCTTTGTGATGACAAAGGTCATGGAGCATTTTGATCACAAGGGTGTGGTGCATTTTGATGACAGGGGTTATTGAACATTGTGATGTCAGGGGTCATGGAGCATTGTGATGATAAGGGCATGTGGCATTGTGATTACAGGTGCTATGGAACATTTTGATGACATGGATGAGGGAGTATTGTGATGACTAGTGAGAGAATATTGTTATATCTGTGGTGAGAGAGCATTTTGATGAGAAGTGCATGGAGCATTGTGATGACAAGGTTTATGGAGCATTGTGATGATAATGTTTAGGAAGCATTGTGAAGACAAGGTTGTGGAGCATTGTGATGACAAGTGCATGGCTCATTGTGATGACATGGGTCATGGAGCAATGTTCTGGCAAGCGAATGGAGCATTGTGATGACAAGGGTCACAGAGCATTGTGATGAAAAGTTCATGGAGCATTGTGGTGACAAAGGTAATGAAGCATTGTGTTGACGGGAGTCACAGATCAATGTGATGACAGGAGTCATGGAGCATTGTGATGACAAGGGCATGGAGCATTGTGATGACAGGGGCCTGGAGCATGGTTCTGACAAGTTTCATGGATTATTGTTATGACATTGGGCATGGCACATTGTGATGACAAGGGCATGGAGCTTTGTGATGACAAGGTCATGGAATATTATAAAGACAGGTGTCAGGGAGTATTGTGCTGACATATGTAATGGACCATTGTGATGACAATGGCATGGAGCATTGTGATGCCTAGTGTCATGGAGGATTGTGATGATAAAGGTTATGGTGTATTGTGATGACAAGGGCTTGGAGCCTTGTGATGAGAAGTGTCATGGAGTATTGTGATAACAAGTGCATGGAGCATTGTGATGAAAATGGCCAATGAGAATTTTGATGATAAAGTCATGAAGCATTGTGATGACAAGCGCATGGAGCTTGTTATGACAGGGGTCATGGAGCATTGTGATGACAAGTGCAAGGAGAATTGTAATGAGAAGAACATGTAACATTGTGATGAGAAGTGTCATGGAGCATTGTGATGACAAGGACGTGGAGAATTGTGATGACATGGGACATGGAGTATTGTGATGACCAGGGCAAGGAGCATTGTGATGCCCAGGGCATGGAGCATTGCAATGACAAATGCATGGAGAATTGTGATGACAAGAGCATGTAACATTGTAATGAGAAGTGTCATGGAGCATTATGAAGACAAGGACGTGGAGAATTGTGATGACAAGGGACATGGAGCATTGTGATGACCAGGGCATGCATCATTGTGATGTCAAGACCATGGAACATTGAGATGAGAATACCATTGATAATTGTGATGACGAGTGTCATGGAGCACTGTATTGCCAAGGGGTATGGAGCATTGTGATGACAGGTGTCATGGAGCATTGTGATGACAGGTGTCATGCAAAATTGTGATGACATTGGTCATGGAGCATTCTGATCACAAGCTTGTGGAGTATTGTGATGAAAATTGCATGGAGCATTTTGATGCAAATTGCAATTGGCATTGTGATGAAACGGTATGGAGCCTTTTCATGAGAGGGTTCAAGGAACATTCTGATGACAAGAGTCAGGGAGCATTTTGATGACAACGGTTTGGAGTATTGTGATGACAGGCATCATGGAGCATTGTGATGACATGTGTTATGGAATATTGAGATCACAACATTTTGGAGCATTGTGATGACACTGGTAATGTATAATTTTGATTTCAAAGAGCTTGGAGCATTGTTATGACAAAGGCATGAAGCAATGTGATCCCAAGGTTCATGGAGGATTGTGATGACAATGTCATGTAACATTTTGCTGACAAAGGCATGGAGCATTGTGATGACAAGTGTCCTTCAGCACTGTGATGACAAGTGTTACGGAGCATTGTGATTACAGGGGTGATGGATCATTGGGATGACAAGGGCATGGATCATTGTGATGACAATGTCATGGAGCATTTTGATGACAAGGGTCCAGGATTATTGTGTTGTCAGGGGTCATGGATCGTTGTCATAACAGTGGTCATGGAGCATTGTGGTGACAGGGTTCATGGAGCATTGTGATGACAAGGGAATGGAGCATTGTGATGACAAAGTCCTGGAACATTGTGATGAAAAGACCATGGAGCCTTTTGATGACAAATCCCATGGAGCATTCTGATGAAAAGGGGCACGGAGCATTGTGATTTCAGGTGTCTTGGAGCATGGTGATGACAAGGGCATGGAACATTGTGATGAGAAAGCCATGGAACATTCTGATGACATGTGTCATGGAGCTTGGTGATGACAAGGGCATGGAGCATTGTGATTACAGGGGTCTTGGAGACTTCTGATGAAAAGGACATGGATCATTGTGAGGAAAAAGGCATGCAGTCTTGTCATGACGGGGTTCGAGGAGCATACTGATGACATATGTCCGGGAGCATTGTGATGACAAATGTATTGAACATTATGATGACAATGGTCATGGAGCATTGTCATGAGAAAACCATGGATAACTGGGATGAGGAGTGTCATGGATCGTTGTGAGGACAAGTGTTATGGAACATTGTGAACACAAGGGTTTGGATCATTGTAATGACATAGGTCATGGAGAATTTTGATTTCATTGTGATGACATCAGCATGAAGCATTATGATGATGTGCATGTTATTATAGGGTTCATGGAACATTGAGATGAAAAGGGGCATGGAGCATTGTGACTACAGGGGTCTTGGAGCATTGTGATGACAAGGACATGGAGCATTGTGATGAGAAGGCCATGGACAATTCTGATGACATGCGTCATGGAGCTTTCTGATGACAAGGGCATGGAGCACTGTGATTACAGGGGTCTTGGATCACTGTGATTGCAAGGGTCATGCAGCCTTGTGATGACATAGCAGTGGAATATTTTGATTGCAGGGGTAATGCAGCATTGTTATGACAGCGGTCATGGAGCATTGTGATGACAAGGGCATGGAACACTGTGATACATGTGTCATGGAGATTTGTAATGACAAGGGCATGGAACATTGTGATAAGATGGGCAAGGAGCAATGTGATGAGAGGGTTCATGGAGAATTGTGATGACAAAGGCATGCATGGAGCATTGTGATGCCAAGTGTCATGGAGCTTTCTGATGACAAATGTCATGGAGCATTTTGATAACAAGGGCGTTGTGCATTGTGATGATAAGTTCAGGGTGCATTTTGATGACAGGGTCCTGGAGCAATTTGATGAAAAGTGTCATGGAACATTTCGGTGACAGGGGTTATGGAACATTGTGATGTCAGGGGTCATGGAGCATTGTGATTAAAATTGTCATGGAGCATTTTGATGAAATGGGTTATGGAACATTGTGATGTCAGGGTTCATAGACAATTGAGATGATAATGGGATGTAACAGTTTGATGACAGTGGTCATGGAACATTGTGATGCCAAGGGTGAGTGAGTATTGTGATGACTAGTGATGGAACGTTGTGATATCAGTGGTGAGAGAGCATTTTGATGAGAAGTGCAGGGAGCATTGTGATGACACCGTTTATGGAGCATTGTGATGAGAAGGTTGTGGAGCATTGTGATGACAAGCGCATGACACATTGTGATGACATGGGTCATGAAGCATTGTGCTGACAAGTTCATGGTGCATTGTGATGACAAGTGTCATGGAGCATTGTGCTGACAAAGGCATGGAGTATTGTGATGAAAATGGTCACAGTGCATTGTGATGACACGCTCATGGAACATTGTGGTGACAAAGGTCACAGAACCTTGTGATGAAGAAAGCACGGACCATTGTGATGACAAAGGTTATGAAGCATTGTGATGACTGGAGTCACGGAGCATTGTGATGACAGGGTTCCTGGAGCATTGTGATGACAAGGGTATGGAGGATTATGATGACATGGGCATGGAGCATTGGTCTGACAAGTTTCACGGATTATTGCAATGACTTTGGGCATGGTGCATTGTGATGACAAGGGCATGGAGTATTGTGATGACAAGGGCATGGAGTATTGTGATGACAAGGTCATGGAGTATTGTGAAGACAGGTGTCAGGGAGCATTGTGATGACGTATGTCATGGTCCATTTTGATGAGAATAGCATGAAGCATTATGATGATTGTCAGGGTGCATTGTGATGATAGGGTTCATGGAACATTGAGATGAAAAGGGGCATGGAGCATTGTGATTACAGGGGTCTTGGAGCATTGTGATGACAAGGGTCATGGAGCCTTGTGATGACAAGGCCGTGGAACATTGTGATGGCAGGGGTCATGGAACATTGTTGTGACAAGGGTCATGGAGCATTGTGATGCCAAGGGCAGGGAACACTGTGATACGTGTCATGGTGGATTGTAATAACAAGGAAATGGAGCATTGTGATGATAAGTGCATCGAGCATTGTGATGACAAGTTTCATGGAGCTTTGTGATGACAAAGGTCATGGAGCATGTTGATGACAAGGGTGTGGAGCATTTTGATGATAGGGGTTATCTAACATAGTGAAGTCAGGGGTTATGGAGCATTGAGATGAACATGGTCATGGAGCATTTTGATGAAAAGGATTATGGAGCATTGTCATGTCAGGGGTCATGGTTGATTTTGATTTCAAGGAGCATGGAGCATTGTGAAGACAGGGGCATGAAGATATGTGATCCCAATGTTCATGGAGGATTGTGATGACAAGCGCATGGAGCATTATGATGACAATGTCATGTAACATTTTGCTGACAAAGGCATAGAGTATTGTGATTACAGGGGCATGGAGCATTGGTCTGACAAGTTTCATGGATTATTGTGATGAGATTGGGCATGGCACATTGTGATGACAAGGGTTTGGAGCATTGTGATGACAAGTGTCATGGAGCATTGCAATTACAAGGGCATGGAGCATTGTGATGACAAGGGTCATTGAGAATTTTGATGACAAGGTCGTGAAGCTATGTGACGACAAGGTCATGGAGCTTGCTATGACAGGGGTCATGGAGCATTGCAATGACAAGTGCATGGGCAATTGTGATCACAAGTGCATGTAACATTGTGATGAGAAGTGTCATGAAACATTGTGATGACAAGGACGTGGAGAATTGTGATGACAAGGGACATGGAGCATTTTGATGACCAGGGCATGGAGCATTTTGATTGCAAGACAGTGGAGCATTGTGATGAGAAGACAATGGATAATTGTGATGATGAGCGTCATGGAACACTGTAATGGCAAGGTGCATGGAGCATTGTGATGACAGGTGTCATGGACCATGGTGATGCAGGGGTTATGGAGCATTGTGATGACAAGGGTCATGGAGCATTCTGATGAAAGCTTGTGGAGTATTGTGATGAAAATGGCATGGAGCATTTTGATGACAAGGACATGAAGCAATGTGATCCCAAGGTTCATGAAAGATTTTGATGACAATGTTAAAGGAGGATTTTAATGACAATGATAATGGAGTATTTTGATGACAAGCGCATGGAGCATGGTGATGACAAGGGACATGTATCATTGTCATGACAAAGGCCATTGAGAATTTTGATGACAATGTCGTGAAGCATTGTGATGACAAGCGCATGGAGCATGCTATAACAAGGGTCATGGAGCACTGCGATGACAAGTGCATGGAGAATTGTGATGACAAGAGAATGTAACATTGTAATGAGAAGTGTCATGGAGCATTGTGAGTACAAGAACGTGGAGAATTGTGATGACAAGAGACATGGAGCATTATGATGACAAGGGCATGGAATATTGTGATGGCAAGACCGTGGAGCATGGAGATGAGAAGACCATGGATAATTGTAATGACGAGTGTCATGGAGCCCTGTGTTGAAAAGGGGCATGGAACATTGTGATGACAGGTGTCATGGAGCATTGTGATGACAGGAGTCATGGAGCATTGTGATGACAAGGGTCATGGAGCATTCTGATGACAAGCTTGTGGAGTATTGTGATGACAATGGCATGGAGAATTGTGATGAAAAGAGCATGGAACATTGTGATGAAAAAGGCATGGAGCCTTTTCATGTCAGGTTTCATGGCACATTCTGATGACAAGTGTCAGGGAGCATTGTGATGGCAAGTGTATTGAGCATTGTGATGACAAGGGCATGAAGATATGTGATCCCAATGTTCATGGAGGATTGTGATGACAAGCACATGGAGCATTGTGATAACAATGTCATGTAGCATTTTGCTGACTAAGGCATTGAGTATTGTGATTACAGGGGCATAGAGCATTGGTCTGACAAGTTTCATGGATTATTGTGATGAGATTGGGCATGGGGCATTGTGATGACAAGGGATTGGAGCATTGTGATGACAAGTGTCATGGAGCATTGCGATTACAAGGGCATGGAGCATTGTGAGGACAAGGGTTATTGAGAATTTTGATGACAAGGTCGTGAAGCTATGTGACGACAAGGTCATGGAGCTTGCTATGACAGGGGTCATGGAGAATTGCAATGACAAGTGCATTGGGAATTGTGATCACAAGTGCATGTAATATTGTGATGAGAAGTGTCATGGAGCATTGTGTTGACAAGGACGTGGAGAATTGTGATGACAAGTTCATGGAGCATTGTGATGACAACAGCATGGCACATTGTGATGACGTGGGTCATGGAACATTGTGCTGACAAGAGCATGGATCATTGTGATGACAAGGGTCTTGGAGCATTTTGCTGACAAAGGCATGGAGCATTGTGATGAAAAGGGTCACAGAGCATTGTGATTACAGTTGTCTTGGAGCATTGTGATGACAAGAGCATGGAGCATTGTGATGAGAAGTCAGTGGAACACTCTGATGACATGCATCATGGAGAATTGTGATGACAAGGGCAAAATGCATTGTGATTACAGGGGTCTTGGAGCATTGTGATGACAAGGGAATGGAGCATTGTGATGAAATAGGCATGGAGCCTTTTCATGACATGTTTCAAGGAGCATTCTGACGACAAGTGTCAGTGAGCATTGTGGTGACAACTGTATTGAGCATTGTGATGAAAAAGTCATGAAGCATTGTGATGACAGGGGTAATGGAGCATTGTGATGAGAATGTCATGGAGCATTGGGCTGAAAATATTCATGGAGTATTGTGAACACAGGGGTCATGGAACTTTGTGATGACAATAGAATGGAGCATAGAGATCACAAGACCCTGGAGCATTGTGATGAGAAGACCATGGAGCCTTGTGATGTCAAGTCTCATGGAGCATTCTGATGAAAAGGTGCATGGAGCATTGTGATTACAGGGGTCTTGGAGCATGGTGATGACAAGGGAATGGAGCATTGTAATGAGAAGGCCGTGGACCATTCTGATGACATGCATCATGGAACTTTGTCATGACAATGCCATTGACCATGTGATTATACGGGTCTTGCTGCCTTGTGATGAAGAGGGCATGGATCATTGTGATGAAAAAGGCATGGAGCCTTGTCATGACAGGGTTCAAGGAGTACACTGACGACAAGTGTCAGGGAGAATTGTGATGATAGAGGTAATGGATCATTTTGATGAGAAGACCATGTATAATAGTGATGACGAGCATCATGGGTCGTTGTAATGACAAGTGTTGTGGAACCTTGGGATCACAAGGTTTTGGAGCCTTGTGAAGAGAGTGGTCACGGACATTTTGATTTCATTGTGATGACAATAGCATGAAGCACTATGATGATGGGCATGGTGCCTAGTAATGACAGTGTTCATGGAGAATTGAGATGAAAAGGGGCATGGAACATTGTGATTACAGGGGTCTTGGAGCATTGTGATGAAAAGGGCATGGATCATTGTGATGAAAAAGGCATGGAGCCTTGTCATGACAGGGTTCAAGTAGCATACTGACGAAAAGTGGCAGGGAGCATTGTGATGACAAGTGTATTGAGCATTGTGATGACAAGGGCATGGATCATTGTGATTAAAGGGGTCTTGGAGCATTGTGAGGACAAGGGTCATGGAGCCTTGTGATGACAAGTCCGTGGAACATTGTGATGGCAGGGTTCATGGAGCATTGTTGTGATAGGGATAATGGAGCGTTTTGATGACAACAGCGTGGAGCATTGTGATGAGAAAGGCATCGAGCATTGTGATGACAAGCGTCATGTAGCTTTGTGATGAAAAGGACATGGAGCAGTGTGATGAGAATGTTCATGGAGCATTCTGATGACAATGGCATGGAGCATTGTGATGTCAAGGGTCATGGAGCTTTTTGATGACAAATGTCATGGAGCATTTTGATCACAAAGGCGTGGTGCATTTTGATGAGAAATACAGGGAGCATTTTGATGACAGTGTCATGGAGCATTTTGATGAAAAGTGTCATGGAATATTTTGATGACAGGGGTTATGGAACATTGTAATGTCAGGGGTCATGGAGCATAGTGATGATAAGGGAATGTAGCATTTTGATGACAGAGGCCATGGAATATTGTGATGACCCGAGTGAGGGAGTATTGTGAAGACTAGTGATGGAACATTGTAAAATCAGTGGTGAGAGAGCCTTTTGATGAGAAGTGAATGGAGCATTGTGATGACAAGTTTTATGGAGCATAGTGATGACGAGGTTGAGGAGAATTGTGATGACAAGCACACAGCGCATTGTGATGACATGGGTCATGGGGCATTGTACTTTCAAGTGCATGGAGCATTTTGATGACAAGGATCATAGATCATTGTGCTGACAAAGGCATCTAGCATTGTGACGACAAGCCAGAGAGCATTCTGATGAAAAGCTCATGGAGCATTGTCGTGACAAAGTTCACAGAGCCTTGTGATGACGAGTGCATGGACCATTGTGATGACAAAGGTCATGAAGCATTGTGATGACAAGGACATGGAGCATTGTGATGACAGGGACATGGAGGATTGGTCTGACAAGTTTCATGGATTATTGTGATGACAGTGGGCATGGTGCATTTTGATGACAAGGGCATGGAGCATTGTGATTACATGGTCATGGATTATTGTGAAGACATTTGTCAGGGAGCATTGTGATAACATATGTTATGGTCCATTGTGATGACAATGGCATGGAGCATTGTGATGCCAAGTGTCATGGAGTATTGTGATGACAAAGGTAATGGATCATTGTGATGAAAAGGGCATGGAGCATTGTGATGACAAGGGCCATAGTGTATTTTGATGGCAAAGTCGTGAAGCATTGTGATGACAAAGGCATGGAGCGTGCTATGAGAGTGTTCAAGTAGCATTCCGATGACAAGTGCATGGAGAATTGTGATGACAAGTGCCTGTAACATTGTGAAGAGAATTGTCATGGAGCATTGTGATGACAAGGCGGTAGAGAATTGTGATGACAAGGGACTTGGAGCATTGTGATGACCAGGGCATGGATCATTGTGATGACAAGACCGTGTAGCATTGTGATGAGAAGACCATGGATAATTGTGATGATGAGCGTCTTGGAACACTGTAATGACAAGGGGCATGGAGCATTGTGATGACATGTGTCATGGAGCATTGTGATGATGGGGCTCATGGAGCATTGTGATGCCAAGGGTCATGGTGCATTCTGATGACAATCTTGTGTAGTATTGTGATGACAATGGCATGGAGCATTGTGATGAAAAATGCATGGATCATTGTGATGAAAAAGGCATTGAGAGTTTTCATGACAGGGCTCAAGGAGCATTCTGAAGTCAAGTGTCAGGGAGCTTTGTGATGACAAGTGTATTGAGAATTGTAATGGCAAAGTCTTGGAGCATTGTGATGACAAGGGCTTGGAGTATTGTGATGAAAGGCATCTGGAGCATTGTGATGACAAGTGTTATGGAATATTGTGATCACACGTGTTTGGAGCAGTGTGATGAAAGACGTCATGGATCATTTTGATTTCTAGGAGCATGGAGCATTGTGATGAAAAGGGCATGAAATAATGTGATCCCAAGGTTCATGGAGGATTGTGATGACAATGGAAATGGAGGATTGTGATGAGAAGCGCAAGGAACATTGTGATGAAAAGGTAATGTAGCCTTTTGCTGACAAAGGCATGGAGCATTGTGATGACAAGTGTCATGGAGTACTGTGATGACAAGGGTCATTGAGAATTTTGATGACAAGGTCGTGAAGCATTGTGAAGACAATCCCATGGAACTTGCTGTGACAAGGGTCAGGGAGTACTGCGATGACAAGTGCATGGAGAATTGTGATGACAAGAGCATGTAACATTGTGATGAGAAGTGTCATGGAGCATTGTGATGACAAGAACATGGAGAATTGTGATGACAAGGGACATGGAGCATTGTGAGGACCAGGGCATGGATCATTGTGATGGCAAGACCGTGGAGCATGGTGATGAGGAGACCATGTATAATTGTGATGACGAGCGTCTTGGAGCACTGTAATAAAAAGGGTCATGGAGCATTGTGATGAGAAGGGTCATGGAGAATTCTGATGACAAGCTTGTGGAAAACTGTGATGACAATGACAGGGAGCATTGTGATGAAAAGCACATGGAACATTGTGGTGAAAAAGTCATGGAGCCTTTTCATGACAGCCTTCATGGAGCATTCTGACATCAAGTGTCAGGGAGCATTGTGATGGCAAGTGTTTTGAGCATTGTGATGAAAAATGTCATGGAGCATTGTGATGACAAGATCATGGAGCATTCTGTTGACAAGATTTTCGAGCATTGTGATGACAACAGCATGACACAATGTGATGTCGTGGGTCATGGAGCATTGTGCTGACAAGAGCATAGAGCATTGTGATGACAAGGGTCATGGAGTATTGTGCTGACAAAGGCATGGAGCATTGTGATGGAAAGGGTCACAGAGCTTTGTGATGAAAAGTTCAGGGAGCTTTGTGGTGACAAATTCACAGAGCATTGTGATGACGAGGGCATGGACCATTGTGATGACAAAGGTCATGAAGCATTGTGATGACTGGAGTCACGGTGCATTGTGATGACAGGCGTCATGGAGCATTATGATGACAATGGCATGGAGCATTGTGATGACAGAGGCATGGAGCATTGGTCTGACAATTTTCATGGATTATTGTGATGAGAGTGGGCATGGCTCATTGTGATGACAAGGGCATGGAATATTGTGATGACGAGGTCATGGAATATTGTGAAGACAGTTTTCACGGAGCATTGTGATGACATATGTCATGGTCTATTGTGAAGACAATGGCGTGGAGCATTGTGATGACATATGTCATGGAGGATTTCTATGACAATGTTAATGGAACATTGTGATGACAAGGTCTTGGAGCATTGTGATGACAAGTGTCATGGACCATTGTGATGAAAGTGACATGGAGCTTTGTGGTAACAATGGCCATTGAGAATCTTGATGACAATGCTGTGAAGCATTTTGATTACAAGCACATGGACCTTGCTATGAGAGGGGTGATGGAGCATTGTGGTCACTATTGCATGGAGAATTGTGATGACAAGATAATTTAAAATTGTGAAGAGAAGTGTCATGGGGCATTCTGATGACAAGGTCGTGGAGAATTGTGATGAAAAGGGACACGGAGCGTTGTGGTGACCAGGGCATGGAGCATTGTTATGGCAAGAACTTGGAGCATTGTGATGAGAATACGATGGATAACTGTGATGACTAGCGTCATGTAGCACTATAATGACAAGGGGCATGGAGCATTGTGATGACAGGTGTCATGGATCATTGTGATGACAGGAGTCATGGAGCATTGTGATGCCAAGGGTCGTGGAGCATTCTGATGACAAGCTTGTGGAGTATTGTGATGACAATGGCATGGAGCCTTTTGATGAAAAAGGCCTGGAGCATTTTGATGAAAAATGCATGGAGCCTTTCATGACAGGTTTCAAGGAGCATTCTGACGACAAGTGTGAGGAAGCATTGTGATGACAAGTGTATTGAGCATTGTGATGACAAGCGTCATGGAGCATTATGATGACAAGGGTATGGAGTATTGTGATGACAGGCATCATGGAGCATTGTGATGGCAAGTGTAATGGAACATTGTGATCACAAGAGTTTGGAGCATTGTGATGACAGATGTCATGGATGATTTTGATTTCAAGGAGCATGGAGAATTGTGATGACAAGGGTATGAAGCAATGTGATCCCAAGGTTCATGGAGGATTGTGATGACAATGGTAATGGAGTATTTTAAAGACAATGGTAATTGTGTATTTTGATAACAACCACATGGAGCATTGTGATGACAAGGTCCTGTAGCATTTTGCTCACAAAGGCATGGAGAATCGTGATGACAAGTGTCATGGAGCAATGTGATGACAGGTGTCACGGAACATTGTTGTTACAGGTGTCATGGAGCATTGGGATGATAAAGGCATGGTTCAATGTGATGAAAAGGGTCATGGAGCATTTTGATGACAATAGTCTGGGACCATTGTGTTGTCGGGTGTCATGGAGCATTGTAATGACATTGGTCATGGAGCATGGTGATAACATGTTCCTGGTGCATTGTGATGAGAAGACCATGGAGCCTTGTGATCACAAGTCTCATGGAGCATTCTGGTGAAAAGAGGCATTGAGCATTGTGATTACAGGGGTCATGGAGCACTGTCATGACCATGGCTTGGATCATTGTAATGAGCACGCCATGCAGGTTTCTGATGACATGCATCAATGAACTTTGTGATGAAAATGGCATGGAGCATGTGATTGCACTGGTATTTTGGCATTGTGATGAATAGGGCATGGATCATTGTGATGAAAAAGGTCAAGGAGCATTGTGATGAGAATATCATGGATAATTGTGATGCCTTGCGTCATAGGGCATTGTAAGGACAAGTGTTATAGAACATTGTGATCACAAGGATTTGGAATGTTGTGATGAGAGAGGTCTTGGTGCATTTTGATTTCATTTTTGTGACAAAACCATGAAGCATTTTGATGATGGGCATGGTGCCTTGTGATGATAGGGTTCATGGAGCATTGAGATGAAAAGGGGCATGGAGCATTGTGATTACAGGTTTCTTGGAGCATTGTAATGACAAGAGCATGGAGCATTGTGATGAGAAGGCCATGGAGCGTTCTGATGACAGGCATCATGAAGCTTTGTGATGACAAGGGCATGGATAATTGTGATTACAAGGGTCTTGGAGCATTGTGAGGCCAAGGATAATGGAGCATTATGATGACAAGGTCGTGGAACATTGTGATTGCAGGTGTCATGGAGCATTGTTATGACAGTGGTAATGGAGCATTGTGATGACAAGGGCATGGAGCATTGGTCTGAAAATTTTCATGTATTATTGTGATGAGAGTGGGCATGGAGCATTGTGATGACAAGGGCACGGAACACTGTGATACATGGGTCATGGAGGATTGCATTGACAAGGGCATGGAGCATTGTGATGAGAAGGGCATTGAGCATTGTGAGGACAAGCGTCATGGAGCTTTATGATGACAAAGGCAAGGAGCAATGGATGAGAGGGTTCATGGGGCGCTGTGATGACAATGGCATAGATCATTGTGATGCCATGGGTCATGGAGCTTTTTGATGGCAAATGTCAGGAAGCATTTTGATGACAAGGATGTGTGCATTGTGATGAGAAGGGCACGGAGCATTGTAAAGACAGTGTCATGAAACAATTTAATGAAAAGTGTCATGGAACATTTTGATGACAGGGGTTATGGAACATTGTGATGCCAGGAGTCATGGAGCACTGTGATGTTAAGAGCATGTAGCATTTTGATGACAGGTGTCATGGAAGATTGTGATGACAGGTGTGAGGGAATATTGTGATGAGTAGTGAGTGAACATTGTGATATCAGTGGTGAGAACAAATTTTGATGAGTAGTGCATGGAGCATTGTGATGACAAGGTTTATGGAGCATTGTGATGACAAGGTTGTGTAGAATTGTAATGAAAAGCACATGGCACATTGTCATGACATGGGTCATGGAGCATTGTGCTGACAATCGCATGGAGCATTGTGATGTCAAGGGTCATGGATCATTGTGCTGACTAAGGCATGGAGCATTGTGACGACAAGCATTAGAAAGCATTGGGATGAAAAGTTCATAGAGCATTGTGGAGACAAAATCACAGAGCCTTGTGATGACGAGGGCATGGACCATTGTAAAGACAAATGTCATGAAGCATTGTGATGCCTGGAGTCACGGAGCATTGTGATGACAGGTGTCATGGAGCTTTGTGATGATAAGGGCATGGAGCATTGTGATGACAGGGGAATTGAGCATTGGTCTGACAAGATTCATCGATTATTATGATGACAGTGAGCATGGTGCATTGTGATGACAAGGGAATGGGGCATTTTGATGACAAGGGTCATGGAGCATTGTGATGACAAGGGCATGGAGCTTTGTGATGACAAGGGCCATTGAGAATATTGATGACAATGTCGTGAACCCTTATGATGACAAAGGCATGGAGCTTGCTATGACAGGGATCATGGAGCATTGCGATGAAAAGAACATGGAGAATTGTGATGACAAGTGCATGTAAGATTGTGATGAGAAGTGTCATGGAGCATTGTGATGAGAAAGACGTGGAGAATTGTGATGACAAGAGACATGGAGCATTTTGATGACCAGGGAATGGAGCATTGTGATTGCAAGACCGTGGAACATGGTGATGAGAAGACAATGGAAAATTGTGATGACAACCTTCATGGAGCACTGTAATGGCAAGGGGCATGGAGCTTTGTGATGACCCGTGTCATGGAGCCTTCTGATGAGAGGTGTCATGGAACATTTTGTTGACAAGGGTCATGGAGCATTCTGATGACAAGTTTTGGGAGTATTGTGATGACAATGGCATGGTGCATTGTGATGAAAAGGGCAAGGAGCATTGTGATGAAAATTGCATGGAGACTTTTAATGACAGTGTTCATGATGCATTGTGATGACAAGGGTCAGGGAGCATTGTGATGACAAATATATTGAGTACTGTGATGACAAAGGTTCTGTAGCATTGTGATGACAAGTGCTTGGAGTATTGCGATGACAGGCATCATGGAGCGTTGTGATGACAAGTGTTATGGAACATTGTGATCACAAGGGTTTGGAGCATTTTGATGGCAGAGGACATGGATCATTTTGATTTCAAGGAGCATGGAGCATTCTGATGACAAGGGCATGAATCAATGTGATCCCAATGTTCATGGAGTATTGTGATGAAAATGGTAATGGAGTATTTTCATGACAATGGTAATGGAGTATTGTGATGACAACCGGATGGAGCATTGTGATGACAAGGTCATGTAGCATTTTGCTGACAAAACATGGACCATCATGATGACAATTATCATGGAGCAATGTGATGACAGGCCTCCTAGTACATTGTGATTACAGGTGTTATGGAGGATTGGGATGAATGGGCATGGATCATTGTGATGACAAGGCTCATGGAGCATTTTGATGACCAGAGCCCCGAATCATTGTGTTGTCAGGGGTCATGGGGCATTGTGAATACTGTGGTCATTTAGCACTGAGATGACAGGGCTCATGGATCATGGTGATGACAAGGGCATGGAGCATTGTGATGACAAGTTCCTGGAACATTGTGATGAGAAGACCATGGAGGCTTGTGATGACAAGTCTCATGGAGCATTCTGATGAAAAGTGGCATGGAGCATTGTGATTACAGGGGTATTGGAGCATTGTGATGACAAGGGCATGGAGCATTGGGATGAGAAGGCCGTGGAGCATTCTGATGACATGCATGATGGAGCTTTGTAATAAGAATGGCATGGACCATGTGATTACATGGGATTTGGTGCATTGTGATGAAAAGGGCATGGATCATTGTGATAAAAATGGCATGGAGCCTTGTCATGACAGGGATCAAGGAGCTTACTGATGACAAGTATCAGGGAGCATTGTGATGAAAAGTGTATTGAGCATTGTGATGACCAAGTTCATGGAGCATTGTGAGAAGATGTCCATGAATAATTGTAATGATGAGTGTCATGGGTCGTTGTAATGACAAGTGTTATGGAACATTGTGGTAACAAGGGTTTGGAGCATTGTGATGACAGAGGTCATAGAGCATTTTGATTTCATTGTGATGACAATAGCATGAAGAATTATGATGATGGGCATGGTGCCTAGTGATGAGAGGGTTCATTGAGGATTGAGATGAAAAGTGGCATGGAGCATTGTGATTACAGGGGTCTTGGAGAATTGATGTCTACGGCATGGAACATTGTGATGAGAAGTCCATGGAGCATTCTGTTGACATGCGTCACAGAGCTTACTGGTGACAAGGTCATTGAGCATTGTGATAACATGGGTCTTGGAGCATTGTGAGGACAAGGGTCTTGGAGCCTTGTGATGACAAGTCCGTGGAACATTGTGATGGCAGGGCTCATGGAGCATTGTCATGACATGGGTAATGGAGCTTTGTGATGACAAGGGAGTGGAGCTTTATGATGAGACGGGCATCGAACATTGTGATGACAAGCGTCATGGAGCTTTGTGATGACAAGGGCATGGAGCAATGTGATGAGAAGGTTCATGGAGCATTGTGTTGACAATGGCATCTAGCATTGTGATGCCAAGGGTCATGGAGCTTTTTGATGACAAGGTCATGGAGCATTTTGATGACAAGTGTCTTGGGGCATTTTGATGACAAGGGTGTGGTGCATTGTGATGAGAAGGGCAGGGAGCATTGTTATGACAGTGTCATGGAGCAATTTGATGAAAAGTGTCATGGAACATTTTGATTTCAGGGGTTATGGAACATTGTGATTTCAGGGGTCATGGAGCATTGTGATGATAAAGACATGTAGTATTTTGGTGACAGGGGTCATGGAACATTGTGATGACAAGAGTTAGGGATTATTGTGATAACTAGTGAGGGAACATTGTGAAATCATTGGTGAGAGCCTTTTGATGAAAAGTGCATGGAGCACTGTGATAACAAGGTTTATGGAGCATAGTGATGATAAGGTTGTGAAGCATTTTGATGACAAACACACGGTGCATTGTGATGACATGGGTCATAGGGCATTGTGCTGACAAAGGCATTGACCATTGTGACGACAAGCGTCAGAGAGCATTGTGATGAAAAGTTCATGGAGCAGTGTCGTGACAAAGTACACAGAGCCTTGTGATAACGAGTGCATGGACCATTGTGATGACTAAGGTCATGAAGCATTGTGATGACAAGTGCATGGAGCATTGTGATGACAGGGGCATGGAGCATTGGTCTGACATGTTTCATGGATTATTGTGATGACAGTGGGCATGGTGCATTGTGAGGACAAGGGCATGGAGCCTTGTGATTACATGGTCATGGATTATTTTGAAGACATGGGTCAGGGAGCATTGTGATGACATATGTCATGGTCCATTGTGATGACAGTGGCATGGAGCATTGTGTGACCAGGTGTCTTTGAGTATTGTGATGACAAAGGTAATGAAGCATTGTGATGACTACGGTTGAAGCATTATGATGACAAGTGTCATGGAGCCTTGTGATGACAAGGGCCATTGAGTATTTTGATGACAAAGTCGTGAAGCATTGTGATGACAAAGGCATGGAGTGTACTATGACAGGGTTCAGGGAATATGGCAATGACAATTTCATGGAGAATTGTGAGGACAAGAGCATGTAACATTGTGATGAGAAGTGTCATGGAGCATTGTGATGACAAGGACGTAGAGAATTGTGATGACAAGGGACATGGAGCATTGTGATGACCAGGGCATGTATCATTGTGATGGCAAGACTGTGTAGCATTGTGATGAGAAGACCATGGATAATTGTGATGACGAGTGTCATGGAGCACTGTAATGACAAGGGGCATGTAGCATTGTGATGACAGGTGTCATGGAGCAGAGTGATGACAGGGGAAATGGAACATTGTGATGACAAGGGTCATGGAGCATTCTGATGACAAGATTGTGGAGTATTGTGATGACAATGGCATGGAGCATTTTGGTGAAAAGTGCATGGATCTTTGTGATGAAAAAGGCATTGAGAGTTTTCATGACGGGGCTCAAGGAGCATTCTGAAGACAAGTGTCAGGGAGCATTGTGATGACAAGTGTATTGAACATTGTGATGACAACGTCTTGGAGCATTGTGATGACAAGGGCATGGAGTATTGTGATGACAGGCATCATGGCCGTTGTGATGACAAGTGTTATGGAACATTGTGATCACACTTGTTTGGAGCATTGTGATGACAGAGGTCATGGATCATTTTGATTTCAAGGAGCATAGAGCATTATGATGACAAGGGCATGAAGCAATGTGATCCCAAGTTTCATGGAGGATTGTGATGACAAGCGCATGGAGCATTGTGATGAAAATGTCATGTAGCATTTTGCTGACAATGGCATGGAACATTGTGATGACAAGAGTCATGGAGCACTCTGATGACAAGATTGTGGAGTATTGTGATGACAATGGCATGGAGCATTTTGGTGAAAAGTGCATGGATCTTTGTGATGAAAAAGGCATTGAGAGTTTTCATGACGGGGCTCAAGGAGCATTCTGAAGACAAGTGTCAGGGAGCATTGTGATGACATGTGTACTGGGCATTGTGATGACAAGCATCATGGAACATTATGATGACACGGGTATGGAGTATTGTGATGACAGGCATCGTGGTGCGTTGTGATGACAAGTGTAATGGAACATTGTGATCACAGGGTTTGGAGCATTGTGATGACAGAGGTCATGAATCATTTTGATTTCAAGGAGCATGGAGAATTGTGATGACAAGGGCATGAAGGAATGTGATCCCAATGTTCATGGAGGATTGTGATTACAATGGTAATGGAGTATTTTGATGACAACCGCATGGAGCATTGTGATGAAAAGGTCATGTAACATTTAGCTGACAAAGGAATGGAGCATCGTGATGACAAGTGTCATGGAGCACTGTGATGACAGGTGTCACGGAACATTGTTCTTACAGGTGTCATGGAGCATTGGGATGATAAGGGCATGGCCCATTGTGATGACAAGTGTCATGGAGCATTTTGATGACAAGAGCCCGGGATCATTGTATTGTCGGGGGTAAAGGAGCGTTGTGATGACAGTGGTCATGGAGCATTGTGATGACAGGGGTCATGGAGCATGATGATGACAATGTAATGGAGCATTGTGATGACAAGTTCCTGGTGCATTTTGATGAGAAGACCATGGAACCTTGTGATGACAAGACTCATGGAGCATTCTGATGAAAAGGGGCATGGAGCATTATGATTACAGGGGTCATGGAGCATTATGATGACCAGGGCAGGGATCATTGCATTGAGATGGCCATGGAGGATAATGATGACATGCGTCAAGGAACTTTGTGATGACAATGGCATGGAGCATGTGATTGCACGGGTCTTGTGGCATTGTGATGAAAAAGGCAAGGATAATTGTGATGAACAATGCATGGAGACTTGTCATGACAGGGTTCAAGGAGCATACTGATGACAATTGTCAGGGAGCACTGTGATGAAAAGTGTATTGAGCGTTGTGATGACAAAGGTCATGAATCATCGTGATGAGAATATCTTGGATAATTGTGATGATGGGGATCATAGGGCATTGTAATGACAAGTGTTATAGAACATTGTGATCACAAGGGTTTGGAAGATTGTGATGAGAGAGTTTTTGGAGCTTTTTGATTTCATTGTGATGACAAAACCATGAAGCATTTTGATGATGGGCATGGTGCCTTGTGATGATAGGGTTCATGGAGCATTGAGATGACAAGGGGCATGGAGCATTGTGATTACAGGGTTCTTGGAGCATTGTGATGACAACGGCATTGAGCATTGTGATGAGAAGGCCATGGAGCATTTTGATGACAGGCGTCATGGAGCTTTGTGATGAAAAAGGGCATGGAGAATTGTGATTACAAGGGTCTTGGAGCGTTGTGAGGCCAAGGATCATGGAGCATTATGATGACAAGGCCGTGGAACATTGTGATGGCAGGGGTCATGGAGCATTGTTATGACAGGGGTAATGGAACATTGTGATGACAAGGGCATGGAGCATTGGTCTGAAAACTTTCATGGGTTCTTGTGATGAGAGTGGGCATGGAGCACTGTGATGACAAGGGCACGGAACACTGTGATATATGGGTCATGGAGGATTGTAATGACTAGGGCAAGGAGCATTGTGATGAGAATGGCATCGAGCATTGTGATGACAAGCGTCATGGAGCTTGGTGATGACAAGGGCATGGAGCAATATTATGAGAGGGCTCATTGAGCATTGTGATGACAATGGCATGGGGAATTGTGATGCCAAGCGTCATGGAGCTGTTTGATGAGAAAAGTCAGGGAGCATTTTGTTGACAAGAGCGTGGTGCATTGTGATGAGAAGTGCATGGAGAAGTGTAATGACAGTTTCATGGAGCAATTTGATGAAAAGTGTCATGGAACATTTTGATGAAAGTGGTTATGGAACATGGTGATGTCAGGGGTCATGGAGTATTGTGATGATAAGGGCATGTAGCACTGTGATGACAGGGGTCATGGAACATTTTGATTACAGAGGTGAGGGAGTAATGTGATGATTAGTGATGGAATATTGTGAAATCAGTGGTGAGAGAGGCTTTTGATGAGAAGTTCATGGAGCATTGTGATGACAAATTTTATGGCGCATAGTGATGACAAGGTTGTGGAGCATTCTGATGAAAAGCACACGGCACATTGTGAAGACATTGGTCATGGAGCTTTGTGCTGACAAGCGCATGGAGCAATGTGATGACAAGGGTCATGGATCATTGTGCGGACAAACGCATGGAGCATTGTGACAAGCGTCAGAGAGCATTGTGATGAAAAGTTGATGGAGCATTGTCGTGACAAAGTTCACAGAGCCTTGTGATGACGAGTGCATGGACCATTGAGATGACAAAGGTCATGAAGCATTGTGATGCCAAGGGCATGGAGCATTGTGATGACAGTGGAATGGAGCATAGGTGTGACAAGTTTCTTGGATTATTGTGATGACAGTGTGCATGGTGCATTGTGATGACAAGAGCATCGAGCACAGTGATGACAAGGTCATGGAATATTGTGTAGAGGGGTGTAAAGCAGCATTGTAATGACATATATCATGGTCCACTGTGATGACAATGGCATGGAGCATTGTGATACCAAGTGTCATAGAGTATTGTGATGAAAAGTTAATGGAGCACTGTGATGACAACGGCTTGGAGCATTTTGATGACAAGCGTCATAGAGCATTGTGATGACAAGGGCATGGAACATTGTGATGACAAGCGCCATTGAGTATTTTGATGACAAAGTCATGAAGCATTGTGATGACAAAGGCATGGAGCGTGCTACGACAGGGTTCATGGAGCATTTCGATGACAAGTGCATGGAGAATTGTGATGACAAAAACATGTAACATTGTGATGAGAAGTGTCATGCAGCATTGTGATGACAAGGACGTGGAGAATTGTGATGACAATGGACATGTACATTGTGATGACCAGGGCATGGAGCATTGTAATGACAAGACCGTGGCCCATTGTGATGAGTAGACCACGGATAATTGTGATGACGAGCGTCATAGAGCACTGTAATGACAAGGGGCATGGAGAAATGTAATGACATGTGTCATGGAGCATTGTGATGACAGGTGTCATGGAGCATTGTGATGACAAGCGTCATGGAGCATTCTGATGACAAGCTTGTGGTGTATTGTGATGACAATGGCTTGGAGCATCGTGATTAAAAGTGCATGGATCATTGTGATGAAAATGGCATTGAGAGTTTTCATGAGAGTGCTCAAGGAGCATTCTGAAGACGAGTGTCAGGGAGCATTGTGATGACAAGTTTATTGAGCATTGTGATGACAATGCCTTGGAACATTGTGATGAGAAGGGCATGGAGTATTTTGATGACAGGCATCATGGAGCGTTGTGATGACAAATGCTATTGAATACTGTGATCACATGTGTTTGGAGCATTGTGATGAGAGATGTCATGGATGATTTTGATTTCAAGGAGCATAGAGCATTGTGATGACAAGGGCATGAGGCAATGTGATCCCAAAGTTCATGGAGGATTGTGATGACAAGCGCATGGAGCATCATGATGAAAAGGTCATGTAGCATTTTGCTGACAATGCACGGCGCATTGTGATGACAAAAGTCATGAGGCACTGTGATAAAATCCGTCACTGATCATTGTAATTACAGCATTCATGGAGCATTGTGATGACCAGGGCATGGATCATTGGGATGACAACAGTCATGGAGAATTTTGATGACAAGATTCCCCGATCATTGTGGTGTCAGGGGTCATGGAGCATTGTGATGACAGTGGTCATGGAGCATTGTGATGACAGGGGTCATGGAGCACTGTGATGAGAAACTCATGGAGCATTGAGCTGAATCTGTTCATGGAGTATTGTGAAGACAGTGGTCAAGGAGCATTGTGATGGCAAGGGAATGGAGCATTGTGATGACAAATTCCTGGATCGTGTTGATGAGAAGACCATGGAGCCTTGTGATGACAAGTCTCATGGAGCATTCTGATGAAAAGGGGCATGGAGAATTTTAATTACAGGGGTCTTGGAGCACTCTGATGGCAAGGGCATGGAGCAATGTTATGAGAAGGCCATGGAGCTTTCTGATGACATGCATCATGGAGCTTTGTGATGACAAGGGCAAGGAGCATTGTGATTACAGTGTTTCTGGAGTATTGTGATGAAAAGGGCATGGATCATTGTGATGAAAAAGGCATGGAGGCTTGTCATGACAGGGTTCAAGGAGCATACTGACCACAAGGGTCAGAGAGAATTGTGATGACAAGTGTATTGAGCATTGTGATTACAAAGATCATGGAGCATTGTGATGAGAAGACCATGGATAATTGTGATGACGAGCATCATGGGGCATTTTCATGACAAGTGTTATGGAACTTTGTGATCACAAACGTTTGGAACATTCTGATGAGAGAAGTCATGGAGCATTTTGATTGCATTGAGATGACAATAGCATGAAGCATTATGATGATGGGCATGGTGTCTTGTGATGATAGGGTTCATGGAGAATTGAGATGAAAAGGGGCATGGATCATTGTGATTACAGGGTTTTTGGAGCATTGTGATGACAACGGCCTGGAACATTTTGATGAGAAGGCCATGAAGCATTCTGATGACGGGCGTCATGGACCTTTTTGATGACAAGGGCATGGAGAATTGTGATTACAGGGTTCTTGGAGTATTGTGAGGCCAAGGATCATGGAACATTATGATGAAAAGGCCGAGGAACATTGTGATGGCAGGGGTCATGGAGCATTGTTATGACAGGGGTAAAGGAGCATTGTGATGCCAATGGCATGGAGCATTTGTCTGAAATTTTTCATGGATTATTGTGATGAGAGTGGGCATGGAGCATTGTGATGACCAGGGAATGGAACACTGTGATACATGGGTCATGGAGGATTGTAATGACAAGGGCAAGGAGCATTGTGATGAGAAGAGCATCGAGCATTGTGATGACAAGCGTCATGGAGCTTTGCAATGACAATGGCATGGAGCAATGTGATGAGAGGGTTCATGGAACATTGTGATGACAATGGCATGGGACATTGTGATGCCAAGGGTCATGGAGCTTTTTGATGAGAAACGTTAGGGAGCATATTGTTGACAAGAGTGTGATGCATTGTGATGAGAAAGGCACGGAGCATTGTAATGACAGTGTCATGGAGCAATTTGATGAACAATGTCATGGAATATTTTGATGACAGGGGTTATGTAACATTGTGATGTCAGGAGTCATGGAGCATTGTGATGATAATGGCATGTAGCATTTTGATGACAGGGGTCATGGAACATTGTGATGACAGGTGTGAAGGAGTATTGTGATGAGTAGTGATGGAACATTGTGAAATCAGTTGTGAAAGAGTCTTTTGATGACAAGTGCATGGAGCATTTTTTTGACAAGTTTTATGGAGCATAGTGATGACAAGTTTGTGCAGAATTGTGATGACAAGCACACGGTGCACTCTGATGATATGGGTCATGGAGGCTTGTGCTGACAAAGGCATGGAGCATTGTGATGACAAGCATCAAAGAGCATTGTGATCAAAAGCTCATCGAGCATTGTCGTAAGAAATTTCACAGAGCCTTGTGATAAATAGTGCCCAGACCATTGTTATGACAAAGGTCATGAAACATTGTGATGCCAAGGGCATGGAGCACTGTGATGACAGGGGAATGGAACATTGGTCTGACAAGTTTCAGGGAATATTGTGATGACAGTGGGCATGGTGCAATTTGATGACAAGTTCATGGAGTATTCTGTAGAGAGGTGTCAAGCAGCATTGTGATGACTTATATCATCGTCCACTGTGATGAAAATGGCATGGAGCATTGTGATGTCAAGTGTCATGGAGTATTGTGATGACAAATGTAATGGAGCATTGTGATGACAAGGGCATGGAGCATTGTGATGACAAGTGCCATCAAGTATTTTGATGACAAAGTCATGAAGCATTGTGATGACAAAAGTATGGAGCGTGCTATGACAGGGTTCATGGAGAATTGTGAAGACAAGTGCATGGAGAAGTGTGATGGCAAGAGCATGTAACATTGTGATGAGAAGTGTCATGGAGCATTGTGATGACAAGGACGTAGAGAATTGTGATGACAAGGGACATGGAGCATTTTGATGACAATAGTGTGGGGCATTGTAATGAGAAAAGCAGGGAGCATTGTGATGACAGGGTCATGGAGCAATGTGATGAAATGTGTCATGGAACATTTTGATGACATTGGTTATTGAACATTGTGATGCCAGGGTTCATGGAGCATTGTGATGAAAAGGGTCATGGAGGATTTTGGTGACAGTGTTTATGGAACATTTTGATATCACGAGTCATGGATCATTGTTATGTTAAGGGCATTAGCATTGTGATGACAGGTGTCATGGAACATTGTGATGACAGGGGTGGGGGAGTATTGTAATGACTTGTGATGGAACATTGTGATATCTGTGGTGAGAGATCATTTTGATGAGAAGTGCATGGAGCATTGTGATGACAAGGTTGTGGAGCATTGTGATGACAAGAGCAAGTCACACTGTGATGCCATGGGTCATGGAGCACTGTGCTGAAAAGGGCATTTAGCTTTTGATGACAAGGGTCATGGAGCATTGAGATGAAAAAGGGACATGGAGCATTGTGATTACAGGGGTCTAGGAACATTGTGATGACAACGGCATGGAACATTGTGATGACAGAGGTCATGGATCATTTGATTTCCTTGTGATGACCATAGCATGAAGCATTATGATGATGGGCATGGGCCATTGTGATGCCAGGGGTCATGGGGCATTGAGATGAATAGGGGCATGGAGCATTGTGATTACAGGGGTATAGGAGCATTGTGATGACAATTGCGGGGAGCATTGTGATGAAAAGTGCTTGGAGCCTTGTCATGACAGGGTTCAAGGAGCACAGTGATGACAAGTGTCAGGGTGCATTGTGATGAAAAATGTATTGAGCATTGTGATGACAAAGGTCATGTAGCATTGTGATGAGAAGACCATGCATAATTGGGATGACGAGGCGTCATGTGGCGTTGTGATGACAAGTGTTATGGAACATTGTGATCACAAGCGTTTGGAGCATTGTGATGACAGAGGTCATGGAGCATTTTGATTTCATTGTGATGACAAAAGCATGAAGCATTATGATGAAGGGCATGGTGCATTGTGATGATAGGGCTCATGGAGCACTGAGATGAAAAGTGTCATGGAGCATTGTTATGCAGGGGTCTTGGAGCATTGTGATGAAAAGGGCATGGAGCACTGTAATGAGAAAGCCATGGAGCATTCTGATGACATGTGTCATGGAGCTTTGTGATGACAAGTGCATGGAGCATTGTGATTACAGGGGCCTTGGAGCACAGAGATGAAAAGCTGCATGGAGCATTGTGATTACAATGGTAAAGGAGCATTGAGATGACAGGGGAATGGAGCACTATGATGAAGTAGGCATGGAACCTTTCCATGACAGGGTTCAAGGAGCATTCTGAAGACAAGTGTCAGGGAGCATTGTGATGACAACTGTATTGAACATTGTGATGACAAATGTCATGAAGCACTGTGATGACACGGGTAATGGAGCATTGTGATGAGAAGGTCATGGATCATAGGGCTGAAAATGTTCATGGAGTATTGTTATGAGAGAACCATGGAGCCTTGTGATGGCAATTTTCATGGAGCATTCTGATGAAAAGGGGTATGGAGCATTGTGATTACATGGGTCTTGGAGCATTGTGATTACAATGGCATGGAGCATTGTGATGAGAAGGCCATGGATCATTCTGAAGATATGTGTCATGGAGTTTTGTGATGCAAAGGGCATGGAGCATTGTGATTACAGGAGCCTTGGAACATTGTGATGATAAGGGTCATGGAGCCTTCTGATGACAAGGCCGTGGAACATTTTGATGGCAGGGGTCTTGGAGCATTGTTATGACAGTGGTAATGGAGCATTGTGATTGCAAGGGCATGGGGAATTGGTCTATAAACTTTCATGGATTATTGTGATCAGAGTGGGTATGGAGCAATGTGATGACAAGGGCTCGGAACAGTGTGATACATGGGTCATGGTTGAATTTAGTGACAAGGGCATGGAGCATTTTGATGAGAAGGGCATCGAGAATTGTGATGACAAACGTCATGGAGTTTTGAGATGACAAGGTCATGGAGCAATGTGATGAGAGGGTTCATGGAGCATTGTGATGACAATGGCATGGAGCATTGTGATGCCAAAGGTCATGGAGTTTTGTGATGACAAATGTCATGGAGCATTTTGATGACAAGGGCGTGGTGTATTGTGATGAGTAAGGCAGAGAACATTGTGATGACAGGGTCATGGAGGAAGTTGATGAAAAGTGTCATGGAACATTTTGATGACAGGGGTTGTGAAATATTGTGATGTCAATAGTCATGGAGCATTGTGATGAAAAAGGTCATGGAGCATTTTGATGTCAGGGTTTATGGACCATTATGATGACAGTGGTCATGGAGCATTGTGATGATAAGGACAAGTAGCATTGTGATGACAGGGGTCATGGAACATTGTGATGACATGGGTGAGAGAGTATTATGATGACTAGTGATGGAACATTCTGATATCAGTAGTGAGAGAGCATTTTGATGAGAAGTGCATGGAGAATTGTGATGACAAGTTTTATGGAGCATTGTGATGACAAGGTTGTGGAGCATTGTGATGACAGGCGCATGGCATATTGTGATGAAATGGGACATTCAGCATTGTGCTGACAAGCACATGGAGCATTGTGATGACAAGGGTCATGGAGCTTGTGCTGACAAAGGCATGGAGTATTGTGATGATATTTGTCACAGAGCATTGTGATGACGACGGCATGGAACATTGTGCTGACAAAGGTCATGAAGCATTGTGATGACTGGAGTCAAGGAGCATTGTAATGACAGGGGTCATGGAGCCTTGTGATGACAAGGACATGGAGCATTGTGGTGACAGAGGCATGTATAATTGGTCTGACAAGTTTCATTGATTATTGTGATGACAGTGGGTATAGTGCATTGTAATGACAATGGCATGGATCAATGTGATGACAAGGCCATGGACTATTGTGTAGACAGGTGTCACAGAGCATTGTGATGACATATGTCATGGTCCATTGTGATGACAATGGTATGGAGCATTGTGATGCCAAGTGTCAAGAGGATTGTGATTACAATGTTAATGAAGCATTGTGATGACAAGTGCATGGAGAATGGTGATGACATGGGCGTTTGAGAATTTTGATGACAACGTCGTGAAACGTTGTGATGACAAGTGCATGTAGATTGTTATGACAAGGGTCATGGAGCATCACGATGACAAGTGCATGGGGAATTCTGATTACAAGAGCATGTAACATTGTGACGAGGAGTATCATGGAGCATTGTGATGACAAGGGTAATGGAACATTGTGCTGACAAAGGCATGGAGAATTGTGATGACAAGGGTCACAGAACATTGTGATGAAACGTTTATGGAGCATTGTGGTGACAAAGGTCACAGAGCCTTGTGTTGATGACAGCAAGGACCATTGTGATGACAAAGGTCATGAAGCATTGTGATGACTGGAGTCACGGAACATTGTGATGACATGGGTCACGGAGCATGGTGATGACAGGGGCATGGAGCATTTGTCTGACTAGTTTCATAGAATATTGTGATGACAGTGGGCATGGCTCATTTTGATGACAAGCGCATGGAGCATTGTGATGACAAAGTCATGGAGTATTGTGAAGACTGTAGTCAGGGAGCATTGTGATGACATATATCATGGTCCTTTGTGATGACAATTGCATGGAGCATTGTGATGCCAAGTGTCATGGAGGACTGTGATGACAAAGGTAATGGAGCATTGTGATGACCAGGGCTTGGGGTATTTTGATGACAAGGGTCATTGAGAAATTTGATGACAATGTCGTGAAGCATTGTGATGACAAGCGCATGGAGCTTGCTATGGCAGGGCTCATGGAGCAATGCAATGAGAAGTGCATGGAGAATTGTAATGACAATAACATATAACATTGTGATGTGATGTGTCATGGAGCATTGTGATGACAAGGACGTGGAGAATTGTGATGACAAGGGACATGGAGCATTGTGATGACCAGGCATGGAGCTTTGTGATGACAAGACCGTGGAACATTGTGATGAGAAGATCGTGGGTAATTGTGATGATGAGTGTCATGGAGCACTGTAATGACAAGGGGCATTGAGCATTGTGATGACAGATATCATGGTGGAATGTGATGACCGGTGTCATGGAGCATTGTGATGACAAACGTCATGGAGGATTGTGATGACAATGGTAATGGGGGATTGTGATGAAAAGCACATGGAGCATTGTGATGACAAGTGTCATGGAGCACTGTGATGAGAAGCGTCAAGGAGCATTGTGATTACATGGGTCTTGGAGCATTGTGATGAGAAGGGCATGATGCAATGTGATCCCAAATTTCTTGGAGGATTGTGATGACAATGTTAATGGAGGAATGTCATGACAAGCGCATGGAGCATTGTGAAGACAAGGTCATGTAGCATTTTTCTGACAAAGGCATGGAGCATTGTGATTACAAGTATCATGGTGCACTGGGATGAAATGTGTCACAGAGCATTGTGATTACATTGGTCATGGAGCATTGGGATGACAAGTGCATGGATCATTGTGATGACAAGTGACATGGAGCATTTTGATGACAAGAGTCCCTGATCATTGTGTTTTCAGGGCTCATGGAGCGTTGTGATGACAGTGGTCATGGAGCATTGTCATGACAGGGTCATGGAGCATTGTGATGAGAAGGTCATGGAGCATTGGACTAAAAATATTCATGTGGTTTTGTGATGACAGGGGTCATGGAGCATTGTGATAACAAGGGAATGGAGCATTGTGATTACAGGGTTCTTGGAGCATTGTGATGAAAAGTGCATGGAGCTATGTGATGCACAATGCATGGATCCTTGTCATGACAGGGTTCAATGAGCATACTGATGACAAGTCTCAGGTAGCATTGTGATGACAAGTGTATTGAGCATTGTGATGACAAAGGTCATGGAGCATTGTATGGAGAACAACATGGATAATTGTGATGACGAGCGTCATGGGGCGTTGTGATGACAAATGTTATCAAACATTGTGATCACCAGGGTTTGGAGCATTGTGATGACAGAAGTCATGGAGCATTTTGATTTCATTGTGATGACAATAGCATGAAGCTTTATGTTAATGGGCATGCTGCATTGTGATGACAGGGTTCATGGAGCATTGAGATGAAAAGGGACATGGAACATTGTGATTACATGGGTCTTGGAGCATTTTGATGACTAGTGAATGGAGCATTGTGATGAGAAGGCCATGTACAATTCTGATGACATGCGTCATAGAACTTTGTGATAACAAGGGCATGGAGCATTGTGATTACAGACCAGTGCTCTATGCCCCTGTAATCACAATGCTCCATGCCTTTTTCCTCACAATGACCCAAGCCCTTGTCTTCCCAAGGCTCCATGACCCCTGTAATCACAATGCTCCTTGACGTTTGTCATCACAGTGCTCCATGACAATTGTCATAACAATGCCCCATGCCTTTGTCAGCAAAAAGCTACATGACCTTGTCATCACAATGCTCCATGTGCTTGTCATCACAATACTCCATTAACATTGTCATCACAATCCTCCATAAACTTTGGGATCACATTGCTTCATGCCCTTCACAGCACAATGCTCCATGCTGCTTGAAATCAAAATGATCCATGACCTCTGTCATCACAATGCTCCAAACCCTTGTGATCACAAAGTTCCATAACACTTGTCATCACAACGCTCCATGATGCCTCTCATCACAATACTCCATGCCATTGTCATCAGAATGTTCCATGACATTTGTCAGCACAATGCTCAATACACTTGTCATCACAATGCTCCCTGACACTTGTCGTCAGAATGCTCCTTGAAACCTGTCATGAAAAGACTCCATGCATTTTTCATCACAGTGCTCCATGCCCTTTTCATCACAGTGTTCCATGCCATTGTCATCACAATGCTCAATGCCCTTGTCATCTCAGTGCTCCAAGAACCCTGTAATCACAATGCTCCATGCCCTTTTCATCACAGTGTTCAATGCCATTGTCATCAGAATGCTCCATGACACTTGTTATCACAATGCTCCATGACCCTTGTCATTACAACGCTCCATGACACCTGTCATCACAATGCTTCATGTCCCTTGTCATTACAGTGCTCTATGACACTCGTCATCACAATTATCCATGGTCTTCTCATCACAATGCTCCACGTTCTTGCCATCACAATGCTCCAGGCCCTGGTCATCACAATGTTCCATGTCCCTTGTCATCACAATGCTCCATGACACTTCTCAACACAATGTTACATGCTCTTGCATTCACAATTCTCCATACATTTGTCATCTCAATGGTCCATGACCCCTCCTATACCAAGCTCCATGTGCTTGTCATCACAACGCTTCACAACCTTATCATATAAATTCTCAATGGCCATTGTCATCACAATGCCCCATGCACTTGTCATCACAATACTCCATGACTCTTGTCATCACAATGCTCCAAGCCCTTGTCATCACAATGCTCCATTACCTTTGCCATCACAATCCTCCATGACACTTGGCATCACAATATTCCATGCTATTGTCATCACAATGGACCATGACATATGTCATCACAATGCTCCCTCACACCTGTCTTCACAGTAATCCATGACCTTGTCATCACAATGTTCCATGCCCTGGTCCTTACAATGCGCCATGCTCACTGTTGCCACAATAATCCCTGAAACTTATCAGAACAATGATCCATGCCCCTGTCATCACAATACTCCATGCCCTTGTCATCACAATGCTCCGTGACCCCTGCCATCAAAGTGCTCCGTGACTCCAGTCAACACAATGCTTCATGACCTTTGTCATCACAATGGTCCATGCTCTACTCATCACAAGGCTCTCTAACCTTTGTCACCACAATGCTCCAAGAACTTTTCATGACAATGCTCTGTGACCCTAGTCATCACAATGCTCCACGCCTTTGTCAGCACAATGCTCCATGAAATTTTCATCACAATGCTGCTTGATCCTTTTCATCACAATGTTCCATGCGCTGGATAGCACAATGCTCCATGACCCATGTCATCACAATGTGCTATGCGCTTGTCATCACAATGCTCCTCATACTTGTCATCACAATGCCCCATATAACTTATCATCACAATGCTGCATGCACTTCTCTTCAAAATTCTCTCTCACCACTGATATTACAATGTTCCATCACTAGTAATCACTATACTCCCTCACACATATCATCACAATGTTCCATGACTCCCTCATCAAATGCTACATGCCCTTATCATCACAATGCTTCATGACCCCAGACATCACAATATTCCATAACCATTGTCATCAAAATGATCCATGACACTTTTCATCAAATTGCTCCATGGCCCTCTCATCACAATTCTCCCTGCACATCTCATCCCAATATAACACGCCCTTCACAGCAAAATGCTCCATGACTTTGTCATCACAAAGCTCCATGACCCTTGGCACCACAAGGCTCCATGCCATTGGCATCACAGTGCTCCATGAATACTCTCATCACATTGCTCCATGCCATTGTCATCAAAAAGCTCCATTACGCTTGTCATCACAATGTTCGATTTGCTACTCATCACAATGTTCCATGCCCTTGTCATTACAATCCTCCATGACCCATGTATCACTGTGTTCCGTGCCCTTGTCAACATAATGCTCCATGCCCACTCTCATCAATATAATCCATGAAAGTTTTCAGACCAATTCTCCATGGCCTTCTCAGCAAAAAGCTCGATGCCCTTGTCATCACAGTCCTCCAAGACCCCTGTAATCACTATGCTCCATGCCCCTTTTCATCTCAATGCTCCATGAACACTGTCATCAAAATGCACCATGTCCATCATCACAATGCTTCATGATATTGTCATCACAATGAAATCAAAATACTCCATGATCTCAGTCATCACAATGCTCCAAACGCTTGTGATCACAATGCTCCATAACACTTGTCATCACAACGCCCCATGACGCTTGTCATCACAATTATCCATGGTCTTCTCATCACAATGCTCCATGACTTTTGTCATCACAATGCTCAATACACTTGTCATCACAATCCTCCCTAACACTTGCTGTCAGTATGCTCCATGAACCGTGTCATGACAAGTCTCCATACATTTTTCATCACAATGCCCCATGCCCTTATCATCTCAGTGCTCCATGACCAATGTCATCACAATGCTCCATGACCACTGTCATCACAACGCACCATGAACCTTGACAACACATTGATCCTGGACTCCTGGCATCAAAATGCTCCATGACACTTGTCATCACAATGATCCATGCCCTTGTCATCCTAAAGCTCCATGACACTTGAAATCACAATTTTCCGTGACACTTGTCATCACTGTGCTCAAAGACACATGTCATCACAATGCTCCATGTCTTTGTCATCAAAATTCTACATGAACTTATCATCACAATGCTCCATGTGCATGTCATCACAATCCTCCTTGAAACTTCGGATCACATTGCTTCATGCCCTTGTCATCACGATGCTCCAAGCACCTTGAAATAAAAATGATCCATGACATCTTTCATCACAATGCTCAAACCCTTGCGATCACAATGTTCCATAACTCTTCTCATCACAACTCTCCATGATGCCTGTCATCAGAATACTCCATGCCCTTGTCATCACAATGTTCCATTACCTTTGTTTTCACAATGCTCAATAAAATTGTCATCACAATGCTCCCTGACACTTGTCATCAAAATGCTCCTTGAACACTGTCATGAAAGGCTCCATGCCTTTTTCATCACAATGCTCCATGTCCTGCTCATCACAATGCTCCATGCCATGTCATCACAATACTCCACAAGCTTTTCATCAGAATACTCCATGATCCTTGTCATCACAATTCTCCATGACCACTCTCATCACAATGCTCCATGAAACGAGTCATCACGATGCTTCATGTCTGTTCACATTACAGTGCTCCATGACGCTTGTCATCAAAAGTATTCATGGACTTCTCATCACAATGCTCCACGGTCTTGCCATAACAATGCTCCATACCCTGGTCATCAGAATGCTCCATGTCCCTTGTCATCACAATTCTCCACGTTCTTGTCATCACAATGCTGCATGACAGTTTTTATCACAATGTTACATTCTCTTATCATCACAATTCTCCATGTGCTTGTCATCACAATGCTTCATGACTTTTCATCAAAATTCTCAATTGCTCTTGTCATCACAATTCTACATACCCTTGTCATCACAATGCTCCTTGACCCTTGTCATCACAATGCTCCAAGCCCTTTGATTCACAATGCTCCATTAACTTTGTCATCACAATCCTCCATGACATTTGGCATCACAATGCTCCATACCACTGTCATCACAATGGACCATGGCATATGTCATCACAATGCTCCATACCATTGTCATCACAATGGACCATGACATATGTTATCACAATGCTCCCTGACACCTGTCTTCACAATACTCCTTGACCTTGTCATCACAATGCTTCATGCCCTTGTCATCAAAATGTGCCATGCCCACTCTCATCAAAATAATCCAAGAAACTTGTCAGACTAATGCTCCATGAACCTGTAATCACAATGCTCCATGCCCTTGTCATAACAATGCTCCATATCCCCTGTCATCACAATGTTCCAAGACTCCATTCATCACAATAATTCATGACCATTGTCATCACAATGGTCCATAAACTTGTCATCAAAACGCTCTGTGACATTTGTCACAGCAATGCTCCATGAACTTTTCATCACAATGCTCTGTGACCCTTGTCATCACAATTCCCCATGCCTTTGTCAGCACAATGCTCCATGACACTTGTTATCACAATGCTCCATGCGTTTCTCAGCACAATGCTCCATGACACATGTCATCACAATGCCCTATGAGCTTTTCATCACAATGCTCCACCACCTTGTCATCACAATGCTCCATAAACCTTGTCATCACAATGCTCCATGCACTTCTCATCCAAATGCTCTCTCACCACTGATATCACAATGTTCCATCACTATTCATCACAGTACACTCTCATCCCTGTCATCACAATGTTCCATGAGCCCTGCCATCACAATGCTACATACCCTTATCATTACAATGTTCCATGACCGCTGATATCACAAAGTTCCATAACACCTGTCATCAAAATGCTCCATGACCCATTTCATCACAATGCTCCATGACCCCTGACATCACAATGTTCCATAACAACTGTCATCAAAATGTTCCATGACCATTTTCATCAAATTGATCTATGACCCTGTCATCACAATTCTCCCTGCCCTTCTCATCACAATGCACCAATACCTTGTCATCAATATGCTCCTTGACATTTGTCACCACAAATTTCCATTACCCTTGGCATCACAATGTTCCATGCCATTTTCATCACAATGCTCCATGAACACTCTCATCACATTGCTCCATGCCCTTGTCTTCAAAAAGCTTCAGGATGTTTGTCATCACAATGATTGATGCCCTTCTCATCACAATGCTCCATGCCCTTGTCATTACAATCCTCCTTGACCAATGTATCACAGTGTTCCATGACCTTGTCATCAAAATGCTCCATACTCACTCTCATCACAATAATCCATGAAAATATTAGGACCAATGCTCCATGCCCTTGTCATCACAAAGCCCCATTACCCCTGTCATAACACTTCGCCAAGACACCTGCCATCACAATGTTCCACAGCCTTGTCATCGGAAGGCTCCATGACCCTTGTCATCACAATGCTCCAAGACCCCTATAATCACAATGCTCCATGCCCTTGTCATCACAAATCTACATGACGAATGTCATCAGAATGCTCCATGGCCTTGTCATCACAATTTTCCATGTCCTTGTCATCACAATTCTCCAAGACCAATTTAATCACAATCCTCCATGCCCCTCTTAATCTGAATGCTCCATGCACCCTGTCATCCAAATGCACCATGCCCATCATCATAATGCTTCATGCTATTGTCATCACAATGAAATCAAAATGCTCCATGACCTCTGTCATCACAATGCTCCAAACCCTTTAGATCACAATGTCCCAAAACACTTTTCATAACAATGCACAATGATGCTTGCCATCAAAATTATCCATGGTCTTCTCAGAACAATGCTCCATGGCATTTGTCATCACAATGCTCAATACACTTGTCATCATAATGCTCCCTAACCCTTGTCATCATAGTTGTCTTTGCACTTGTCAGCACAATGCTCCATGACCCATGTAATCACAATATGCCATGTGCTTGTCATCATGATGCTTCACAAGCTTGTCATCCCAATGCTCCATGCACTTTTCATCAAAATGCTCTCTCACCACTGATATCAGAGTGTTCCATCACTAGTCATCACTATACTCCCTCACCCCTGTCATCACAATGTTCCATGACCCCTGTCATCGCAATGCTACATGACCTTATCATCAAAATGCTCCATGACCCCCGACATCACAATGTTCCATAACCCCTGTCATCAAAATGCTCCATGCCGCTTTTCATCTCAATGCTCCATGAACCCTGTCCTCACAATGCACCATGCCCATCATCATAATGCTTCATGCTATTGTCATCTCAATGAAATCAAAATGCTCCATGACCTCTGTCATCACATTGCACCAAACCCTTGTGATCACAATGTTCCATAACACTTGTCATAAAAACGACCCATGACGCTCATAATCACAATTATCCATGTCTTCTCATCACAATGCTCCATGAACTTTGTCTTCACAATGCTCAATACACTTGTCATCACTAGTTCCCTGACACTTGTCCTCAGAATGCTTCTTGAAACCTCTCATGAAAAGGTTCCATGCCATTTTCATCACAATGCTCCATGTCCTTTTCATCACAATGCTCCATGCCATTGTTATCATAATACTCTACAAGCCTGTCATCCGAATGCTCCATGTCAATTGTCATCAAAATTCTACACGTCCTTGTCATCACAATGCTCCATGACCCTTCTCATCACAATGTTTCATGCTCTTATCATCACAATCCTCCATGCACTTGTCATCGCAATGGTCTATGACCCCTGTGATACCAAGCTCCATTCACTTGTCATCACAATGCTTCACGACCTTGTCATCAAATTTCTCAATGGCCATTGTCATCCCACTGCCCCATGAACTTGACCTCACAATACACCATGACCCTTGTCATCACAATGTTCCAAGTCCTTGTCATCACAATTCTCCTTTACCTTTTTCATCAAAATCCTCCATGATACATGGCATCACTATGTTCCATGCTAATGTCATCACAATGGACCATGACATGTCATCACAATGCAGCCTGACACCTGTCTTCACAATACTCCATGACCTTGTCTTCACAAGGCTTCATGCTCTTGTCATCACAATGTGCCATGCCCACTGTCATCACAATAATTCATGAAACTTGTCAGAAAAATGCTCCATTGCCCTGTCATCACAATACTCCATGTCATTGTCATCACAATGCTCCATGACCCCTGTCATCACAATGCTCTGTGACTCCAGTCAACAAAATGATTCATGACCTTTGTCATCACAATCGTCCATGCCCTCATCATCATAAGGCTCTCTAACCTTTGTCACCACAATGCTCCAACATCTTTTCATGACAATGCTCTGTGATCCTAGTCATCACTATGCTCAACACTTTGTCAGCACAATGCTCCATGGACTTTTCATCACAATGCTCCATGATCCTTGTCATCACGATGATCCATGCGCTTGTCAGCACAATGCTCCATGACCCGTGTCATCAAAATGTGCTATGCACTTGGCATCACAATGTTCCTCATACTTGTCATCACAATGCTCCATAAAACTTATCATCACAATGATCCATGCCCTTCTCATCAAAATGCTCTCTCAAGACTGGTATCACAATGTTCCATCATTAGTAATCACAATACACCTTCACCCATATCATCACAATGTTCCATGACCCCTCTCATCAAATGCTACATGCCCTTATCATCACAATGCTCCATGACCCCTGACATCACTATGTTCCATAACCACTGTTATCAAAATTCTCCATGACCCTTGTCATCAGAATGCTCCATGACCGCTGTAATCACAATGCACCATGCCCTTGCCATCACAAAGCTCCATGACAAATGTCATCATAATGCTCCATGGCCTTCTCTTCACAATGCTCCATGCCCTTGTCATTAAAATGCTCCAAGACCCCTGTAATCAAAATGCTCCATGCCTCTTTTCATCTTAATGCTCCATGAACCCTGTCATCACAGAGCACCATACCCACGATCATAATGCTTCATGCTATTGTCATCACAATGAAATCAAAATGCTCCATGACCTCTCTCATTACAATGCTCCAAACCCTTGTGAACCCAATTTTCTGTAACACTTGTCATTACAATTCAACATGAGGCTCGTTATCACAATTATCCATGGTCATCTTATCACAGTGCTCCATGGCCTTTGTCATCACAATGTCCAGTAGACTTATCATCACAATCCCCCCTGACACTTGTCATCAGTATGTTCCTTGAACCCTTTCATGACAAGGCTCCATGCCATTTTCATTACAATGATCCATGCCCTTTTCATTACAATGTTCCAAGACGCCTTTAATCACAATCCTCCATGCCCTCGTCATTAAAAATTCCATGATGCTTGTCATCAGAATGCTCCATGGGCTTCTCATCACAGTGCTCCGTGCCCTTGTCATAACAATGTTCCAAGAACACTTTAATCACAATGCTCCATGCCCCTCTTCATCTGAATGCTCCATGAGATTTGTCATCACTAGGCTCTATGGATTTCTCATCAAAATGTTCGAGAACCTTGTAGTCACAATGCTCCATTCCTTTGTCATCACAATGCTCCATGACCCCTGTCATCACAATACCCCATGAATATTTTCAGCCAAATGTTCCATGAACTTCTCATCACAATACTCCATGACCATTCTCATATCAATCCTCCGTGTCACCAGTCATCACAATGCTTCAGTGCGTTTGTCATCAAAATGGTCCATGCCATCGTCATCACAAGGCTCTGTGACTTTTGTCACCACAATGCTCCATGAACATTTCATCACAATGCTCTGTGACATTTGTCATCACAATGCTCCTTGCCTTTGTCAGCACAATGGTCCATGAACCATGTCATCACAATGTGCCATGTGCTTGTCATCGCAATTCTCCACAACCTTGTCATCACAATGCTCCATAAGCATTGTCATCAAAATGTTCCGTGCACTTCTCATCAAAATTCTCTCTCACCACTGATATCACAATGTTCCATCACTAGTCATCACAATACTCCCTCACCGTGTCATCCTAATGTTCCATGACCCATGTAATCAAAATGCTACATGTGCTTATCATCACAGTGTTCCATGCCATTGTCATCAGAATGCTCCAAGACCCCTGTAATCACAATACTCCATGCCACTTTTCATCTCAATGCTCCATGACCCCTGTCATCACAAATCACCATACACAACAGCATAATGCTTCATGCTATTGTCATCACAATGAAATCAAAATGCTCCTTGACCTCTGTCATCACAATGCTCCAAACCCTGGTGATCACAATGTTCCATAACACTTGTCATTACAACTCCCCATGAGACTCGTCATCACTATTATCCATGGTTTTCTCATCACAATGCTCCATGGCCTTTGTCATCACAATGCTCAATAAACTTGTCAGCACAATGCTCCCAGACACTTGTCATCAGTATGGTCCTTGAACACTGTCATGACAAGGCTCCATGCCTTTTTCATCACAATTTTCCATGCCCTTTTCATAACAATGCTCCATGAAATTGTCATCACAATACTCCACAAGCTTTTCATCAGAATTCTCCTTGACCCTTATCATCACAATCCTCCATGATCCATAATATCACAATGTTCCATATCCCCTTTCATCAAAATGCTCCATGACCATTTTCATCACAATGCTCCATGACGACTGACACCACAATGTGCCATAACAACTTTCATCCAAATGTTCCATGACCCTTTTCATCAAATTGCTCCATGACCTTGTCATCAAAATGCTCCGTGCCCTTCTCATCACAATGAACCACACCCATGACATCAATATGCTTCCTGACATCTGTCATCACACAGCTCCATGACCCTTGGCTTCACAGTGCTCCATGCCACTGCCATCACAATGCTCCATGAACCCTCTCATCAAGTTGCTCCATGCCCTTGTCATCACAAAGCTCCATGACGCTTGTCATCACAATGATCCATGTCCTTCTCATCACAATGCTTCATGAAATTTGTCATCACTATGCTCAATACACTTGTTATCACAATGCTCCCTGACACGTGTCGTCAGAATGCTCCTTGAAACCTGTCATGAAAAGGCTCCATGCCTTTTTCATCACAATGCTCCATGCCCTTTTCATCACAATGTTCCATGCCATTCTCATCACAGTACTCCACAAGATGGTCATCAGAATGCTCCATGACACTTGTCATCACAATGCTCCATGACACCTGTCATCACAATGCTCCATGACACCTGTCATCATAATGTTCCATGCCCCTTATCATTACTGAGCTCCAAGACACTCGTCATCACAATTATCAATGGTCTTCTCATCACAATGCTCCACGGTCTTGTCATCACAATGCTCCATGCCCTGGTCATCCCAATGCTCCATGCCCATTGTCATCACAATTCTCCACGTCATTGTCATCACAAAGGTCCATGACACTTCTCATCATAATGTTACATGCTCTTGTCATCACAATTCTCCATGCACTTGCCATTGCATTGCTCTATGACCCTTGTCATAGCAAGCTCCATGTGCCTGTCATCACAGTGCTTCACGGCCTTGTCATCAAAATTCTCAATGGCTCTTGTCATCACAATGCTCCATGCCCTTGTCATCACAATGCTCCATGCCATTGTCATCAAAATGGACCCTGACATATGTCATCACGATGCTCCCTGACACCTGTCTTCACAATACTCCATGACCTTGTCATCACAATGATCCATGCCCTTGTCATCACAATGCTCCAAGACCCCTGTAATCACAATAAAACCTGCCACTTTTCATCTCAATGCTCCATGAGACTTGTCATCACAAGGCTCCATGATCTTCTCATCAAAATGCTCCAGGACCTGTCATCACAATGCTCCATTCCGTTGTCATCACAATGCTCCATGACCCCTGTCATCACACTACTCCATAAATATTTTCAGCACAATGCTCCATGACCTTCTCATCACAATACTTGATGACCCCTGTCATCACAATGCTCCATGGTCACTGTCATCACAACACTCCATGACCACTGACAACACAATGATCTGGGACTCTTGTCATCAAAATGCTCCATGACCCTTGTCATCACAATGATACATGCCCTTGTCATCCCTATGCTCCATAACCCCTCTAATCACAATGCTCCCTGACGCTTGTCATCACAGTGCTCCACGGCACTTGTCAACACAATGCTCCATGATTTTGTCAGCAAAATGCTCCATTCCCTTCTCATCCCAATGCTCCATGACCCCTGTAATCACGATGCTTTGTGACGCTTGTCATCACCTTGCCCCATGACCACTGTCATCACAATGCTCCATGACCCCTGACAACAAAATGATCCGAGACACTTGTCATCAAAATTCTCCATGACACTTTTCATAACAATGATCCATGCCCTTGTCATCCCAAGGCTCCATGACCCCTGTAATCACAATGCTCCTTGACGTTTGTCATCACAGTGCTCCATGACAATTGTCATCACAATGCCTCATGCCTTTGTCAGCAAAAGCCTACATGACGTTGTCATCACAATGCTCCATGCGCTTGTCATCACAATACTCCATTAACATTGTCATCACAATCCTCCATAAACCTTGGGATCACATTGCTTCATGCCCTTCGCATCACAATACTCCATGCCCATTGAAATCAAAATGATCCATGACCTCTATCATCACTATGCTCCAAACCCTTGTGATCACAATGTTCCATATCACTTGTCATCACAACGCACCATGATGACTGTCATCACAATACTCCATGCCATTGTCATCAGAATGCTCCATGACCTTTGTCAGCACAATGCTCAATACACTTGTCATCACAATGCTCCCTGACACTTGTCGTCAGAATGCTCCTTGAAACCTGTCATGAAAAGGCTCCATGCATTTTTCATCACAGTGCTCCATGCCCTTTTCATCACAGTGTTCCATGCCATTGTCATCACAATGCTCAATGCCCTTGTCATCTCAGTGCTCCAAGAACCCTGTAATCACAATGCTCCATGCCATTTTCATCACAGTGTTCAATGCCATTGTCATCAGAATGCTCCATGACTCTTGTCATCACAATGCTCCATGACCCTTGTCATTACAACCCTCCATGACACCTGTCATCACAATGCTTCATGTCCCTTGTCATTACAGTGCTCCATGACACTCGTCATCACAATTATCCATGGTCTTCTCATCACAATGCTCCAAGTTCTTGCCATCACAATGCTCCAGGCCCCGGTCATCACAATGTTCCATGTCCCTTGTCATCACAATTCTCCACGTCCTTGTCATCACAATGCTCCATGACACTTCTCAACACAATGTTACATGCTCTTGTCATCATAATTCTCCATACATTTGTCATCTCAATGGTCCATGACACTTCTTATACCAAGCTCCATGTGCTTGTCATCACAATGCTTCACGACCTTTTCATCAAAATTCTCAATGGCCATTGTCATCACAATGCCCCATGAACTTGTCATCACAATACTCCATGACCCTTGTCATCACAATGCTCCAAGCCCTTGTCATCACAATGCTCCATTACCTTTGTCATCACAATCCTCCATGGCACGTGGCATCACAATGCTCCATGCTATTGTCATCACAATGGACCATGACATATGTCATCACAATGCTCCCTCACACCTGTCTTCACAGTAATCCATGACCTTGTCATCACAATGTTCCATGCCCTTGTCATCACAATAATCCCTGAAACTTATCAGAACAATGCTCCATGCCCCTGTCATCACAATACTCCAAGCCCTTGTAATCACAATGCTCCATGACCCCTGCCATCACAATGTTCTGTGACTCCAGTCAACACAATGATTCATGACCTTTGTCATCACAATGGTCCCTGCTCTCCTCATCACAGGGCTCCCTAACTTTTGTCACCACAATGCTCCAAGAACTTTTCATGACAATGCTCTGTGACCCTAGTCATCACTATGCTCCACACCGTTGTCAGCACAATGCTCCATGAAGTTTCATCACAATGCTCCATGATCCTTGTCATCACAATGCTCCATGCACTTGTCAGCACAATGCTCCATGACCCATGTCATCACAATGTGCTATGCCCTTGTCATCACAATGCTCCTCATACTTGTCATCATAATGCTCCATATAACTTATCATCATAATGCTGCATGCACTTCTCATCAAAATTCTCTCTCACCACTGATATCACAATGTTCCATTACTAGTAATCACAATACTCCCTCACGCATATCATCACAATGTTCCATGACCCCTCTCATCAAATGCTACATGCCCTTATCATCACAGTGCTCCATGACCCCTGACATCACAATGTTCCATAACCACTGTCATCAAAATGTTCCATGACACTTTTCATCAAATTGCTCCATGTCCCTGTCATCACAATTCTCCCTGCACTTCTCATCCCAAAGTAACACGCCCTTCACATCAAAATGCTCCATGACTTTGTCATCATAAAGCTCCATGACTCTTGGCAACACGATGCTCCATGCCATTGGAATCACAGTGCTCCATGAATACTTTCATCACATTGTCCCATGCCATTGTCATCACAAAGCTCCATGACCTTTGTCATCACAATGCTCAATACACTTGTCATCACAATGCTCCCTAACATTTGCCGTCAGTATGCTCCTTGAAACGTGTCATGACAAGGCTCCATACATTTTTCATCACAATGCCCCATGAACTTATCATCTCAGTGATCCATAACCAATGTCATCACAATGCTCTATGACCACAGTCATCACAACGCACCATGACCCCTGACAACACGCTCATCCGGGACTCCTGGAATCAAAATGCTCCATGGCCCTTGTCATCACACTGATCCATGCCCTTGTCATCCTATTGTTCCATGACCCCTGTAATCAAAATGGTACATGCGCTTATCATCACAGTGTTCAATGCCATTGTCATCAGAATGATCCAAGACCCCTGTAATCACAATGCTCCATGCCACTTTTCATCTCAATGCTCCATGAACCCTGTCATCACAAATCACCATACACAATATCATAATGCCTCATGCTATTGTCCTCACAATGAAATCAAAATGCTCCTTGACCTCTGTCATCACAATGCTCCAAACCCTGGTGATCACAATGTTCCATAACACTTGTCATTACAACTCCCCATGAGACTCGTCATCACTATTATCCATGGTCTTCTCATCACAATGCTCCATGGCCTTTGTCAACACAATGCTCAATAAACTTGTCAGCACAATGCTCCCAGACACTTGTCATCAGTATGGTCCTTGAACCCTGTCATGACAAGGCTCCATGCCTTTTTCATCACAATTCTTCATGCCCTTTTCATAACAAGGTTCCATGACATTGTCATCACAATACTCCACAAGCTTTTCATCAGAATGCTGCATGACCCTTATCATCACAATCCTCCATGACCCATGATATCACAATGTTCCATATCCCCTTTCATCAAAATGCTCCATGACCATTTTCATCACAATGCTCCATGACGACTGACATCACAATGTGCCATAACAACTTTCATCGAAATGTTCCATGACCCTTTTCATCAAATTGCTCCATGACCTTGTCATCAAAATGCTCCGTGCCCTTCTCATCACAATGAACCACACCCATGACATCAATATGCTTCCTGACATCTGTCGTCACACAGCTCCATGACCCTTGGCTTCACAGTGCTCCATGCCACTGTCATCACAATGCTCCATGAACCCTCTCATCAAGTTGCTCCATGCCCTTGTCATCACAAAGCTCCATGACGCTTGTCATCACAATGTTCCATGTCCTTCTCATCACAATCCTCCATGACCCATATATCAGAATGTTCCATTCCCTTGTCATCATGATGCACCTAGACCCCTGTAGTCACAATCCTCCATGCCCCCTGGCATCACAATGCACCATGCCCATCATCATAGTGCTTCATGCTATTGTCATCACAATGAAATCAAAATGCTCCATGACTTCTGGCTTCACAATGCTCCAAACCATTGTGATCACAATGTTCCATAACACTTGTCATCACAACGCCCCATGACGCTCGTCATCACAATTATCCATGGTCTTCTCATCGCAATGCTCCATGAACTTTGTCATCACAATGTTCAATACTCGTCATCACAATGCTCCCTGACACTTGTCGTCAGTATGCTCCTTGAAGACTTCATGACAAGGCGCCATGCCTTTTTCATCACAATTATCCATGCCCTTTTCATCACAATACTACAAGACCCCTGTAATCACAATGCTCCATGCACTTGTCATCACAAAGCTCCATGACGCATGTCATTCAGAATCCTCCATAGACTTATCATAATAATGCTATATGCCCTTGTCATCACATTACTCCAAAACCTCCGTAATCACAATGTTCCATGTCCCTTATTTTCAGGATGCTCCATGAGATTTGTAAACACAAGGCTCCATGGATTTCTCATCACAATGCTCCAGGACCTTGTCATCACAATGCTCCATTCCCTTATCATCACAATGCTCCATGACACCTGTCATCACATTACTCCATGTACATTTTCCCCACAATGCTCCATGCCTTTGTCAGCAAAATGCTACATGACCTTGTCATCACAATGCTCCATGCTCTTGGAATCAATATCCTGCCTTACTGTTGTCATCCCAATCCTCCATGAACCTTGGGATCACATTGCTTCATGCCCTTGTCATCACAATGATCCATGCTCCTTGAAATCAAAAGGCTCCATGACCTCTGCCATCACAATGCTCCAAACCCTTGTGATCACAACGTTCCATAACACTTGTCATCACAATGCCCAATGACGCTCGTCATCACAATTATCCATGGCCTTATCATCACAATGCTCCATGACCTTTGTCATCCAATGCTCAATACAGCTGTCATCCGAATGCACCATGACACTTGTCGTCACTATGCTCCTAGAACCCTGTCATGACACGGCTCCATGCCTTTTTCATCACAATGATCCATGCCCTTTCCATCACAATGCTCCAAGAACCCTGTAATCGCAATGATCCACGACCTTGTCATCACAAAGATCCATGACGCATGACATCAGAATGCTCCATGGACTTCTCATCACAATGCTCCATGCCATTTTCATTATGATGCTTCAAGACCCCTGTAATCACAATGCTCCATGCCCCTTTTCATCAGAATGCTCCATGAGACTTGTCATCACAAGGCTCCATGGTCTACTCATCACAATGCTCCAGGATCTTGTCATCAAAATGCTCCTTTCCCTTTTTATCACAATGCTCCATGATACCTGTCAGCAAAATACTCCATGAACATTTTAATCCAAATGCTCCATACCCCTGTCATCCCAATGCTCAATGACCACTGTAATCACAATGCTCCATATTTTGTCAGCAAAATCCTACATGACCTTGCCATCACAATGCTCCATGCGCTTGTCATCACAATCCTCCATGAAACTTGGGATCACATTGTTCCATACACTTGTCATCACAATGCTCCATGCTCCTTGAATTCACAGTGCTCCATGACCTCTGTCATCAAAATGCTACAAACACCTGTGATCAAAATGCTCCATAACACTTGGCATCACAATGCTCCATGTCATTGTCATCACAATGCTTCATGAAATTTGTCATCACTATGCTCAATACACTTGTTATCACAATGCTCCCTGACACGTGTCGTCAGAATGCTCCTTGAAACCTGTCATGAAAAGGCTCCATGCCTTTTTCATCACAATGCTCCATGCCCTTTTCATCACAATGTTCCATGCCATTCTCATCACAATACTCCACAAGATGGTCATCAGATTGCTCCATGACACTTGTCATCACAATGCTCCATGACCCCTGTCATCACAATACTCCATGACACCTGTCAGCATAATGCTCCATTCCCCTTGTCATTACAGAGCTCCAAGACACTCGTCATCACAATTATCAATGGTCTTCTCATCACAATGCTCCACGGTCTTGCCATCACAATGCTCCATGCCCTGGTCATCCCAATGCTCCATGTCCATTGTCATCACAATTCTCCACGTCATTGTCATCAAAATAGTCCATGACACTTCTCATCATAATGTTACATGCGCTTGTCATCACAATTCTCCATCCACTTGCAATTGCAATGCTACATGACCCTTGTCATAGCAAGCTCCATGTGCCTGTCATCACAGTGCTTCACGGCCTTGTCATCAAAATTCTCAATGGCTCTTGTCATCACAATGCTCCATGCCATTGTCATCAAAATGGACCCTGACATATGTCATCACGATGCTCCCTGACACCTGTCTTCACAATACTCCATGACCTTGTCATCACAATGATCCATGCCCTTGTCATCACAATGCTCCAAGACCCCTGTAATCACAATAAAACCTGCCACTTTTCATCTCAATGCTCCATGAGACTTGTCATCACAAGGCTCCATGATCTTCTCATCAAAATGCTCCAGGACCTGTCATCACAATGCTCCATTCCGTTGTCATCACAATGCTCCATGACCCCTGTCATCACACTACTCCATAAATATTTTCAGCACAATGCTCCATGACCTTCTCATCACAATACTTGATGACCCCTGTCATCACAATGCTCCATGGCAACTGTCATCACAACACTCCATGACCACTGACAACACAATGATCTGGGACTCTTGTCATCAAAATGCTCCATGACCCTTGTCATCACAATGATATATGCCCTTGTCATCTCAATGCTCCATGACCCCTCTAATCACAATGCTCCCTGACGCTTGTCATCACAGTGCTCCACGGCACTTGTCAACACAATGCTCCATGATTTTGTCAGCAAAATGCTCCATGCCCTTCTCATCCCAATGCTCCAAGACCCCTGTAATCACGATGCTCTGTGATGCTTGTCATCACCTTGCCCCATGACCACTGTCATCACAATGCTCCATGACCCCTGACAACACAATGATCCGAGAACCTTGTCATCAAAATTCTCCATGACACTTTTCATAACAATGATCCATGCCCTTGTCATCCCAAGGCTCCATGACCCCTGTAATCACAATACTCCTTGACGTTTGTCATCACAGTGCTCCATGACAATTGTCATCACAATGCCCCATGCCTTTGTCAGCAAAAAGCTACATGACCGTGTCATCACAATGCTCCATGCGCTTGTCATCACAATACTCCATTAACATTGTCATCACAATCCTCCATAAACCTTGGGATCACATTGCTTCATGCCCTTCGCATCACAATGCCCCACGCTCCTTGAAATCAATATGATCCATGACCCCTGTCATCACAATGCTCCATACCCTTGTGATCACAATGTTCCATAACACTTGTCATCACAACACTCCATTAATCCTGTCATGACATTATTCCATGCCATTGTCTTCAGAATGCTCCATGACCTTTGTCAGCACAATGCTCAATACACTTGTCATCACAATGCTCCCTGACACTTCTCGTCAGAATGCTCCTTGAAACCTGTCATGAAAAGGCTCCATGCATTTTTCATCACAGTGCTCCATGCCCTTTTCATCACAGTGTTCCATGCCATTGTCATCACAATGCTCAATGCCCTTGTCATCTCAGTGTTCCAAGAATCCTGTAATCACAATGCTCCATGCCCTTTTCATGACAGTGTTCAATGCCATTGTCATCAGAATGCTCCATGACACTTGTCATCAGAATGCTCCATGACCCTTGTCATCACAACCCTCCATGACACCTGTCATCACAATGCTTCATGTCCCTTGTCATTACAGTGCTACATGACACTCGTCATCACATTTATCCATGGTCTTCTCATCACAATGCTCCACGTTCTTGCCATCACAATGCTCCAGGCCCTGGTCATCACAATGTTCCATGTCACTTGTCATCACAATTCTCCACGTCCTTGTCATCACAATGCTCCATGACACTTCTCAACACAATGTTACATGCTCTTGTCATCATAATTCTCCATACATTTGTCATCTCAATGGTCCATGACCCCTCTTATACCAAGCTCCATGTGTTTGTCATCACAATGCTTCACGACCTTGTCACCAAAATTCTCAATGGCCATTGTTCTCACAATGCCCCATGAACTTGTCATCACAATACTCCATGACCCTTGTCATCACAATGCTCCAAGCCCTTGTCATCACAATGCTCCATTACCTTTGTCATCACAATCCTCCATGACACTTGGCATCACAATGCTCAATGCTATTGTCATCACAATGGACCATGACATATGTCATCACAATGCTCCCTCACACCTTTCTTCACAGTAATCCATGACCTTGTCATCACAATGTTCCATGCCCTTGTCATCACAATGCGCCATGCCCACTGTCATCACAATAATCCCTGAAACCTATCAGAACAATGCTCCATGCCCCTGTCATCACAATACTCCATGCCCTTGTAATCACAATGCTCCATGACCCCTGCCATCACAATGCTCTGTGACTCAAGTCAACACAATGCTTCATGATCTTTGTCATCACAATGGTCCCTGCTCTCCTCATCACAAGGCTCTTTAACCTTTGTCACCAAAATGCTCCAAACACCTTTCATGACAATACTCTGTGACCCTTGTCATCACAATGCTCCATGCACTTGTCAGCACAATGCTCCATGACCCATGTCATCACAATGTGCTATGCGCTTGTCATCACAATGCTCCTCATACTTGTCATCACAATGCTCCATATAACTTATCTTCACAATGCTGCATGCACTTCTCATCAAAATTCTCTCTCACCACTGATATCACAATGCCCCATCACTAGTAATCACAATACTCCCTCACCCATATCATCACAATGTTCCATGACCCCTCTCATCAAATGCTACATGCCCTTATCATCACAATGCTCCATGACCCTTGACATCACAATGTTCCATAACCACTGTCATCAAAATGTTCCATGACACTTTTCATCAAATTGCTCCATGGCCCTGTCATCACAATTCTCCCTGAACTCCTCATCCCAATGTAACATGCCCTTCACAGCAAAATGCTCCATGACTTTTTCATCACAAAGCTCTATGACCCTTGGCACCACAGCGCTCCATGCCTTTGGCATCACAGTGCTCCATGAATACTCTCATCACATTGCTCCATGCCATTGTCATCACAAAGCTCCATGACGCTTGTCATCACAATGCTCGATTTGCTACTCATCACAATGCTCCATGCCCTTGTCATTACAATACTCCATGACCCATGTATCACTGTGTTCTGTGCCCTTGTCAGCACAATGCTCCATGCCCACTCTCATCACAATAATCGATAAATTTTTCAGACCAATGCTCCATGGCCTTCTCATCAAAAAGCTCGATGCCTTTGTCATCACAATCCTCCAAGACCCCTGTAATCAAAATGCCCCATGTCCCTTTTCATCCCAATGCTCCATGAACACTGTCATTACAATGCACCATGCCCATCATCATAATGCTTCATGATATTGTCGTCACAATGAAATCAAAATACTCCATGATCTCAGTCATCAAAATGCTCCAAACTCTTGTGATCACAATGTTCCATAATACTTGTCATCACAACGCCCCATGACGCTCGTCATCACAATTATCCATGGTCTTCTCATCACAATGCTCCATGACCTTTGTCATCACAATGCTCAATACACTTGTCATCACAATGCTCCCTAACACTTGCCGCCAGTATGCTCCTTGAAACGTGTCATGACAAGCCTCCATACATTTCTCATCATAATGCCCCATGCCCTTATCATCTCAGTGCTCCATGACCAATGTCATCAAAATGCTCTATGACCACTGTCATAACAACGCACCATGACCCCTGACAACACACTCATCCGGGAATCCTGGCATCAAAATTCTCCATGACACTGGTCATCACAATGACCAATGCCTTTGTCATTCTAATGTTCCATGACCCCTGTAATCAAAATGCTACATGTGCTTATCATCACAATGCTCCATGCCCTAATCTTAACAATGCTGCAAGACCCCTGTAATCACAATGCTCCATGCCACTTTTCATCTCAATGCTTCATGAACCCGGTCATCACAAATCACCATACACAACATCATAATGCGTCGTGATATTGTCATCACAATGAAATCAATATGCTCCATGACCTCTGTCATCACAATGCTCCAAACCCTGGTGATCACAATGTTCCATAACACTTGTCATTACAACTCCCCATGAGACTCGTCATCACTATTATCCATGGTGTTCTCATCACAATGCTCCATGGCCTTTGTCAACACAATGCTCAATAAACTTGTCAGCACAATGTTCCCAGACACTTGTCATCAGTATAGTCCTTGAACCCTGTCATGACAAGGCTCCATGCCTTTTTCATCACAATTCTCCATGCCCTTTTCATAACAAGGCTCCATGACATTGTCATCACAATACTCCACAAGCTTGTCATCAGAATGCTCCATGACCCTTATCATCACAATCCTCCATGGCCCATGATATCACAATGTTCCATATGCCCTTTCATCAAAATGCTCCATGACCATTTTTTCACAATGCTCCATGACAACTGACATCACAATGTTCCATAACAAATTTCATCGAAATGTTTCATGACCCTTTTCATCAAATTGCTCCATGACCTTGTCATCACAATGCTCCGTGTCCTTCTCATCACAATGAACCATGCCCTTGACATAAATATGGTTCATGCCCTTTGTCATCACAACGCTCCATGACCCTTGGCTTCACAGTGCTCCATGCCACTGTCATCACAATGCTCCATGGACCCTCTCATCAAGTTGCTCCATGCCCTTGTCATCACAAATCTCCATGACGCTTGTCATCACAATGTTTAATGCCCTTCTCATCACAATGCTCCATGCCCTTGTCATTACATTCCTCCATTACCCATGTATCAGAATGTTCCATTCCCTTGTCATCACGATGCACCTAGACCCCTGTAGTCACAATCCTCCATGCCCCCTGGCATCACAATGCACCATGCCCATCATCATAGTGCTTCATGCTATTGTCATCACAATGAAATCAAAATGCTCCATGACCTCTGGCTTCACAATGCTCCAAACCATTGTGATCACAATGTTCCATAACACTTGTCATCACAACGCCCCATGACGCTCGTCATCACAATTATCCATGGTCTTCTCATCGCAATGCTCCATGAACTTTGCCATCACAATGTTCAATACTCGTCATCACAATGCTCCCTGACACTTGTCGTCAGTATGCTCCTTGAAGACTTCATGACAAGGCGCCATGCCTTTTTCATCACAATTATCCATGCGCTTTTCATCACAATACTACAAGACCCCTGTAATCACAATGCTCCATGCACTTGTCATCACAATGCTCCATGACACATGTCATTCAGAATCCTCCATAGACTTCTCATAATAATGCTACATGCCTTTGTCATCACAATACTCCAAGACCCCTGTAATCACAATGTTCCATGTCCCTTATCATCAGAATTCTCCATGAAATTTGTCATCACAAGGCTCCATGGTCTTCTCTTCACAATGCTCCAGGACCTTGTCATCACAATGCTCCATTCCCTTATCATCACAATGCTCCATGACACCTGTCATCACATTACTCCATGAACATTTTCCCCACAATGCTCCATGCCTTTGTCAGCAAAATGCTACATGACCTTGTCATCACAATTACTTCATGCTCTTGTCATCAAAATCCTGCCTTACTATTGTCATCCCAATCCTCCATAAACCTTGGGATCACATTGCTTCATGCCCTTGTCATGACAATGCTCCATGCTCCTTGAAATCAAAAGGCTCCATGACCTCTGTCATCACAATGCTCAAAACCCTTGTGATCACAATGTTCCATAACACTTGGCATCACGATGATCCATGTCATTGTCATCACAATGCTTCATGACCTTTGTCATCACAATGCTCAATACACTTGTCATCACAGTGCTCCCTGACACATGTCATCAGAATGCTCCTTGAAACCTGTCATGAAAAGGCTCCATTCCTTTTTCATCACAATGCACCATGCCATTTTCATCACAATTTTCCATGCCATTGTCATCACAATACTCCACAAGATGGTCATCAGAATGCTCCATGACCCTTGTCATCACAATGCTCCATGAGTCCTGTCATCACAATGCTCCATGACACCTGTCCTCACAATGTTCCATGCCCCTTGTCATTACAGTGCTCCAGGACACTCGTCATCACAATTATCCATGGTCTTCTCATCATAATACTCCACGGTCTTGCCATCACAATGCTCCATGCCCTGGTCATCCCAATGCTCCATGTCCATTGTCATCGCAATTTTCCACGTGCTTGTCATCACAATGTTACATGACACTTCTCATCATAATGTTTCATTCTCTTGTCATCACAATTCTCCATGCACTTTTCATTGTAATGCTCTGTGACCCTTATCATAGCAAGCTCCATGCGCTTGTCATCACAGTGATTCACGACCTTGTCATTAAAATTCTCAATGGCCCTTGTCATCACAATGCTCCATGCCCTCGTCAACACAATGCTCCATTCCATTGTCATCACAATGTTCCCTGACACCTGTCTTCACAATACTCCATGATCTTTTTATCCTAATTATCCATGCCCTTGTCATCACAATGCTCCAAGACCCCTGTAATCACAATGCTCCATGCCCCTTTTCATCTCAATGCTCCATGAACCCTGTCATCACAATGCACTATGAACATCATCATAATCCTTCATGCTATTGTCATCACAATGAAATCAAAATGCTCCATGACCTCTGTCATCACAATGCTCCAAACCCTTGTTATCCCAATATTCCATAACACTTGTCATCACAATGCCCCATGACGCTCGTCCTCATCATTATCCGTGGACTTCTCATCACAATGCTCCATGCCCTTGTCATCACAAAGCTCCATGACGCATGTCATCAGAGTCCTACTTGGCCTTCTCATCACAATGCCCCATGCCCTTGTCATCACCATGCTCCAAGACCCATGTAATCACAAAGCTCCATGCCCCTTTTCATCTCAATACTCCATGGACCCTGTCATCACAATGCACCATGCCCATCATCATAATGCTTCATGCTATTGTCATCACAATGAAATCAAAATGATCCATGACCTCTCTCATCAGAATGCTCCAAACGCTTGTGATCACAATGTTCCATAACACTTGTCATCACAACGCCCCATGACGCACGTCATCAAAATTATCCATGGTCTTCTCATCACAATGTTCAATGCCTTTATCATCACGATGCTCCTAGACCCCTGTAATCACAATATTCCATGACCCCTGGCATCACAGTGCACCATCCTCAACATCATAATGCTTCATGCTATTGTCATCACAATGAAATCAAAATGCTCCATGTCCTTCTGGCATCACAATGCTCCAAACCCTTGTGATCACAATGTTCCATAACACTTGTCATCACAACTCCCCATGATGCTCATCATCACAATTATCCATGGTCTTCTCATCGCAATGCTGCATGGACTTTGCCATCACAATGCTCAATACTCATCTCATTACAATTTCCCTGACACTTGTTGTCAGTATGCCCCTTGTAGCCTGTCATGCCAGACTCCATGCCTTTTTCATCACAATGATCCATGCTCTTTTCATCACAATGCTTCAAGACCCCTGTAATCACAATGCTCCATGCCCTTGTCATCACAAAGCTCCATGACGCATGCCATTCAGAATGCTCCATAGCCTTCTCATAACAATGCTACATGCCCTTTTCATCACAATACTCCAAGACCCCTGTAATCACAATGTTTCATGTCACTTATCATAAGAATGCTCCATGAGACTTGTCATCACAAGGCTCCATAGTCTTCTCATCACAATGCTCCATTCCCTTATCATCTTAATGCTCCATGACACCTGTCATCACATTACTCCATGAACATTTTCCCCACAATGCTCCATGCCTTTGTCAGCAAAATGCTACATGACATTGTCATCACAATGATCCATATGCTTGTCATCACAATCCTCCCTTACCATTTTCATCCCAATCCTCCATAAAACTTGGGATCACATTGCTTCATGCCCTTGTCATCACAAAGCTCCATGGTCTACTCATCACAATTCTCCAGGATCTTGTCATCACAATGCTCCTTTCCCTTTTCATCACAATGTTCCATAACATTTGGCATCACAATGCTCCCTGTCATTGTCATCACAATGCTTCATGACCTTTGTCATCACAATGCTCCCTGACAATTTTCGTCACAATGCTGCATGAAACCTGTCATCATAATACTCCATGAACATATTAAGCCCAATTCTCCATACCCTTGTCATGCCAATGCTCAATGACCACGGTAATCACCATGCTCCATGCCTTTGTCAGCAAAATCCTACATGACCATTCCGTCACAATGCTACATGCGCTTGCCATCACAATCCTCCAGGAAACTTGGGATCACATTGCTCCATAAACTTGTCAAAAAAATGTTCTATGCTCCTTGAAATAACAGTGCTCCATGACCTCTGTCATCACAATGTTCCATGTCATTGTCATCACAATGCTCCAAATGATGGTAATCAGATTGCTCCATGACACTTGTCATCACAATGCTCCATGAGCCCTGTCATCATAATGCTCCATGACACCTGTCCTCACAATGCACCATGCCCCTTGTCATTACAGTGCTCCAAGACACTCGTCATCACAATTATCCATGGTCTTCTCATCACAATGCTCCTCGGTCTTGCCTTCACAATGCTCCAGCCCTGGTCATCCCAATGTTTCATGTCCATTGTCATCGCAATTATCCACGTCCTTGTCATCACAATGGTCCATGACACTACTCATCATAATGTTACATGCTCTTGTCATCACAATTCTCCATGCACTTGTCATCGCAATGCTCCATGACCCTTGTCTTAGCAAGCTCCATGAGCTTGTCATCACAGTGCTTCATGACCTTGTCATAAAAATTCACAATGGCTCTTGTCATCACAATGCTCCATTACTTTGGTCATCACAATCCTCCATGACACTTGGCATCCCAATGCTCCATGCCATTGTCATCACAATGCATACTGACATATGTCATCACAATGCTCCCTGACACCTGTCTTCACAATAATCCATGACCTTGTCATCACAATGATCCATTCCCTTGTCATCACAATGCTCCAAGTCCCCTGTAATCACAATGCCCCATGGACCTTTTCATCTCAATACTCCATGAACCCTGTCATCACAATGCACCATGACCATCATCATAATGCTTTATGCTATTGTCTTCACAATGAAATCAAAATGCTCCATGACCTCTGTCATCACAATGCTCCAAACCCTTGTGATCACAATGTTACATCACACTTCTCATCACAATGCCCCATTACGCTCGTCATCTCCATTATCCGTGGACTTCTCATCACAATGCTCCATGTGCTTGTCATCACAAAGCTCCATGACGAATGTCGTCAAAATCCTCCATGGTCTTCTCATTACAATTCTCCATGTCCTTGTCATCACCATGCTCCAAGAACTATGTAATCACAATGCTCCATGCCCCTTTTCATCTCAATACTCCATGGACCCTGTCATCACAATGCACCAAGCCCATCATCATAATGCTTCATGCTATTGTCATCACAATGAAATCAAAATGCTCCAGGAACTTTGTCATCACAATGCCCTAAACGCTTGTGATCACAATGTTCCATAACACTTTTCATCACAACGCCCCATGACGCTCGTCATCACAATTATCATTGGTCTCCTCAGCACAATGCTCCATGACCTTTGTCATCACAATGCTCAATACACTAGTCATCACAATGCTCCCGGATACTTGTCGTCAGTATGCTCCTTGAACGCTGTCATGACAAGTCTCCATGCAATTTCATCACAATTATCCATGCCCTTTTCATCACAATGCTCGAAGACCCCTCTCATCACAATGCTCCATTAACTTGTCATCACAAAGCTCCATGACTCATGTCATTAGAATGCTCCATGGCCTTCTCATCACAATGCTCCATGCCTTGTCATCCCATTTCTCCATGACGCTTCTAATCACAATGCTCCATGACGCTTTTCATCACAGTTCTCTGTGATTCTTGTCATCACAATGCTCCATCTCTTTGTCAGCAAAATACTACATGAACTTCTCATCACAATACTCCATGACTTTTGTCATCACAATGCTCTATACACTTGGCATCACAATTTTCCCAGACACTTGTCCTCAGAATGCTCCTTGAACTCTGTCATGAAAAGCCTCCATGCCTTTTTCATCACAATGCTCCATACACTTTTCATCACAATGCTCCATGGCATTGTCATCACAATACTCCATTAGCTTATCATCAGAATGCTCCATTACCCTTGTCATCACAATGCTCCATAACCCCTGTCATCACAATGCTCCATGACACCTGTCATCACAATGTTTCATGTCCCTTGTCATTACAGTGTTCCATGACGCTCATCATCACAATTATTCATGGTCTTCTCATCACAGTTCTCCTCGGTCTTGCCATCACCATGCTCCATTCCCTGGTCATCACAATTCTCCACGTGTCTTATCACAATTCTCCAGTTCGTTGTCATCACTATACACCATGACACTTCTCATCCCAATGTTCCATGCTCTTTTCATCACAATTATCCTTGCACTTGTCATCGAAATGCTCCATGACCCCTGTCATAGAAAGCTCTATGTGCTTGTCATCACAATGCTTCACGACCTCGTCATCAAATTTCTCAATGGCACTTGTCATGACAATGCTCCATGCCCTTGTCATGACTATGGCCCATGCCCTTGTCATCAGAAAGCTCCGTTACCTTTTCCATCACAATCCTCCATGACACTTGGGATCACAATGCTCCATGTCATTGTCATCACAATGGACCATAATATATGTCATCACCATGCTCCCTGACACCTGGCTTCACAATACTCCGTGACCTTGTCATCACAAGGCTCCATGCACTTGTCATCACAAAGCGCCAAGCCCACTCTCATCACAATATTCCATGATACTTGTCAGAACAATGCTCCATGCCCTTGTCATCACAATGCACCATGACCCGTGCCATCACAATGCTCCATGACTCCAGTCATCACAATGCTTCATGACCTTTTTCATCACAATTTTCCATGCACTCATCATCATAAAGCTCTGTGACATTTGTCACCAGAATGTTCAATGAATTTTTCATCACAATGCTCTGTGACCCTTGTCATCACAATGCTCCATGCCTTTTTCAACACCATGCCCCATGAGCCACGTCATCACAATGCTCCATGCCTTTCTCATCAAAATGGTCTGTCACCACTGATATCACAATGTTCCATCACTAGACATTACAATACACCCTCACACCTGTCATCACAATGTTCCATGACCACTGTCATCACAATGCTACATTTCCTTATCATCACAATGCTCTATGACACCTGACATAAAAATGTTCCTTAACACCTGTCATCAAAATGCTCCATGACCCTTTTCATAACAATGCTTCATGACCCCTGAAATCACAATGTTCCATAACCACTGTCACCAAAATATTCCATGTAACTTTTCATCAAATTGCTCCATGACCCTGTCATCACAATGCTCCCTGTCCTTCTCATCACAACGCACCACGCCTTTATTCATCACAATGCTCCATGACATATGTCATCACAAAGTTCCATGACCCTTGTCATCACAATGCTCCATGCCACTGTCATCACATTGCTCCATGAAAACGTTCATCATATTGCTCCACTCTCTTGTCATCACAAAGCTCAATGACGCTTGTCATCACAATGCTCAATGCCCTTCTCATCACAATGTTCCATGCCGTTGTCATTACAATCCTCCATGACCCATGTTTCACAGTGTTCCCTGCCCTTGTCATCGCAATGCTCCATGCCCACTCTCATCCCAATAATCCATGAAACTCTTCACACCAATGTTCCATGCCTTTGTCATCAAAATGCTCTATTACCCCTCTCATAACAATGCTCCATGACCCCTCCCATCACAATATTCCATGGCGTTGTCATCACAAGGCTCCATGACCCTTGTCATCACAATGCTCCAAGACCCCTGTAATCACAATGATCCATGCACTTGTCATCACAATGCCCCATGATGCATGTCATGAGAATGCTCCATGGCCTTCTCATCACAATGCTCCATGTCATTGTCATCACAAAACTCCACATGCTTGTCATCAGAATGCTCCATGACCCTTCTCATCACAATGCTCCATGACTCCTCTCATCACAATGCTCCATTACACCTGTCATTGCAGTGCTCCATGATGCTCGTCTTCAAAATTATTCATGGTCTTCTCATCACAATGCTCCACTGTCTTGCCATCACAATGCTGATGCCCTGCTCATGACAATTCTACATATCCCTTGTCATCACTATTCTCCATGTCCTTGTCATCGCAATGCTCCATGAACCCTGTCATAGCAAGCTCCATGCGTTTTTCATCACAATGCTTCACGATCTTGTCATCAAAAATCTCAAAGGCCCTTGTCATCAAAATTCTCCTGGCCCTTGTCATCATAATGTCCCATGCCCTTGTCATCACAATGCTCCAAGCCCTTTTCATCACAATGCTCCATTACCTTTGTCATCACAATTCTCCATGACACTTGGCATCACAATGCTCCATGCCATTGTCAGCACAATGGTCCATGACATATGTCATCACAATGCTCCCGGACACATGTCTTCACAATACTCCATGGCTTTGTCATCACAATGTTCCATGCCCAACGTCATCACAATAAATGATGAAACTTCTCAGACCAATGCTCCATGACCCTGTCATCACAATGCTCCAAGCACTTGTCAGACCAATGCTCCATGAGCCCTGTCATCACAATGCTCTGTGACCCCAGTCATCACAATGCTTCATGACATTTTTCATCACTATGGTCCCTGCCCTCGTCATCACAAGGCTCTGTGACATTTGTCATTACAAAGCTCCGTGACTTTTCATCACAATTCTCCATGCACTTCTTATCAAAATGCTCTCTCACCACTGATATCACAATGTTCCATCACTAGTCATCACTATACTCCCTCACCCCTGTAATCACAATGTTCCATGACCCCTGTCATCACAATGCTACATGCATTATCGTCACAATGCTCCATGACCCTTGACATCAAAATGTTCCATAACCACTGTCATCAAAATGCTCCAAAACCTTGTGATCAAAATGTTCCATAAGACTTATCATCACAACGCCCCATGATGCTTGTCATCACAATTATCCATGGTCTTGTCATCACAATGCTCCATGAACTTTGTCATCAAAATGTTCAATACACTTGTCATCACAATGCTCCCTGACACTTGTTGTCAGTATGCTCCTTGAACCCTGTCATGACAAACCTCCATGCCTTTTTCATCACAATGATACATGCCCTTTTCATCACAATGCTCCAAGACCCCTGTAATCACATTGCTCCATGCCCTTGTCATCACCAAGCTCCATGACACATGTCATCAGAAGGCTCCATGGTCTTCTCATCACAATGCTCCAGGACCTTGTCATCACAATGTTCCAAGACCCCTGTAATCACAATGATCCATGTCCCTTTTCATCTGAATGCTCCATGAGACTTGTCATTGCAAGGCTCCATTGTCTTCTCATTAAAATGCTCCAGGAACTGGTCATCACAATGCTCCATTCTCTTGTCATCACAATGCTCCATGACTCCTGTCATCACAATACTCCATGACCATGTTCAGCCCAATGCTCCATGAACTTCTCATCACAACGCTCCATGACCCCTGATAACACAATGATCCGCACTCTTTTCATCAAAAAGCTCCATGACACTTGTCATCCCAATGTTCCAGGCCCTTGACGTCCCAATGCTCCGTGACACCTGTAATCTCAATGCTCCGTGACGCTTGTCATCACAGTGCTCCATGACACTTGTCATCAAAATGCTCCATGCCTTTGTCAGAAAAATGCTACATGACCTTGTCATCAAAATGCTCCATGCGCTTGTCAGACCAATGCTCCATGAAAATAGTCCATTACCATTGTCATCAAAATTTTCCGTGACACTTGGGATCACATTGCTTCAGGGCCTTGTCGTCAAAATGCTCCATGCTCCTTGAAATCAAAATGATCCATGAAATCTGTCATCAAAATGCTCCAAAACCTTGCGATCACAATGTTCCATAACACTTGTCATCACAAGGCTCCATGATGCCTGTCATCACAATGCTCCATGAACTTTGTCATCACAATGCTCAATTCACTTGTCATCACAACGCTCCCTGACACTTGTTGTCAGAATGCTCCTTGAACCCTGTCATGAAAAGTCTCCATGCCTTTTTCATCACAATGCTCCATGCACTGTTCATCACATTTCTCCATGCCATTGTCATTATAATACTCACCAAGCTTTTCATCAGAATGTTCCATGACCCTTGTCATCACAATGCTCCATGACACCTGTCATCACAATGTTCCATGACATGTGTCATCACAATGCTCCATGCCCCTCGTCATTACAGAGCTCCATGACGCTCGTCATAACAATTATCCATTATTTTCTCATTACAATACTCCACGGTCTTGCCATCATAGTGCTCCATGCACTGGTCATCCCAATGCTCCATGTCCTTGGCTATCACAATTCTCCCCTTCCTTGTCTTCACAATGCTCCATGACAATTCACATCACAATGTTACATGCTCTTGTCATCACAATTCTCCATGCATTGGTATCACAATGCTCCATGGCCCCTGTCATAGCAAGCTCCAAGAGCTTGTCATCACAATGCTTCACGACCTTGTAATCAAAATTCTCAATGGCCCTTGTCCTCACATTGATCCATGCCCTTGTCATCACAATGATCCAAGCCCTTATCATCACAAGTCTCCATTAACTTTGTCATCACAATCCTCCGTGACACTTTGCATCACAATGCTCCATGCCATTGTCAACACAATGGACCATGACATATGTCATGAAAATGCTCCTTGAACATTTCATCACAATGCACCATGCCAACTGTCATCAAAATAATCCATGAAACTTGTCAGACCAATGCTCCATTCTCCTGTCATCACAATGCTCCATGCTCCTGTCATCACAATGCTGCTTGACTCCAGTCATCACAATGCTCCATGACCTTCTCTTTACAAGGCTCTGTGATATTTGTCACCACAATGCTCCATGAACTTTTCATCACAATGCTCTGTGACCCTTGTCAACACAATGTTCCGTGCCTTTGTGAGCACAATACTCCATAACCCTTGTCATCACAATGCTACATGTTATGGTGAGCACAATGCTCCATGACCCATGTCATCACAGTGTGCCATGCACTTGTCAACACAGTGTTCCACTACCTTGTCATCACAGTGCACCATAAAGTTTGTCATCACAATGCTCCATAATCCTTGAAATCTAAATGATCCATGATTTCTGTCATCACAATGCTCCATGACCTTTGTCACCACAATATTCAATACACTTGTCATCACAATACTCCCTGACACTTGTCGTCAGAAAGCTCCTTGAAACCTGTCATGAAAAGGCTCCATGCCTTTTTCTTCACAATGCTCCATGCACTTTTCATCACAAAGATCCATGCCATTGTCTTCACAATTCTCCACAAGCTTGTCATCAGAATTCTCCATGACCCTTGTCATCACAATGTTCCATGACCCATGTCAAGACAATGTTCCATGACAACTTTCATCACAATGCTCCATGCACCTTGTCATTACAGTGCTCCATGACGCTCGTCATCACAATTATCCATTGTCTCCTTATCACAAGACTCCACGGTCTTGTGATCAAAATGCTCCTTGCACTGGTCATCACAATGATCCATGTCCCTTGTCATCACAATTCTCCCCGTGCTTGTCATCACAATGCTCCATGACACTTCTCATCAAAATGTTACATGCTCTTGCCATCACACTTCTCCGTGCATTTGTCAGCGCAATGCTCCATGACCCTTGTCATAGCAAGCTCCATGCGCTTGTCATCACAATGCTTCATGACCTTGTCATCAAAATTCTCAATGACACTTGTCATCCCAAACCCCATTACCTTTGTCATCACAATCCTCTGTGACACTTGCATCACAATGCTCCATGCCATTGTCCTCACAATGGACCATGACATATGTCATCACAATGCTCCATGCCCTTTTCATCACAATGCGCCATGCCCACTCTCATCAAAATAATCCATGAATCTTGTCAGACCAATGCTCCATGCCTCTGTCATCAAAATGCTCATTGCCCCTTTCATCACAATGCTCCTTGACTCCAGTCATCACAATGCTTCATGACCTTTGTCATCACAATGGTCCATGAACTTTTCATCACAATGTTCTGTGACCCTTGTCATCACTATGCTCCGTGCCTTTCTCAGCACAGTGCTCCATGACCCTTGTCATTACAATGCTCCATGCAATGGTCAGCACAATGCTCCATGACCTTGTCATCACAATGTGCCATGTGCTTGTCATCACAGTGCTCCACTACATTTTCAACACAATGCTCAATTAACTTTGTCATCCCAATGCTCCATGCACTTCTCATCAAAATGCTCTCTCCACTGATATCACAATATTCCATCACTAGTCATCACAATACTCCCTCACCCCTGTCATCACCATGTTCCATGACACCTGTCATCACAATGCTACATCCTTATCATCACAATGCTCCATGACCCATGACAACACAATTTTCCATAACAACTCTCATCAAAATATTCCATGACCATTTTCATCAAATTGTTCCATGACCCTGCCATCACAATGCTTCCTGCCCTACACCTCACAATGCACCACACACTTGTCATCAAGATGCTCCATGACATTGTCATCACAAAGCTCCATGATCCTTGGCATCACAATGATCCCTGCCATTGTCATCACAATGCTCCATGAACTCTGTCATCCCATTTTTCCATGCCCTTGTCATCTCGAAGTTCCATAACACTTGTCATCACAATGTTCGATGCCCTTCTAATCACAATGCTCCATGCCCTTGACATTACAATCCTCCATGACCTATGTAACAAGGAGTTCCATGCCCTTGTGTTCACAATGCTCCTTGCCCACACTCATCACAATAATCCATGAAATTTTTCAGACCAATTCTCCATGCCCTTATCATCACAATGTTCCGTTTCCCCTGTCATCACAATGCTCCATGACCCCTGACATCACAATGTTCCAGGGCCTTTTCATCACAACGCTCCATGACGCGTGTCATCAGAATGCTCCATGGCCTTCTCCTCACAATGCTCCGTGCCCTTTTCATCACAATACTCCAAGACTCCTGTAAGCACACTGCTCCATGCCCCTTTTCATCTCAATGTTTCATGAACCCTGTCCTCAAAATGCACCATGCCCATCATCATAATGCTTCATGCTATTGTCATCACAGTGAAATCAGAATGCTCCTTGATCTCTGTCATCAAAATGCTACAAACGCTTGTGATCACAATGTTCCATATCACTTTTCATCACAACATCCCATGATGCTCGTCATCAAAATTATCCATGGCCTTCTCATCACAATGCTCCATGACATTTGTCATCACAATGCTCAATACACCTGTCATTACAATGCTCCCTGACAATTGTCGTCAGTATGCTCCTTGACCCTGTCATGACAAGGCTCCATGCCTTTTTCATCACAATGTTCCAAGCCCTTTTCATCACAATGCTCCATAAACCTGAAATCACAATGCTCCATGAACTGGTCATCAAAAAGGTCCATGACACATGCCATCACAATGCTCCATGGCCTTCTCAACTCAATGCTCCATGCCCTTGTCATCGCAATTCTCCAAGTCCCCTGTAATCACAATGCCCCATGCCTTTTTTCATCAGAATTCTCCATGATACTTGTCATCACAAGGCTCCATTGTCTTCTCATCAAATGGTACAGGACCTTGTCATCACAATGCTCCATTCCTTTGTCATCACTATACTCCATGACACCTGTCATCACAATACTCCATGAACATGTTCAGCCCTATGTTCCATGACCTTCTCATCACAATGCTTCATGACCCCTGTCATCACAATTATCCATGACCACAGTCATCACAACGCTCCATGAACCCTGACAACAAAATGATCCGGGTCTCTTCTCATCAAAATGCTCCATGACACTTGTCATCACAATGATCCATGCCCTTGTCATCCCAATGCTCCATGACCACTGTATTCACAATGCTCCACGACGCTTGCCATAACAGTGTTCCATGCCCCTTGTCATCACAATGCTCCATGGCATTGTCAGCAAAATGCTACATGACCTTATCATCACAAAGCTCCATGCGCTTGTCATCACAATCCTCCATGAAACTTGGCATCACATTGCTTCATGCACTTGTCATCACAATATTCCATGCTCCTTGAAATCAAAATGCTCCATGACGTCTTTCATCACAATGCTCCAAACCCTTGTGATCACAATGTTCCATAACACTTGTCATTACAACACCCCATGATGCTCATCATCAAAATTATCCATGGTATTCTCATCACCATGCTCCATGACCTTTATCACCAAAAAGATCAATACACTTGTCATCACAATGCTCCTGACACTTGTCGTCAGTATGCTCCTTGAGCTCTGTCATGACAAGGCTCCATGAATTTTTAATCACAATGCTCCATGCCCTTTTCATCACAATGCTCCAAGACGCCTGTAATCCCATTGCTCCATGCCCTTGTCATCACAAAGCTCCATGACTCATGTCATCAGAATGCTCCATGGCCTACTCTTCACAATGCTCCATGTCCTTATCATCACAATGCTCCAGGACCCCTGTAATCACAAAGCTCCATGCCCCTTTTCATCACAATGTTCCATGCCTTTGTCAGCAAAATGCTACATGACCTTGTCTTCACAATACTCCATTATAATTGTCATCACATTCCTTCTTGAACCTTGGGATCACATTGCTTCATGCCCTTTTCATCAAAATGCTCCATGCTCCCTGAAATCAAAATGATCCATGACCTCTGTCATCCCAATGCTCCAAACCCTTGTGATCACAATGTTCCATAACACTTGTCATCACACCGCTCAATGATGCCTGTCACCACAATACCCCATGCCCTTGTTATCACAATGCTTCATGACCTTTGTCATCACAATGCTCAATACACTTGTCATCACAATGCAACCTTACACTTGTCATGAAAATGCTCCTTGGACACTGTCATGAGAAGGCTGCATGCCTTTTTCATCACAATGCTCCATGCACTTTTCATCACAATGTTCCATGCCATTGTCATCACAATAATCCACAAGCTTTTCATCAGAATTCTCCATGACCCTTGTCATCACAATGCTCCGTGACCCCTGTCATCACAATGCTCCATGCCCATTGTCATTACAGTGTTCCATCACGCTCATCATCACAATTATCAATTGTCTTCTCATCACAATGCTCTACGGTCTTGCCACCACAATGCTTCATGCCCTGGTCATCCCAGTGCTCCATGTCCCTTGTCATCACAATGCTCCATGACAATTCTCATCACAATGTTACATGCTCTTGTCATCCCATTTCTTCATGCACTTGTTATCACAGTGCTCCATGACCAGTGTCAAAGCAAGCTCCATGCACTTGTCATCAAAATGCTTCACGACCTTGTCATCAAAATTCTCTGTGGCTCTTGTCATCACAATTCACCATGCCCTTGTCATCACAATGCTCCATGACCCTTGTCATCACAATGCTCCTAGCACTTGTCATCACAATGCTCCATTAACTTTTTCATCAAAATCATCCATGACATTTTGCATCACAATGCTCCATGTCATTGTCATCAAAATGGACAATGACCTAGTCATCACAATGTTCCCTGAGACCTGTCTTCACAATACTCCATGACCTTGTCATCACAATGCTCCATGCCCTTGTCATCACAATGCTCCATGCCCATTGTCATCCCAATAATCCATGAAACTTGTCAGACCTATGTTCCATGACCCCTGTCATCACAATGCTCCATGACTCCAGTCATCACAATGCTGCATTACCTTTGTCACCACAATGCTCCATGAAGTTTTCATCACAATGCTCCGTGACCCTTGTCATCACAATGTTCCATGTGCTTTTTAGCACAGTGCTCCATGACCCATGTCATCACAATGCACCATGCACTTATCACCACAATGCTCCACAACCTTTTCATCACAATGTTCCATAAACCTTGTCATCACAATGCTCCATGCACTTCTCATCAAAATGCTCTCTCACCAATGATATCAAAATGTTCCAACACTAGTCTTCACAATTCCCCCTCACCCCTGTCATCACTATGTTCCATGAAACCTATCCTCACAATGTTACATGCCCTTATCATCACAATGCTCCATGACCCCTGACATCACATGGTTCCATAACCCCTGTCTTCAAAATGTTCCATGACACTTTTCATCTAATTGCTCAATGAACATGTCACCACAATGCTCCGTGCCCTGCTCATCACAATGGACCACACCCTTCTCATCAAAATGCTCCATGACATTTTTCATCACAAATCTCCATGGGCCTTGGCATCACAATGCTCCATGCCATTGTCATCACAATGCTCCATGAACCCTATCATCATATTGCTCCATGCCCTTCTTATCAAAATGTTCCATGACACTTTTCATCACAATGTTCAATGTCCTTCTCATCACAATGCTCCATGCCCTTGTCATTACAATCCTCCAGGACCCATGTATGACAGTGTTCCATGCCTTTGTGTTCACAATGCTCCATGACCCTTGTCATCACAATGCTTCAAGACCCACAGTGACAGTAATCAATGAGAAAGTTCCCATGGTGTCAGTTTTCATAATGACAGTTCTTGTGAGAGTGCTCATGGTGGCAGTGCTCGTGGTGACAGTGTTTTTGGTGACAGTGCTCATGGTGACAGTGCCCTTGCTGAGACTACCGATGGTGACACTGTCCATGGTGACAGTGCACATGGTCATGGTGCATCTGGTGCTATTGCAATATAGTGACACTGCTCATGGTGAGATTGCTCATGCTGATAGTGCCCATGTTGTGTTCCCATGGTTACAGTGCTCATGGTGACAGTGCCCATGGTGACATTGCCCATGGTGACAGTGCACACTGTGAGACTGCCCATGGTGGCTGGGCCCATGGTGATACTTCTTATCATTATAGTGCTCAAGGTACCAGTTTCATGGTAATAGTGCTCACGGTAGCAGTGCCCACAATGAGAGTGCCAATGGTGCGAATACTGACTGTGACAGTGCCCATGGTGACTTTTCACTCTGTGACAGTGCCCTTGGGGACCATTAGCATGATGAGATTTCTCACCGTGTTAGTGCCCATTGTATCAGTTTTCATAGTGACAAGATCCATGGCATCAGTGCCCATCATGGCATTGCTCACGGTAATATTTATCACAGTGAGAGTGTGCATGCTGATATTACCCATGGTTATAGTAATCAGTGATAAAGTGCTCATTGTGACAGTGCCCATGGTGATAGTGCACATGGTCGCAGTACAAAATGTTGACAGTGTCCATGGTGACATTGCTTAATGTGATAGTCCTTGCGGTGATAGTGCGCATGGTGACTCTGCCCACCGTGACAGTGCTCTTCTTGACAGTGCTCACGGTGATAGTGCCAATGTTGGAAGTGGACATCGTGAAAGTGCCCATGGTGACAGTTCTTATGGTGAGAGTGCTCAGAGTGGCAGTGCTCATGGTGAAAGTGCCCATGGTGACAGAGCTCACGTCAACATTGCCCATAGTTATAGTGTCCATCGTGACAGTACTAACAGTGAAATTGTCCATGGGGACACTCCCCAGGGTGACAGTGCCCATGGTCACATTCCTCACAGTGATAGTGCTCACGGTGACAGTGCCCACTGTAACAGTGACCACAATGACAGTTCTAACGGTGATAGTGCCCATGATGACAGTTCTCATGGTGACAGTCCATATTGTGCCAGTGCCAAAGGTGACAGTGCTCACGGTGACAGTGCCCATGATTATACTTCTCACGAAGACATTTCCCATGGTGACATTGCCTAAGGTGACAGTGACCATGGTGACTGTTCAACCGGTCATAGTGACCATGATGAAAGTGCTCATGGTGACAGTCCACATTGTGCCAGTGAGCAAGATGAGAGTGCTTACGGTGACAGTGCTGATGGTCTCAACCCTCACGGTGAAGGTGCTCATGGTGACAGTGCACATGGTGATACTGAGAATGGTGAGAGTGCTTATGGTGACAGTGGCCATGGTTGAGGTTCCCATGGTGATAGTGCTGAAGCTGACAGTGCCCTTGGTGATACTGCCCATGGTGAGTGTGCTCACGTTAACAGTACCCATGGTGGCAGTACCCATTGTGAAAATACTCATGATGACAGTGTCCATGTTGGTAGTTCCCATGGTGACAGTGCTCACGGGGATAGCGCCCATGGTGACAGCGCACATGGTGGTAGTGCACTTGGTGGCAGTGAAAAATGGTGACAGTGCCCATGCTGACAGTTCTCATGGTGACAGTGCACACGGTGAAAACCCATGCTGACAGTGCTCATGGTAGCAGTACCCGTGGTGACAGTGATCACAGTGACAGTGCCCATGGTGGCAGTGCCCATGGTGACATTGAGCACGTTGACAATGCCCATGATGACTGTACCTATTGTGACAGTGCCCCCGGTGCCATTGCCTATGGTGACAGTGCTCACAGTGACAGTACCCATGATAACAGTGACCACAGTGAGAGTGCTCATGATGATAGTGGCCATTGTGACAGGGCTCACTGTGACAGTCCGCATTGTGCCAGTACCCATAGGTACAGTGCTCACAGTGACAGTGTCCATGGTGAAAGTGACCACGGTGAGAGTGCTCACGGTGGTAGTGCTCACAGTAATAGTGCTCATGGTGACAGTGCCAATGGTGACAGTGCTCACGGTGACAGTGCCCCTGGTGATAGTGCCCATGGTGAGAGTCCGCACGTTGATAGTGCCCATGGTTGCAATTCCTATTGTGAAATTGCTCATGATGACATTGCCCATGTTGGTAGTTCCCATGGTGACATTGCTCACGGTGATAGTGACCATGGTAAGAGTGCACAGGGTGGAGTGACCTTGGTGGCAGTGAAAAATGGTGATAGTGTACATGTTGACAGTTCTCATGGTGACAGTGCATATACGACAACCATGCAGACAGTACTCACGGTGACAGTTCTCATGGTTGCAGTAGGCATGGTGACAGTGCTCACAGTGATAATGCTGATGGTGGCGTGCCCATGTTGATAGTGCCCATGGTGACACTGCCCATGATGACAGTGCCCATGGTGACAGTGCCCACGGCACCATTGCCTATGGTGACAGTGCTCATAGTAACAGTGCCCATGGTGTCAGTGACCATGGTGAGAGTGCTCACAGTGACAGTGCCCATGGGGACAGGACTCAATGTGCCAGTCCGCACTGTGCCAGTACCCATGGCAACAGTGCTCATAGTGACAGTGACCACAGTGAGAGTGGTCATTGTGATAGTGCTCACAGTAATAGTGCTCATGGTGACAGTGCAAATGGTGTCAATACCCATGGTGACCATACTCATGTTGAAAATACCCATGGTGGCAGTTCTCATAGTGACACTTCTCATGGTGACAGTGCTTACAAACAGTGCTCAAGGTTGTGAAAATGCTAATGGTCACAGTGCTGTTGGTGGCAGTTCCCATGGCGACAATACAGATGGTAAAACTGTGCATTGTTACAGTGCCCATGGTAACCGTGCTCATGGTGATAGTGAACATCGTGACAGTGCCCATGGTGGAAGTTCACCTGATGACGGTGCTAAGTAGTGACAGTGCACATGCTGACAGTAATCATGGTGATAGTGCCCATGGTGACAGTGCACACGGTGATAATGGACATTGTTAGAGTGTCCATGGTGACAGACCCCAAGGTGGCAGTGGCCATGGTGACAGTGCCCACAATGACAGTGCCCATGCTGACAGTGCCGAAAGTGACAGTGCCCATGGTGACACTTCTCATGGTGACATTGCCCATGGGGACAGTTAGCATGGTGAGATTTCTCACGGTAATAGTGCCCGTTGTGGCAGTGCTCACAGTGACAATGACCATGGTGCCAGTGCCCATAGAGACATTCTGCATGGTCTCATTTCTCATGGTGAAAGTGCCAATGGTGATATTACCCATGGTGACACTGCACATGGTGGTAGTGCAAAATGGTGACAGTGTCCATGGTGACATTGCTCATAGTGACTTTGCTTACTGTGATAGACCTTATGCTGACATTGCACATGGTGACACTGCACAAAGAGATATTGTTCATGGTGACAGTCTTCACGGTGATAATTCCCATGGTGAGAGTGTCCATGGTGACAGTGCCCATAGTCACAATTGTAATGGTGTAGTGCTCACAGTGACAGTGCACATGGTGAAAGTCCCAGGGTGACAGTACTCATGGTGACAGTGCTCATGCTGATAGTGCCTATGGTGACAGTGCCCATGTTCACAATTCTCACAGTGATAATGCCTATGTTGAGAGTACCTAGGTTGAAAATGCCCATGGTGAGAGTGCCCATGGTGTCATGCTCATAGTGACAGTGCTCATGTTGGCAGTGCCACAAATAACAGTGCTTGTTGTGGCAGTGCTCATGGTGACCATGCTCATAGTGAGACTGCCCATGTTTACAGTGTTTATGGTGATAGATGTCACGGTGTCAGTGCCCATTGGGACAGTGCCAAGGCTGACAAAGCCCATGGTGATACTTCCCATTGCGACAGTTCCCACTGCGACAGTGCCCATGGTGACAGCGCCCAGTGTGACAAGGCCCATGGTGACAGAGCTCACAGTTACCATGCCCAGGGTGATAGTGTCAATGGTGAGATTGCCAATAGTGACAGTGCACATGGTGAAACTGCCCATGGAGACATTTCCCATGGTGATAGTGCTCATGGTGACAACCCCACGGTGACAGTGTCAATGGTGATAGTCCCCGTGGTGACAGTTCTTACGTTGAATATGACCATGGTCACAATTCTCACGGTGACAGTGCCTATGGTGAAAATTCTCTTACTGACACTGCTCACGTGACAGTGCCCAAGGTGATATTACCCATGGTGACAGTACTCATGTAAAAGTGCCCATGGTGACAATGCACATGATGGCAGTGTAAAATGTGACAGTGCCCTTGGTGACATTGCTCATGGTGACATTGCTTATGGTGATAATCCTTACGGTGATAGTGTGTATGGTGAAAATGCACACAGTGACAGTGCTCATGGTGACAGTGTTCATGGTGATAGTGCCAATGGTGAATGTGCCGATGGTGACAGTGCCCACAGTCACAATTCTCATGGTGTAGTGCTCACAGTGACAGTGCCCAGTATGACAGTATTCATGGTGACATTGCTCATGGTGATAGTGCCCATGGTGAGAGTGCCCATGTTCACAATTCTCACGGTGATAGTGCCCATGGTGACAATACCCAGAATGACAGAACTCATGGTAAATGTGCTCACGGTGACAGTGCCCATGGTGACAGTACCTAGGGTGACAATTCCCATGGTGAGAGTTCTCATGGTGACAGTGTGCATGGTGGCAATACCCAGGGTGTCTTGCCCACGGTGACAGAGATCATGGTGACACTGCTCATGTGGACAGTGCCATAAGTGACAGTGCTCATTGTGGCAGTGTTCATGGTGAACGTGCTCAGGGTGACAGTGCCCATGGTTACAGTGCTTATGGTGATAGATGTCACGGTGGCCATTCACACAGTGACAGTGCCCATGGTGAAAGTGCACAGCTGACAAAGCCCATGGTGATTCTCCCGATTTTGACAGTGCCCACAGTGACAGAGCCCATGGTGACAGTGCCCAAGATCACTTTGCCCATGGGGAGAGTGTTAATGGTGACTGTGCCCATGGTGACAGTGCCCATGGTGACAGCACCCAGTGTGATAAGTCCCGTGGTGACAGTCCTCACGGTGACCGTGCCCATGGTGACAGTGCCGATGCTGAGAGTGCCAATAGTGACAGTACTTATGGTGAAACTACCCATGGAGACATTGCCCATGGTGATATTGCTCATGGTGACAACCCAACGGTGACAGTGCAAATGGTGATAGTCCCCGTTATGACAGTTCTTACGTTGAATGTGACCATGGTGACAGTTCTCACGGTGACAGTGCCTATGGTGACAGTGCCCCTGGTGAGAGTGTACACCGTGAGAGTGCCCATGGAAGTTGTGCCCATGGTGACAGATCTTATCATGATAGTGCTCACGGTAGCAGTGTTCATGTTAATAGTGCTCATGGTGGCAGTGCCCACAATGAGAGTGCCAATGGTGAGAATACTGACTGTGACAGTGCCCATGGTGACTTTTCTCTCTGTGACAGTGCCCTTGGGGACAGTTAGCATGGTGAGATTTCTCATGACGATAGTGCCCATTGTTGCAGTGTTCATAGTGACAAGACCGATGGCACCAGTGCCCATCATGGCATGGCTCACGGTGATACTTCTCACGGTGACAGTGTCCATGGTTATATTAACCATGGTGACAGTACTCAGTTATAAAGTGCTCATGGTGACAGTTCCTAAGGTGATAGTGCACATGGTGGCAGTGCAAAATGGTGAGAGTGCCCATGGTGACATAGCTTAATGTGATAGTCCTTGTGGTGATAGTGTGCATGGTTACACTGCCGACTGTGACAGTGATCTTGTTGACAGTGCTCGCGGTGATACTGCCAATGTTGGAAGTGCCCATCATGAAATTGCCCATGGTGACAGTTCTTATGGTGAGAGTGGTCAGAGTGACAGTGCTCGTGGTGAAAGTGCCCATGGTGACAGAGCTCACAGTGACAGGGCCCATAGTTGTAGTGTCCATGGTGGCAGTACTAACAGTGAAATTGTCAATGGGGACACTGTCTATGTTTACAGTGCCCATGGTCACAACCCTCTCGGGGATAGTGCCCATGATGACAGTACTCATGGTGACAGTCTACATTGTGCCAGTGCCCAAGGTGACAGTGCTCATGGTGACAATGCCCATGGTCACAACCATCATGATGAAAGTGCTCATGGTGACAGTACACATGGTGACAGTGACCACGTTGACATTCTAATGGTGATAGTGCCCATGATGACAGTGCTCATGGTGACAGTCCACATTGTGCCAGTGCCCAAGGTGACAGTGATCATGGTGACAGTGTCCAAAGTCACAATACCCATGGTGACAGTGCCCAGGGTGACAGTTCTCATGGTGATAGTGCCCATGGTGACAGTGCACATGATGATACTGAGAATGGTGACAGTGCTAATGGTGACAGTGGTCATGGTTGCAGTACCCATGGTGATAGTGCTGAAACTGACAGTGCCCTTGGTGATACTGCACATGGTGAGTGTGCTCGCGTTAATAGTGCCCATGGTGGCAGTTCCCATTGTGAAAGTGCTCATGGTGACATTGCCCATGTTGGTAGTTCTAATGGTGACAGTGCTCATGCTGATAGTGACCATGGTAACAGTGCACATGGTAGCTGTGCCCTTGGTGACAGTGCCCATTATGACAGTACTCATGGTGACAGTGCTCACGGTGATAATGCCCATGGTGACAGTACACATGGTGGTAGTGCACATTGCGGCAGTGAAAAATGGTGACAATGTCAATGCTGATACTTCTCATGGTTACAGTGCACACGGTGAAAAATCGTGCTGACAGTGCTCATGGTAGCAGTACCCGTGGTGACAGTTTTCACAGTGATAGTGCCCATGATGACACTGCCCACGGTGACAATGCCCATGATGACAGTTCCCATGGTGACACTGCCCATGGCACCATTGCCTATGGTGACAATGCTCATGATAACAGTGCCCATGGTGTCAGTGACCACAGTGAGAGTGTTCAAAGTGAAAGTGCCCATGGTGACAGAGCTCATGGTGCCAGTCCGCATTTTGCTAATACCCATGGCGACAGTGCTCATGGAGACAGTGAGCACAGTGAGAGTGTTCATGGTGATAGAGCTCACAGTAATAGTGCACATGGTGAAAGTGCAAATGTTGACAATACCCATGGTGACAGTACTCATGTTGAAAATACCCATGGTGGCAGTTCTCATTGCGACAGTTCTCATGGTGACAGTGCTCATAATAGCAGTGCCCAAGATGGTGACAGTGCTAAAGGTGACAGTGCTCTTGGTGGCAGTTCTCATGGGGACAGTACTGATGGTGACACTGCATTGTTACAGTGCCCATGGTAACCGTGCTCATGTTGATACTGCACATTGTGACAGTGCCCATGGTGGTAGTTCACCCGGTGTCGGTGTTAAATAGTGACCGTGCACATGCTGACAGTGTTCATGGTGATAGTGTCCATGGTGACAGTTCACAGGGTGATAATGGGCACTGTTACAGTGTTCATGGTGACAGAGCCCAAGGTGGCAGTGGCCATGGTGACAGTGCTCATGCTGACAGTGCCGACAGTGACAGTGCCCATGGTGACACTTCTCATGGTGACAGTGCCCATGGGGACAGTTAGCATGTAGAGATTTCTCACGGTGATAGTGCCCGTTGTGACAGTGCTCACAGTGACAATTCCCATGGTGCCAGTGACCATAGAGACATTCCGCATGGTCATATTTCTCACGGTGATAGTGCCTATGGTGATATTACCCATGGTGACACTGCACATGGTGGCAGTGCAAAATGATGACAGTGCCCATGGTGACATTTCTCATGGTGACTTTGCTTACAGTGATAATCCTTACGCTGAAAGTGCACATGATGACACTGCACACAGTGTCATTGTTCATGGTAAAAGTGTTCACGGTCATAGTTCCAATGGTGAGAGTGTCCCTGGTGACAGTGCCCATAGTCCCAAATCTCATGTTGTAGTGCTCATAGTGACACTGCCCATGGTGAAAATATGCAGGATGACAGTACTCATGGTGACAGTGCTCATGGTGATAGTGCCCATTGTGACAGTGCCAATGTTCCCAATTCTCACAGTGAAAATGCCTATGGTGAGAGTACCTAGGTTGACAATGCCCGTGGTGACAGTGCCCAAGGGGTCATGTCCATGGTGACAGTGCTCATCGTGACAGTGCTCACTTTGGCAGTGCCATTAATAACCATGCTCATTGTGGTAGTGCTCATGGTGTCCATGCTCATGGTGACACTGCCTATGTTTTCAGTGTTTATGGTGATAGATGTCACGGTGTCAGTACCCACGGGGACAATGCCCATGATGACAAAGCCCATGGTGATACTTCCCATTGTGACAGTTTCCACTGTGACAGTGCCCATGGTGACAGCGCCCATTGTGACAAGTCCCATGGTGACACTGCTCATGTTGACAGTGCCCATGGTGACAGTGCCGATGGTGAGAGTGTCAAGACTGACAGTGCTTATGGTGAAATTGCCCATGGAGACATTGTCCATGGTGATAGTGCTCATGGTGACAACCACACGGTGACACTGCCAATGGTGATTGTTCCTGTGGTGACAGTTCTTACGTTGGATGTGACCATGGTGACATTTCTCATGGTGATGGTGCCTATGGTGAAAATGCTCATAGTGACAGTGCTCACGGTAACAGTGCCCATGGTGAGAGTACTCATGGTAAAAGTGCCCATGGTGACACTGCACATTGTGGCCGTGCAAAATGGTGACAGTGCCCATGGTGATATTGATCATGATGACATTGCATACGGTGATAGTCCTTACGGTGATAGTGTGTATGGTGAAACTGCACACAGTGACAGTGCTCAAGGTGACAGTGTTCACAGCGGTAGTGCTGATGGTGAATGTGCCCATGGTGACAGTGTCCATATTCACAATTCTCACGGTGTAGTGTTCATGGTGACAGTGCCCATGGTGACAAAACAGAGTGTGACAGTATTCATCGTGACATTGCTCATGGTGATAGTGCCCATGGTGAGAGTGCCCATGTTCACAACTCTCACGGTGATAGTGCCCATAGTGACAATACCCAGTGTGACAGAGCTCATGGTAAAAGAGGTCACGGTGACAGTGCCCATGGTGACATTACCTAAGGTGACAATTCACATGCTGAGAGTGCACATCGTAACAGTGCCCATGGTGACAAAACCCAGGGTGTCCTGACCATGGTGACAGTAATCATGGTGACATTGCTCATGAGGACAGTGCCATAAGTGACAGTGCTCATTGTGGCAGTGCTCATGGTGACCGTTCTCCTGGTGACAGTGCCCATGGTTACAGTGTTTATGGTGATTGATGTCACGGTGGCTGTGCCCATGGTGACAGTGCCCACAATGACAAAGCCCATTTTGATACTTCCCATTGTGAAAGTGCCCATGGTGACAGAGCAAATGGTGACAGTGCCCAAGATCACAGTGCCCATGGTGAGAGTGATAACAGTGACTGTGCCCATGGTGACAGCACCCAGTGTGACAACACCCTTTGTGACAGTGCTCACGGTGGCCGTGCCAATGCTGACAGTGCCGATGGTGATAGTGCCAATAGTGAGAGTCCTCACGGTGAAACTGCCCATGGAGACACTGCCCATGGTGATAGTGTTCATCGTGACAACCCCTCGGAGGCAGTGCCAATGGTGAGAGTCCTCGTGGTGACAGTTCTCACTGTGTAAGTGACCCTGTTGAAATCGCTCATGGTGACAGTGCTCATGGTGACAGTGCTCATGGTGAGTGTGCTCAAGGTGATAGTCTCCATTTTCACTGTGCCCATAGTGACTGTTCTCACGGTGACAGTGCCTATGGTGATAATGCTCTTAGTGACAGTGCTCATGGTGACAGTGCCCATGGTAGACAGTGACCATGGTAACTGTTCTCACCGTGATAGTGCCCATTGTGACAGTGTTCATGGTGACACTCTGCATTGAGGCTGTGCACGTGGTGACAGTGCTCAGGGTGATAGTGCTCACAGTGATAATACTCACGTTGACAGTGCCCAAGGTGACAATACCCACAGTGACAGTAATCATGGTGAAAGTGCCCATGGTGGCAGCTCTCATAGTGACAGTTCTTGTGACAGTGCTCTTGTTGGCAGTGTCTATGGTGAGACTACTGATGGTGACACTACCCATGGTGACAGTGCACATGGTCATGCTGCATCTGGTGGCAGTGCAAAATAGTGATAGTGTCCATGGTGATATTACTCATGGTGAGAGTGCCCATGTTTACAGTGCTCATGGTGACAGTGCCCATGGTGACAATGCCCCTGGTGACAGTGCACACCGTGAGAATGCCCATGGTGGCCGTGTCCATGGAGACAGTTCTTATCATAATAATGCTCACGGTAGCATTGTTCATGGTAATAGTGCTCACGGTGGCAGAGCCCACAATGAGAGGGCCAAACGGGAGAATACTGACTGTGACAGTCCACATGGCAATATTTCTCTCTGTGACAATGCCCTTGGGGACAGTTAGCACGGTGAGATTTCTCACGATAAGATCTGTCACCATGGGCACGTCCAGCAAGGGCACTCTCACGGTGTGCACTGTCACCAGGGGCACTGTCACTATGGGCACTGTCACCATGAGCATTGTAACCGTGGGCATTCTCACCATGGGCATTATCACTATGAGCAATATCATTATGGGCACTGTCACTATTTTGCACTGCCACCAGATGCACCATGACCATGTGCACTGTCACCATGGGCAGTGTCACCATCGGTAGTCTCACCATGTGCACTGCCACCATGAGCACTGTCACCAAGAGCACTGTCACCACGAGCACTGCCAGCATGAGCATTGTCACAAGAACTGTCACTATGAGAACTTCCACCATGGGCACTTTCACCATGATTACTGTCACCGTGGATATTGTCACCTTGGGCACTGCCAACTTGAGTACTATCACTGTGAACACTATCACCCTGAGCACTGTCACCACGGGCACAGCCTCAATGCGGACTGTCACCATGAACACTGTCACAATGGGCACTATCACAGTGAGAACAGTCACTGTCACCATGGACACTGTCACCATGAGCACTGTCACTAAGAGCATTATCACCATAGGCACTATCACTGTGAGAACAGTCACCATGGGCAGTGTGAACATGGAGACTATCACATTGAACACTGTCACCATGAGTAATGTCACCATGAGCAATTTCAACAGGGTCACTTTCACCGTGAGAACTGTCATCACCGGTACTCTCACCATTGGCACTGCCTCCAAGAGGATGTCACGATGAGCACTATCACCTTGTGCAGTGTCTCCATGGGCAGTTTCACCATGAGCAACCTCACTATTGGCACTATCAGCATTGGAACTGTCAACATCGGCACGGTCACTGTGAGCACTCTCACAATGGGTGTTTTCACACTCGTCACTGTCACCATGGGCACAGTCACCATTGGCAGTTTCACCATGGACACTGTGATCATGGGCACTGTCACCATGGGCTCTGTCATTGTGGGCATTGTCACAATGGGAAATATCACCATGGGCTATGTCAGCGTGGGCACTGTCACCGTGGGCAATGCCACCCTGACATCTATCACCATAAGCACTGTAAACATGGACACTAACACCATGGGCTGTGTCTCCATTGGCAGTTTCACCGTGAGCACTCTCACTATTGGCACTATCACCATCGGCACTGTCAGCATTGACATGGTCACCGTGAGCACTCTCACAATGGGCTTTGTCACACTGGGGGCTGTCACCATGGGCACAGTCACCATTAGCACTCTCATCATGGGTGCTGTGATCTTCGGCACTGTCACCATGGGCTCTGTCACTGTGGGCAGTGTCACAATGGGAAGTATCACCATGGGCTTTGTCAGCATGGGCACTGTTGCCGTGGGTACGGCCACCATGATATCTATCACCATAAGCAATGCAACCATGGGCACTGTCACCATGAGCACGGTCACCATGAGCACTGCCACAATGAGCAATTTCACTTATGGCACTGTCCACATGAGCAGTGTCACCATGATCACTGTCACCATGGGCAGGACACCCTGGGTATTGTCACCATGGGCACTGGCACCATGAGCACTCTCACCATGGGTATTGTCACCTTAGATACTTTCACCATGGGCACTGTCACTGAGAGCACTTTTACCCTGAGGTCTGTCACCCTGGGTAGTGTCACCATGGGCACTATCACCTTGATAGTTGTGAACATGGGCACTCTCAATGTGGACACTATCACCATGAGCAATGTCACCATGAATACTGTCACCCTGTGTATTGTCACCATGGGCACTGTCACCGTGAGCACTACACCTGAGAATTGTGACTATGGGCACTGTCACCATGGGTACATTCACCATCGGCACTATCGCCATGAACCCTGTCACCATGAGCACTCTCACTGTGTCCAGTTTCACCATACACACGATCACCATAAGGATTATCACTGTAAGCAATGTCACCATGAGCAATATCACCATGGGCACTGTCAGCATTTTGCACTGCCACCATGTACAGTGTCACCATGGGCACTTTTACCATGAGTACTGTCACCATGGGTAATATCACCATGGGCATTGTCACCGTGAGCACTGTCACTATGAGAATTTTCACCATAGGCACTCTCACCATGAGAACTATCACCATGGGCACTGTCAACATGGAGACCATCACCTTGAGCACTGTCACCATGAGCACTGCCACCATCATCAATATCACCATGGTCACATTCAACATAAGAAGTGTGAACACAGGGATTATCACCATTGGCACTGTCACCGTGGGGTTGTCACCATGAACACTATCACCATGGGCAATGTCTCCATGGACAGTTTCACCATGAGCACTGTCAGTATTGGCACTCTCACCATCGGCAATGTCACCATGGGCACTGTCACCGTGAGCACAGGTACCAGGGGCCTTGTTACACTAGGTGCTATCACCATGGGCACTGTCACCGTGGGCACTGTCACAATGGGATGTATCAGCATGGGCTTTGTCAGAGTGGGCATTGTCGCTGTGGGCAATGACACCGTGACATCTATCACCATAAACACTGTAAACGTGGACACTGTCACCATGAGCATGGTCACCATGAGCTCTGCCAAAATGAGCACTTTTATGGAACTGCCAACATGAGCACTGTCACCATGAGCACTGTCACCATGGGCATGACACCATGGGCACTGTCACCATGGGCATTGTCACCCTAGGTACTCTCACCAAAGGCATTATCGCTATGAGAATTGTGAACATGGGCAATATCAATGTGAACACTACACCATGAGAATTGTGACTATGGGCACTGTCACCATGGACACTCTAACCATGGGAACTATCACCGTGTACACTGTCACCATGAACACTGTCACTGTGTGCAGTGTCACCATGCACACTCTCACCTTAAGGACTATCACCGTAAACAAAGTCACCATTAGAAATGTCACCATAGGCACTGTCAACATTTTTCACTGCCACCCTGTGCAGTATGACCATGGGTAATATCACCATAGACACTTTCATGGTGAGAAATGTGACTGTCCGGAATGTCTCGATGGGCACTGGCAACATAGGCCTTGTCACTGTGAGCATGTCACAATGGGCACTATCACTGTGACATATTTCACCATGCTAAGTGTCCCCATGGGCACTGTCACCGTGAGAAGTGCACCATGGAACTGTCACTGTCGGCACTGTCACCATGGGTACTGTCATTGTGGGCACTGTCCCCATGGCTACTGCCACCTTGGGCTCTGTCACCATGAACACTGTAACAATGCCTATTATCACTGTGTGCACTGTCACCATGGGCAATATCACCATGAGCACTGTCAGCATGTGCACCGTCACTATTTAGCACTGTCACCCGGTGAACTACCACCATGGGCACTGTCATGATGTGCACTATCACCATGAGCACTGTTACCATGGGCACTGTAACAATGCACAGTGTTACCATCGGTACTGTCCCCATGGGAACTGCCACCAAGAGCACTGTCACCATTAGCAGTGTCATGGAGAGCACTGCCACCTTGCACACTGCTATTATGAGAACTGTCACCTGAGTACTGTCATCATGGGCACTGTCACCAAGGGCACAGCCACAATGTGCAATGTTACCATGGTCACTATCACCGTGGGTATTGTCACCATGGGAACTACCAACATGAAAAATTTGATCATGAGCACTTTCACAATGGGAACTGCCACCATAGGCACTATCAACGTGCGGACTCTCACCATTGGCACTATCAACATAGGCACTATCACTGTGAGCACTGTCACCATCGGCCCTGTCACCATGAGCACTATTACTGTGAGCACTATCACCGTGAGCACTCTCACCGTGGTAACGGTCACCATGGGCACTGTCACTGTGAGCACTGTCACTATGTGTACTGGCACAATGCTGGCTGTCACAATGAGCCCTATCACCATGGACACTTTTACCATGAGCACTCTCACCATGGTTACTGTTACCATGGGTACTGTCACTGTGAGCACTGTCACCATAGGCAATGGCACCGTGGTTACTGTCAACATGAGCACTCTCATCATGGGTATTGTTCACTGTGGGCAGTGTCACCATGGGCATGGCCACCATGGGTACTAGCACTGTGAGCACTGTCACCACGGGTACTGCTACCATATGCATTGTCACTGTGAGCAATGTCAGCATGGGTTGTCACCATGTGCACTGTCACCATGAGAACTGCCAGCATGGTCACTGTCACCATTTTTCACTGCCACCATGTGCACTACCACCATGTGCACTGTCACCATGGGCACTGTCACTGTGAGCACTGTCACCATGAGTACTGTCATCATGGGCACTGTCACCAAGGGCACAGCCATCATGTGCATTGTTACCATGGTCACTATCACCATGGGAACTAGCAATATGGGCATTGTCATCATGAGCACATTCACAAAGGGAACTTCCACCATGGGCACTATTAATGTGAGCACACTCACCATGGGCACTATCACCAAGGGCACTGTCAGTTTCAGCATTATCACCATGGGTACTGCAACCATGACCACTGTCACCATTAGCACTGTCACCATTCTCAGTATCACCATGTGCACTGTCACCATGGGCACTATCACCATGAGAACAGTCAGCTTGGGGAATGTCACCATGAGTATTGTGACTTGGTGCACGGTCACCATGAGCACTGTCACATTGGGCACTGGCACAATGTGGACTGTCACCATGAGCACTGTCATCATGGGCAATATCACCATTAGAACTGTCACCATGGTCACTGTCACCATGGGCACTGTCACCGTGAGCACTATCACCATGAGGGTTGTGACCATGGGCACTGTCACCATGGGCAGTGTCCCCATGGTCAATTTAACTGTTAGTACTTTCACCATGGACACTATAACTAAGGGCACTGTCACCGTGAGCTCTGTCACCATGGGCACTTTCACCATGAGCAGTGCCAGTGTGACCATTCTCACCATACAACTGTCACCATGGGCAATTTCACGATGAGCACTTCCAACATTGGTGCTATCACCGTGAGCACTGTCCACAAGAGCACTGTCATTGTGGGCAGGGTCACCATGCGCACTGTCACCATGAGCACGGTCACCATAAGCACTATCAAGATGAGCACGCTCACCATGAGTACTGTCACCCTGGGTATTTTCACCATGGGCACTGTCACTGTGAGCACTACACCATGAGAATTGTGACTATGGGCACTGTTACCATGGACACTCTCACCATGGGAACTATCATCGTGAACACTGTCACCATGAACACTGTCCCTCTGTGCAGTGTCACCATGTGCACTGTCACCGTAAGGACTATCACAGTAAGCAAAGTCACCTTGAGCAATATCAGCATGGGCACTATCACAATCTTGCACTGCCACCATGTGCAGTGTCACCATGGATAATATCACCATAGGCACTTTCACCGTGAGAAATGTGACTGTGCGGAATGTCTCTATGGGCACTGGCACTATGGGTCTTCTCACTGAGAGCAGTGTCGAAACGGGCACAATCACCATGAGAAATCTCACCATGCTAACTGTCCCCATGGGAACTGTCACCATGAGAAGTGTCACCATAGGTACTGTCACTGTTGGCACTGTCACTTTGGGCACTGTCATTGTGGGCACTGTCACCATGGCCACTGCCACATTGGGCTCTGTCACCATGAACACTTTAACAATGCCCATTGTCACCGTGTGCACTGTCTCCATGGGCACTATCACCATGAGTACTGTCAGCATGTGCACTGTCACTATTTAGCACTGTCACAAGGTGAAATACCACCATGGGCAATGTCATGATGTGCACTATCACCGTGAGCACACTTACCATGGGCACTGTAACAAGGCAAAGTGCCACCATCGGTACTCTTCCAATGGGAACTGCCACCAAGGGCACTGTCACCATTAGCACTGTCACTGTGTGAAGTTTCACCATACACACTATCACCATAAGAAATGTCACCATGGGCAATATCACCAGGGCCACTGTCACCATTTTCCTCTGCCACCATGTGCAGGGTCACCATGGACACTTTAGCCATGAGTACTGTCACCATGGGTAATATCACCATGGGCACTGTCACCATGAGCTCTGTCACTATGAAAATTTTCACCATAGGCACTGTCACCATGAGAACTGTCACTATGGTCACATTCAACGTAAGTATTGTCACCACGGGGACTATCACCATTGGCACTGTCACCATGGGCAATATCTCCATGGGCAGTTTCACAATGAGCATGGTCACTATTGGCACTGTCACCATGGGCAGTTTCACCATGGGCACAGTCACCGTGAGCAGTGTCACCATGGGCCTTGTCACACTGAGCACTGTCACCATGGGCACTTTCACAATGGGAATTATCACCATGGTCTTTGTCAGCATGGGCACTGTTCCCATGGGCACTGACACTATGACACCTATTAGCATAAACACTGTAAACGTGGGCACTGTCACCATGAGCATGGTCACCGCGAGCACTGTCACCATGGGCCTTGTCACACTGGCCGCTGTCACCATGGGCACTGTCACCGTATGCACTTTCACAATAGGAAGTATCAGTATGGGCTTTGTCATCCTGGGCACTGTCCCCGTTGGCAATGACACCGTGACATCTATCACCATGAACACTGTAAACATGGGCACTGTCACCATGAGCATTGTCACCATAAGCACTGCCACAATGAGCACTGTTATTTATGACACTGCCAACATGAGCATCGTCACCATGAGCACTGTCACCGTAGGCATGACACAATGGACACTGTCACCATGGGCATTGTCACCCTAGGTATTCTCACCATAGGCATTATCACTGTGACAATTGTGAACATGGGCACTGTCACTATGGGCACTATCACCATGAGCACTGTCACCATGAGTAATGTCACCCTGGGTATTTTCACCATGAACACTGTCACTGTGAGCACTACACCTTGAGAATTGCGACTATGGGCACTGTCACCATGGACACTCTCACCATGGGAACTATCACCATGAACACTGTCACCATGAACACTGTCACTGCGTGCAGTGTCACCATGCGTGCTCTCACCGTAAGGACTCTCACCGTAAGGAAAGTCACCATGAGCAATGCCACCATTTTGCACTGCCACCATGTGCAGTGTCACCATGGGTAATATCACCATAGGCACTTTCATCATTAGAAATGTGACCGTGCAGAATGTCTCTATGGGCACTGGCACCACGGGCATTGTCACTGTGAGCACTGTCAAAACGGGCACTATCACCATGAGAAATCTCACCATGCTAACTGTCCCCTTGGGCACTGTCACCGTGAGAAGTGTCACCATGGGCACTGTAACTGTCATCACTGTCACCATGGGCACTGTCATTGTGGGCACTGTCACCATGGCCACTGCCAACTTGGGCTCTGTCACCATGAACACTGTAACAATGTCCATTATCACCGTGTGCACTGTCACCATGGGCACTCTCACCATGAGCATTGTCAGCATGTGCACTGTCACTATTTAGCACTGTCACCAGGTGAACTACCACCATGGGCACTGTCACGATGTGCACTATCACCGTGAACACAGTTACCTTGGACAATGTAACAATGAGCAGTGTCACCACCAGTTTTGTCCCGATGGGACCTTCCACCAAGAGCACTGTCAGCATTAGCACTGTCACCATGATCAGTGCCACCTTGTGCACTGGTAACATGAGCACTATCACCATGAAAAGTGTCGTTATGAGAACTGTCACCATGGGTATTTTCAACATGAGTACTCTCTCCATGGGTATTGTCACCATTTGCTCTGTCACCATGAGCACTATTACCGTCAGCACTATCACCATGAGCAGTCTCACTGCAGTCACTGTCACCATGAGCACTGTCAACATGGGTACTGGCACAATGTGGACTGGCACCATGAGCCCTGTCACTATGGGCACTATCACTGTGAGCACTCTCACCATGGTCATTGTCACCATGGGCACTGTTACCATGAGCACTGTCACCATAGGAAATGGCCCCGTGGGCAGTGTCACCATGGGCACTGTCATCTTGGGCAGTGTCACCATGGGCACTGTAACAATGGGCACTGCCACCATGGGCAATATCACTGTGAGCACTGTCACCATGGGTACTGCAACAAAGAGAACCGTCACCTTGAGTAACGTGTGCATGGGTTGTCACTGTGTGCACTGTCACCATGAGAACTGTCAACATGGGCACTGTCACCATTTTTCACTGCCACCATGTGAAATGTCACCGTGGGCACTATCACCATGAGAACTGTCACCATGAGTCCTGTCATCATGGGCAATGTCACCAAAGGCACTGCCACCATGTGCACTGTTACCATGGTCACTATCACCATGAGCACTCTCACCATGGGAACTACCAACATGGACAATGTCATCATGAGCACTTTCACAATGAGAACTGCCACCAAGGGCACTATCAACATGCAGACTCTCACCATGGGCACTATCACCATGGGCACTGTCACCTCCAGCTCTGTCACCATGAGCATGATTACTGTGAGTACTACCACCGTGAGCACTCTCACCATGGTCACTATCACCATGGGCACTGTCACCGTGAGCACTGTCACCTCCAGCTCTGTCACCATGAGCACTATTACTGTGAGTACTACCACCGTGAGCACTCTCACCATGGTCACTGTCAACATGGGCACTGTCACCGTGAGCACTTTCACTATGGGTACTGGCACAATGTGGACTGTCACAATGAGGCCCGTCACCATGGACACTATCACTATGGGCACTCTCATTGTGGTCACTGTTACCATGGGTAATGTCACTGTGAGCACTGTCACCATAGGAAATGTCACTGTGGGCACTGTCACCATGGGCACTGTCATCATGGACATTGTCACAATGGGCACTATCACTGTGAGCTGTATCATCACGGGTACGGCTACCATGAGCACTGTCACTGTGAGCAATGTCACCACGCTTACTGCTACCATGAGCACTGTCAGCATGGGTTGTCACCGTGTGCACTGTCACCATGAGAACTGTCAGCATGGGCACTGTCACCATTTTTCCCTGCCACGATATGCACTACCACAATGTGCACTTTCACCATGGGCACTATCACCGTGAGTACTGTCACCATGAATACTGTCATCATGGGCACTGTCACCCAGGGCACAGCTACCATGTGCACTGTTACCATGGTCACTATCACCATGAGCACTGTCACCGTGGGAACTACCAACATGGGCACGGTCAGCATGAGCATTTTCACAATGGGAACTTCCACCATGGGCACTATTAACGTGAGCACACTCACCATGGGCAGTATCACCAAGGGCACTGTCAGTTTCAGCACTATCACCATGGGTACTGCAACCATGACCACTGTCACTATAAGCACTGTCACCATTCTCAGTATCACCATGTGCACTGTCACCATGGGCACTATTCACCATGAGAACTGTCAGCCTGGGCACTGTCACCATGGGTATTGTGACTTACGGCACTGTCACTGTGAGGACTGTCTCCTTGGGCACTGGCACAATGTGGACTGTCACCATGAGCACTGTCATCACGGACACAATTACCATTAGAACTGTCACTGTGGTCACTGTCACCATGGGCCATGTCACCGTGAGTGTTGTGACCATGGGCACTGTCACCATGGCAGTGTCCCCATGGAAAATTTCACTGTTAGTACTGTCACCATGGACACTATAACTATGGGCACTGTCACCATGAGATCTGTCACAATGGGCACTTTCACCATGAGGACTGCCACTGTGACCTCTCACACCATACAAACTGTCACCGTGGGCACTTTCACGATGGGAACTTCCAACAATGGCACTATCATCGTGAGCACTGTCAACAAGAGCACTGTCACGGTGGGCAGTGTCACCATGTGCACTACCACCTCAAGGACTATCACATTAAGCAATGTCACCATGGGCACAGTCACCATGAGTACTGTAACCATGGGCAATCTCACCATGGGCACTATCACCATGAGCAATATCACCACGGCCATTGTCACTATTTTGCACTGCCACCAGATGCACCATGACCATGTGTAGTGTCACCAGGGGCAGTGTCACCATTGGTAGTCTCACCATGTGCACTGCCACCATGAGCACTGTCATAAGAACTGTCACTATGAGAACTGTCACCATGGGCACTTTCACCATGATTAATGCCACCATGGTTATTATCACCTTGTGCATTGTCAACGTGAGTACTATCACCGTGAGCACTATCACACTGAGCACTGTCACCACGGGCATAGCCTCCATGCGGACTGTCACCATGAACAGTGTCACCGTGGGCACTATCATGGTGACAACAGTCACTGTGGTCACTGTCACCATGGGTAATCTCACCGTGAGCACTGTCACTAAGAGCATTATCACCATAGGCACTGTCACCGTTAGAACAGTCACCATGGGCACTGTCAACATGGAGACTATCACCTTGAGCACAGTCACCATGAGCACTGTCACCATGAGCAATTTCAACAGGGTCACTTTCACCATGAGAACTGTCATCACGGGACTCTCACCATTGGCACTGCCTCCGAGGGGTTGTCACGATGAGCACTATCACCATGGGCAGTGTCTCCATGTGCAGTTTCACCGTGAGCACTCACTATTGGCACTATCACCATCGGCACTGTCTGCATCGGCACGGTCACTGTGAGCACTGTCACAATGGGTGTTGTCACACTTAGCGATGTCACCATGGGCACAGTCACCATTAGCACTGTCACCATGGGCACTGTGATCTGAGGCACTGTCACCATTGGCTCTGTCACCGTGGGCACTGTCACAATGGGAAGTATCACCATGGGCTTTGTCAGCGTGGGCACTTTCACCATGGGCATGGCCACCATGACATCTATCACCATAAGCACTGTAACCATGGGCACTGTCACCATGAGCATGGTCACAATGAGCACTGCCACAATGAGCACTGTCACTTATGGCACTGTCCACATGAGCAGTGTCACCATGATCACTGTCACCTTGGGCAGGACACCCTGGGTATTGTCACCATGGGCAATATCACCATGAACACTCTCACCATGGGAATTCTTACCTTAGGTACTGTCACTATGGGCACTGTTACCTTGAGCAATTTACCATGAGCTCTGTCACCCTGGGTATTGTCGCCATGGGCAGTATCACCTTGAGAGTTGTGAACATGGACACTCTCAATGTGGACACTATCACCATGAGCAATGTCACCATGAATACTGTCACCCTGTGTATTGTTACAATGGTCACTCTCACCGTGAGCACTACTCCGTGAGAATTGTGACTATGGGCACTGTCACCATCGGCACATTCACCATTGGCACTATCGCCGTGAACACTGTCACCATGAGCATTGTCACTGTGTGCAGTTTCACCATTCACACTATGACTGTAAGACTATCACCATAAGCAATGTCACAATGAGCAATATCACCATGGGCACTGTCACCATTTTGCACTGCCACTATGTGTAGTGTCACCATGGGCACTTTTACTATGAGTACTGTCACCATGGGTAATATTACCATAGGCACTGTCACCATGAGCACTGTCACTATGAGCATTTTCAACATAGGCACTGTCACCATAAGAACTGTCACCATGGGTTTTTCACTATGGACACTGTCAATGTGAACATTATTACTTGAGCACTTTCACTCTGAGCACTGTCACCATGGGTACTGGCACAATGTGGACTCTCACCATGAACCCTGTCAACATGGGCAATGTCACCATGAACAGTGTCACCATAGGCAATGTCACCGTGGTCACCTAGGGTACTGTCATCATGGGCACTGTCACCGTGTGTACTGTCACCATGTGCATTGCCACCATTGGTACAGTCAGTTTGAGCACTGTCATCATGGGTACTGCAACCATGAGAAATTTCACCATTGAAAGTATCACCATGTACACTGTCACCATGGGCTCTATCACCATTGGAACTGTCAGCATGGGCACTGTCACTGTGGGCACTGGCACCGTGGCCACTGCCACCATGGGCAATATCACCATGTGCACTATCACCGAGAGCAAGGTTACAATTGGCACTGTCACAATGTGCAGTGTCACCATGGGTAATTTTCCAATGGGTACCACCACCAAGCTCACTGTCACCATGAGCACTGTCACCACGAGCACAGCCACCTTGGGACCTGCTATTATGAGCACTGTCACTATGAGAACTGTCACTATGAGAACTGCCACCATGGGCATTTTCACCATGAGTACTGTCACCATGTGTATTGTCACCATTTGCACTGTCAACATTAGCAATATCACCGCAAGGAATATCACCTTAAGCAATGTCACCATGAGCAATCTCACCACGGACACTCTAACCATTAGGCACTGCCACCATGTGCACTATCAACATGGCCACTCTCACCATGGGTACTTTATCATTGAGTACTGTCACCATGGGTAATATCACCATGGGCACTGTCACTGTAAAAACTGTCACCATGGGCACTGTCACTGTCACCACTGTCCCTGGGCACTGTCACTATGGGCACTGGCACCATGAACACTATCACCATGACACCATGAATACAGTGCGTGTGAACACTATCACCATAAGCACTGTCATCATCGGCAGTGTCACCACCATGAGCACAGCTACAATAAGCACTTTCACCATAGGCTCTTCCTCCATGAGCACTGTCACCATGAGCACTGTCACAATGAGCAGTGTCTCCATGGGCAATGTCACCATGGTCACTGCCGCCATGTGCACTATCATCGTGAGCAATTTTATCATGGGCACTATCACAATGGGCAGTGTCACTATCGGTACTGTCCCCTTGAGAACTGCCACCAAGTGCACTCTCACCATTAACACTGTCACCACGAGCACTACCACCTTGGCCACTGCTATTATGAGCACTGTCAACATGAGAAGTGTCGCTATGAGAAATGTCACCAAGAGTAATTTAACCATGAGTCCTGTCACCGTGGGTATTGTCACCATTTGCACTGTCACCATGAGCACTATTACCATGAGCACTATTACCATGAGCACTATAACCATGGGAACTGTCACGATGAGCATTGTCACCATAGGCAGTTTCACCATGAGAACAGGCACCATGGGCACTATCAACTTGAGAAGTAACACCATGTGCACTGTCACCATGGGCACTATCACCGTGAGTGCTGACACCATACTTAATGTCACCATGGGCACTGTCATCACGGGCAGTGTCACCGTGGGAAATGTCACCATGGACACTCCCAACATAGGTACTGTCACTGTGAGCACTGTCTCCATGAGTAATGAAATGATGAGCACTGTCACCGTGAGTACTGTCAGCTTGGGTTGTCACTGTGTGCACTGTCACCAAGAGCACTGTCTTGGTGACCAGTGTCACCATGCACTCTATCACTGCAAGTACTATCATGTTAAGCAATGTCACCATGAGCAATGTAACCATTGATACTGTCACCATGTTGCACTGCCATCATGTGCAATATCACCATACGCACTGTCACCATTGACACACTATCATTGAGTACTCTCACCATGGGTAATATCACAATGGGCATTGTCACCAGGCCAACTATCACTGTGAGCAGTATCATGATTGGACCTGGCGCCATGGGGCTTGTCACTATAAGCACTTTCACAATGGGCACTAACACCGTGAGCAGTCTCACTGTGGTATCTGTCAACATGGGCACTGTTAACATGAGAACTCTCACAATGGGTACAGTCACTTTCAGCACTGTCCATTAGTACTGTCACTGTGGGCACTGCCACCGTGAGCATTATTACAATGAACACTGCTACTGTGAGCAGTATCATCATAAATACTGTCACTGTGGGCACTGTCACAATTGGCACGGCAACCATGTGCATACTCATGGTGTGCACTTTCACCAGGGGCACTGACACCATAGGCAGTGTCACCATGGGCACTGTAAGCATGGGCACTCTCACCATGGACACTGACATCATGGGCAGTGTCACTGTGGGCACTGTCACCAGGGGCCTTGTCACATGGGTGCTGTCACCATGGGCATTCTCACCATTAGCATTTTCACTATGGGTACTGTCACCAGGGGCACTACCACTGTGGGTAATGTTATCAGGGGCACTTTCCAGGTGAGCACTTTCACCATGGGCACTGTCATCATGGGCACTGTCAACATGGGCACTGTCACCATGGCTATTGACTTCGTGGGCACTGTCAACAGTTTCACTGTCACCGTGAGCTCTCTCACGATTGCACTGTGATGGTGGGCATTGTCACCATGCGTCTATATCCGTGGGCATTGCCAGCATGAGCAGTGTCACTGAGGGCACTGCTTCCATGAGCACTATCACCATGAGCACAGCCACTGTGAACTCTATCACCATAAGCACTGTCATCATCGGCACTGTCCCCATGAGCGCTGCCACAATGAACAGTGTCACCATGGGCACTTCCACTCTGAGCACTGTCACCATGAGCACTGTCACAGTGAGCCGTATCTCCATTGTCAATGTCACCATGTGCAATCTCACCAAGTGCACTATCACAGAAAGCAAGGTTACCATTGGCTCTGGCACAAAGTGCAATGTCACCATCGGTACTGTTCCCATAGGAACTATCACCAAGTGCATTGTTACTATGAACATTGTCATCACGAGCACTGCCACCTTGTACCCTGCTGTTGTGAGCACTGTCACCCTGAGAACTGTCGCTATAAAAACTGCCACAATGGGTGTTTTCATCATGAGTACTGTCACCATGGGTATTGTCCCCATTTGTACTGTCACCATGTGCACTATCACTGCAAGGACTATCACCTTAAGTAATATCACCATGCACAATATCACCATGGACACTTTCACCATTTTGCACCGCCACCATGTGCACAATCACCATAGGCAGTGTCACCATAGGCACATTATTATTGAGTACTCTCACAATGGGTAATATCACCATGGGCATTTTCACTGTGACAACTATCACCATGAGAAGTATCATGATTGGCCCTGACGCCATGGGACTTGTCACTACGAGCACTGTCACAATGGGCACTATCACCGTGAGCAGTCTCACTGTGGTATCTGTCACCATGAGAAATCTCATAATGGGCACTGTCACTTTCGGCACTGTGCCATGGGCACTGTCACTGTGGGCACTGCCACCATGAGCATTATTATGATGAACATTGCTACCGTGAGCAATATCATCATAAATACTGTCACCATGGGCACTGCCACAATTGGCAAGGCCATCATGTGCATACTCATGGTGTGCAGTGTCACCAGGGCCACTGCCACGAAGGACAGTGTCATCATGAGCACTGCAAGCATGGGCACTGTCACCATGGGCACTGTCACCATGGGTACTGTCACTTTTAGCACTGTCCATGGGAACTGTCACTGTGGGCATTGCCACCGTGAGCATTATTATGATGAACATTGCTACCGTGAGCAATATCATCATAAATACTGTCACCATGGGCACTGTCCCAATTGGCACGTGAACATGTGCATACTCATGGTGTGCACTGTCACCAAGGGCACTGCCACCATGGACAGTGTCACCATGAACACTGTAACCATGGGCACTGTCACCATGGGCACTATCACCATGTGTAATGTTATCATGGGCAATTTCCAGGTGAGCACTTTCAAAATGGGCACTGTCACCATGAGCACGGTCATTAAGAGCACTGCCACAATGAGCAGTGTCACCATGTGCACTCTCAGCATGTGCACTATCACCGAGTGCAAGTTTACCATTGGCCGTGTCACAAAGTGCAGTGTCACCATCGGTTCTGTTCCCATGGAAACTCTCACCAAGTGCACTGTCTACAATTAGCACTGTCAAAATGAGCACTGTCACTTTGGTCCGTGCTATTATGAGCACTGTCACCTTGAGAACTGTCACTATGAAAACTGCCGCCATGGGTATTTTCACCATGAGTACTGTCACCATGGGTATTGTCACCAGTTGCACTGTCACCATGAGCACTATTACCACGAGCACTATCACTGTGAACACTGTCACCATGGGCACTTGTACAATGTGGACTTTCACCATGAGCCCTGTCACCATGGGCACTGTCACTGTGAGCACTGTCACCGTGAGCACTGTCACCGTGGGCATTGTCACCATAGGCCCTGTCATCATTGGCACTGCCACCATGGGAACTGTCACTGGGAGCTCTGTCACCATGGGTACTACAATGATGAGCACCGTCACCGTGAGCACTGTCACCATGAGCACTGTCACTGTGTGCAGTGTCCCCATACACACTATCACAATAAGGACTATCACCGTAAGCAATATCACCGTGAGCAATATCACCATGGGCACTGTCACCATGTGAACTATCACCATGGGCAGTGCCACCATGGGCCCGTTATCATTGAGGACTGTCAACATGGGTAATATCGCCATGGGAACTACCACCATGAGCAATGTCATAATGGGCCCTGTCGCCATGGGCCTTGTCACTATGAGCACTGTCAGAATTGGTATTATCACAGTGAGCAGTCTCACCATGGTAACTGTCACCATGGCTACTGTCACCGTGATAACTGTCACCATGGGCACTGTTGCTGTGGGCACTGACACCCTGAGCATTATTACCATGAACACTGCAACCGTTAGAACTATCATCATAAGTACTGTCACCGTGGGACTGTCACGATTGGCATGGCCAACATCGGCACTCTCGAGGTGTGCACTGTTACCCAGGGCACTGCCACCATGGGCACTGTCACAGTGAGCACTATCACTGTGAGCAATGTCACACTGAACACTGTCACTTCTGGCACTGCTTACATGAGCAGTGTCACCATGGGCATGACACCCTGGTTATTGTCACCATGGGCACTAACCCCATGAGCACTCTCAGCATGGGCATTAAACCCTAGGTACTGGGACCATGGGAACATTCATCGTGAGCACTGTTACCATGAGCTCTGTCACCCTGGGTATTGTCACCAGGGGCACTATCACTGTGAGAATTATGATCATGGACACTGTCACCATAGGCACTATGAACATGAGCACTGTCACCATGAGCACTGTCACAATGAGCACTGTCTCTTTGGTCCCTGCTATTATGAGCACTGTCACCCTGAGAAATGTCACTATGAAAACTGCCACCATGGGAATTTACACCATGAGTACTGTCACCATGGGTATTGTCACCAGATGCACTGTCACCATGAGTGCTCTTACCGTGAGCACTATCATTGTGAGCACTGTCACCATGGGCACTTGTACAATGTGGACTTTAACCATGAGATTTGTCCACATGGGCACTGTCACTGTGAGCACAGTCACCATGAACACTGTCACCGTGGGCATTGTCACCATGGGCCCTGTCATCATTGGCACTGCCACCATGGGAACTGTCACTGTGAGCACTGTCACCATGGGTACTGCAATGATGAGCACTGGCACCGTGAGCACTGTCACCATTAGAACTGTCACTGTGTTCAGTGTCCCCATATGCACTATCACAATAAAGACTATCACCGTAAGCAATATCACCCTGAGCAATGTCACCATGGGCCCTGTCACCATGTGCACTATCACCATGGGCAGTGCCACCATGGGCCCGTTATCATTGAGGACGCTCAACATGGGTAATATCACCATGGGAACTGTCACCGTGAGAACTATCACCGTGAGCAATGTCATAATGGGCCCTGTCGCCAGGGGCTTTGTCACTATGAGCACTGTCAGAATTGGTATTATCACAGTGAGCAGTTTCACCATGGTAACTGTCACCATGGTAACTGTCACCGTGATAACTGTCACCATGGACAGTGTCACTGTGGGCGCTGCCAACATGAGCATTATTAACATGAACACTGCAACCGTTATAACTATCATCATAACTACTGTCTAAATGGGCACTGTCATGACTGGCATGGCCAACATGGGCACACTCAAAGTGTGCACTGTTACCCGGGGCACTGCCACCATGGGCACTGTCACCATGAGCACTCTCAGCATGGGCATTACACCCTAGGTACTGGGACCATGAGAACATTCACCGTGAGCATTGTGACCATGAGCTCTGTCACCCTGGGTATTGTCACCATGGGCACTATCACCGTGAGAATTATGATCATGGACACTGTCACCATAGGCACTATCACCATGAGCACTGTCACCATGATTAATGTCACCCTGGGTATTGTCACCATGGGCTCTGTTACCGTGAGCACTACACCATGGGAATTGTGACTATGGGCACTGTCCCCAGGTGCAATACCACCATGGGCACTGTCACCATGTGCACTATTACTGTGAGCAAGGTTACCATGGCAATGTCACAATGTGCAGAGTCACCTTCGGTAATGTCCCCAGGGGATCTGCCACTAGGTGTAATGTCACCACTAGCAATGGCACCACCGGCACTGGCACCTTGGGCACTGCTATTAGGAGCACTGTCACCATGAGAACTGTCGCTATGAGAACTGTCACCATGGGTATTTTCACCATGAGTACTCTCACCATAGGTATTGTCACCATTTGCACTCAGCATGAGCACTGTTATCGTGAGCACTATCACCATTAGCAATTTCACCATGGGCTCTGGCACAATTCGGACTCTCACCAAGAGCCCTGTCACCATGGGCACTATCACCGTGAGCACTGTCACCATAGGCAACGTCAGCATGGGCACTTTCACCGAGGGCCCTGTCATCACGGGCAGTGTCACCGTGTGGAAGTGTCATAAGGGGGAATGTCACCATGGGAACTGCCACTATAGTCACTGTCACTCTGAGCACTGTCACCATGGGTAATGCAACCATGAGCACTGTCACCATGAGCACTGTCAGCTTGTGTTGTCACCGTGTGCACTTTCACCAAGAGCACTGTCATGGTGGGCAGTGTTACCAGGCGCTTTATCACCGAAAGTACTATCACGTTAAGCAATGTCACCATGAGCAATGTCACCATTGGTACTGTCACCATGTTGCACTGCCATCAGGTGCACTATCACCATAGGCACTGTCACCATGGACACTTTATTATTGAGTATTTTCACCATGGGTAATATCACCATGGGCATTGTCACCATGACCACTATCATTGTGAGCAATATCATGATTGGCCCTGGCGCCATGGACCTTGTCACTATGAGCCCCTTCACAATGGGCACTATCACCGTGAGCAGTCTCACCGTGGTATCTGTCACCATGGGCACTGTCACCATGGGCACTGTCACTTTCGGCACTGTGCCATTGACACTGTCACTGTGGGCACTGCCACCGTGAGCATTATTACGATGAACACTGCTACGGTGAGCAGGATCATCATAAATACTGTCACCATGCGCACTGTAACAATTGGCACGGCCACCATGCACATCCTCATGGTGTGCAGTGTCACCAGGGACACTGCCACCATGGGCAGTGTCACCATGAGCACTGTAACCATGGGCACTGTCACCATGGGCACTATCACCATGGGTAATGTTATCATGGGCACTTTCCAGGTGAGCACTTTCACCATGGGCACTGTCATCATGGGCAATGTCAACATGGGCCCTGTCACCGTGAGCACTGTCACCACGGACACTGCCGCTTTCAGCAGTGTCCATGGGCACTGTCACTGTGGGCACTGCCACTGTGAGCATTATTATGATGTACATTGCTACTGTGAGCAATATCATCATAAATACTGTCACCATGGGCACTGTCCCAATTGGCACGGTCACCATGTGCCAACTCATGGTGTGCACTGTCACCAGGGGCACTGCCACCATGGGCAGTGTCACCATGAGCACTGTTACCATGGGCACTGTCACCATGGGCATTATCACCGTGGGTAATGTTTTCATGGACAATTTCCTGGTGAGCACATTCAACATGGGCACTGTCATCATGGGCACTGTCACAAAGAGCACTGCCACAATGAGCAGTGTTACCATGTGCACTCTCACCATGTGCACTATCACCGAGTGCAAGTTCACCATTGGCCCTATCACAAAGTGCAGTGTCACCATTGGTTCTGTTCCCATGGAAACTGTCACCAAGTGCACTGTCACCATAAGCACTGTCACAATTACCACTGTCACTTTGGTCCATGCTATTATGAGCACTGTCACCCTGAGAACTGTCACTATGAAAACTGCCACCATGGGTATTTTCACCATGAGTACTGTCCCCATGGGTATTGTCACCAGTTGCACTGTTACCATGAGCAGTATTACCGCGAGCACTATCACTGTGAACACTGTCATGATGGGCACTTGTACAATGTGGGCTTGCACTATGAGCCCTGTCACCATGGGCACTGTCACTGTGGGCATTGTCACCATGGGCACTGTCATCATTGGCACTGCAACCGTGGGAACTGTCACTGGGAGCACAGTCACCATGGGTACTGCAATGACGAGCACTGTCACCGTGAGCACTGTCACCATGAGCACTGTCACTGTGTGCAGTGTCCCCATACACACTATCACAATAAGGACTATCACCGTAAGCAATATCACCGTGAACAATGTCACCATGGGCACTGTCACCATAATCACTATCACCATGGGCAGTGCCACCATGGGCCCATTATCATTGAGGACTCTCAACATGGGTAATATCACCATGGGAACTGTCACCGTGAGAACTATCACCGTGAGCAATGTCATAATGGGCCCTTTCGCCATGGGCCTTGTCACTATGAGCACTGTCAGAATTGGTATTATCACAGTGAGCAGTCTCACCATGGTAACTGTCACCATGGACACTGTCGCTGTGGGCACTGCCTCCGTGAGCATTATTACCATGAACACTGCAACCGTTAGAACTATCATCATAAGTACTGTCACCATGGGCACTGTCACGGTTGGCATGGCCAACATGGGCACTCTCAAGGTGTGAACTGTTACCCGGGGCACTGCCACCATGGGCCCTGTCACAATGAGCACTGTCACCGTGAACAATACCACAATGAGCACTGTCACTTCTGGCACTGCTTACATGAGCAGTGTCACCATGGGCATGACACCATGGTTATTGTCACCATGGGCACTGTCACCATGAGCACTCTCAGCGTGGGCATTACACCCTAGGTACTGGGACCATGGGAACATTCACCATGAGCATTGTGACCATGAGCTCTGTCATCCTGTGTATTGTCACCATGGGCACTATCACCGTGAGTATTATGATCATGGACACTGTCACCATAGGCACTATCACCATGAGCACTGTCACCATGAGTAATGTCACCCCGGGTATTGTCACCATGGGCTCTGTCACTGTGAGCACTACAGCATGGGAATTGTGACTATGGGCACTGTCACCGGTGCAATACCACCATGGGCCCTGTCACCATGTGCACTATCACTGTGAGCAAGGTTACCATGGGCAATGTCACAATGTGCAGAGTCACCTTCGGTAATGTCCCCAGGGGATCTGCCACTAGGTGTCCTGGCACCACTAGCAATGGCACCACGTGCACTGGCACCTTGGGCAATGCTATTAGGAGCACTGTCACCATGAGAACTCTCGCTATGAGAACTGTCACCATGGGTATTTCCACCATGAGTACTCTCACCATATGTATTGTCACCATTTGCACTGTCAGCATGAGCACTATTACGGTGAGCACTATCACCGTTTGCACTTTCACCATGGGCACTAGCACAATTCGGACTCTCACCAAGTCCCCTGTCACCCTGGGCACTATCACTGCTATCACTCTCACCATAGGCAATGTCAGCGTGGGCACTTTCACCGTGGGCACTGTCATCACGGGCAGTGTCACCGTGGGGAAGTGTCATAATGGGCAATGTCACCATGGGCACTGCCACCATAGGCACTGTCAGTGTGAGCACTGTCACCATGGGTAATGCAACCATGAGCACTCTCACCATGAGCACTGTCAGATTGACTTGTCACCATTTGCACTGTCACCAAGATCACTGTCATGGTGAGCAGTGTTACCATGCGCTCTATCACCACAAGTGCTATCACGTTAAGCAATGTCACCATGAGCAATGTCACCATTGGTACTGTTACCATGTTGCACTGTCATCATGTGCACTATCACCATAAGAACTGTCACCATGGGCACTTTATCATTGAGTACTCTCACCATGGGTAATATCACCATGGGCATTGTCACCATGACAACTATCACTGTGAGCAATATCATGATTGGCCCTGGCGCCATGGACCTTGTCACTATGAGCACTGTCACAATGGTCACTATCACCGTGAGCAGTCTCACTGTGGTATCTGTCACCATGGACACTCTCTCCCTTAGAACTGTCAACATGGGCACTGTCACTTTTGGCACTGTCCATGTGCACTGTCACTCTGGGCACTGCCACCGTGAGCATTATTACGATGAACACTGCTACTCTGAGCAGTATCATCATAAATACTGTCACCATGGACACTGTAACAATTGGCACAACCACCATGTGCATACTCATGGTGTGCACTGTCACCAGGTCCACTGCCACCATGTGCAGTGTCACCATGAGTACTGTAACCATGGGCACTCTCAACATGGGCAGTGTCACCGTGGGCACTCTCACCATGGACCTTGTCACATGGGTGCTGTCACCATGGGCATTCTCACCATTAGCACTTTCACTATGGGCACTGTCACCAGGGGCACTACCACCGTGGATAATATTATCATGGGCATTTTCCAGGTGAGCACTTTCACCATGGACACTGTCATCATGGGCACTGTCACCATGAGCACTGTCACCGTGAGCTCTCTCACCATTTCACTGAGATCGTGGACACTGTCACCATGCGTCTATCACCGTGGGCATTGCCAGCATGAGCAGTGTCACTAAGGGCACTGCCTCAGTGAGCACTATCACCATGAGCACAGCCACTGTGAACTCTATCACCTTAAGCACTGTCTTCATCGGCACTGTCCCCATGAGCACTGCCACAATGAGCTGTGTCACCATGGGCACTTTCACCATGAGCACTGTCACCATGAACCCTGTCACCATGAGCCATGTCTCCATGGGCAATGTCGCCATGGGCACTTTCACCATGGGCACTATCACTGAGAGCAAGTTTACTGTTGGCTCTGTCACAAAGTGCCGTGTCACCATCGGTACTCTTCCTATGGAAACTGTCACCAAGGGCACTGTCACCATGAGCACTGTCACCATGAGCTCTGCCACCTTGGTCCATACTATTATCAGCACAGTTACCCTGAGAACTGGCACTATGAGAACTGCCACAATGTGTTTTTTCACCATGAGTAGTGTCGCCATGGGTATTGTCACCATTTGCACTGTCACCATGTGCAGTATCACCACAAGGATTATCAACTTAAACAATGTCACCATGCACAATATCACCATAGACACTGTCACCGTTTTGCACTGCCACCATGTGGACTATCATCTTGGGCACTGTCACCGTGGGCACTTTATCATTGAGTACTGTCACCATGGGTAATATCACCTTGGGCACTGTCTCCATGAGAACTATCACCGTGTGCAATGTTACTAAGAGCACTGTCACCATGAGCACTGCCCCCTTGGGCACTTCTATTATGAGCACTGTCACCATGAGAATGGTCACTATGAGAAATGCCACCATGGGTATTTTCACCATGAGTACTGTCACCATGGATATTGTCACCATTTGTAATGTCACCATGAACACTGTCACCATGGGCACTATCACCATGAGAACTGTCAGCATGGGCACTGTCACTGTGGGCACTTGCATCTTGGGCACTGCTACCATGCTCAATGTCACCATGGGCACTCTCACTGTGAGCTCTGTCAACATGAGCACGTCACCAAGGTCACTGTCAACATGGGTACTCTCTCCAAGGGCAATTTCACCATGAGCACTGTGTCACCAAGGGCAGTATAACCATGAGCATTATCACCGTGGACACTGTCACCAGGGCCACTGCCACCATGGGCACTGTCAGTTTGAGCACTGTCACCATGGACACTGCAACCATGGGCACTGTCACCATAAACATTGTCACCATTGGCTGTATCACCCTGCTCACTCTCACCATGGGCAGTATCACCATGAGAACTGTCAGAAAGGGCACTGTCACTGTTGGCACTGTCACCATCGGCACTTTATCATTGAGTAACCTCACCATGGGTAATATCACCATGGGCATTGTCACCATGACAACTATCACCGTGAGCAATAACATGATTGGCCCTGGCGCCATGGGCCATGTCACTGTGAGCACTGTCACAATGGGCACTATCACCATGAGCAGTCTCACTGAGGTAGGTGTCACCATGGGCCCTGTCACCGTGAGAACTGTCACCATGGGCACTGTCACTTTCGGCACTGTCCATGGGCACTGTCACTGTGGGCACTGCCACCGTGAGCATTATTACGATGAACAATGCTACCGTGAGCAGTATCATCATAAATACTGTCACCATGGGCACTGTCACAATTAGCATGGCCATCATATGCATACCCATGGTGTGCACTGTCACCAGGGGCACTGCCACCATGGGCAGTGTCACCATGAGCATTGTAACCATGGGAACTGTCAGCATGGGCACTATCACCGTGGGCAATGACATCATGGGCAGATTCACCTTGGGCACTGTCACCAGGGGCCTTGTCATATGGGTGCTGTCACCATGGGCATTCTCACCATTAGCACTGTCACTATGGGTACTGTCACCAGGGGCACTACCACCATGGGTAATGTTATCAGGGGAACTTTCCAGGTGAGCACTTTCACCATGGGCACTTTCATCATGGGCACTGTCACCATGGGCACTGACATCCTGGTCAGTGTCATCGTGGGCACTGTCACCATGGGCCTTGGCACATGGGTGCTGTCACTATGGCCATTGTCTTTGTGGGCACTGTCACAAGTTTCACTGTCACTGTAAGCTCTCTCACCATTGCACTGCGATGGTGGGCACTGTCACCATGCATCTATCACCGTGGGCATTGCCACATGAGCAGTGTCACTGAGGGCACTGCCTCCGTGAGCACTATCACCATGAGCACAGCCACTGTGAACTCTATCACCACAAGTACTGTCATCATCTGCACTCTCACCATGAGCACTGCCACAATGAACAGTGTCACCATGGGCACTTCCACCATGAGCACTGTCACCATGAGCACGGTCACAGTGAGCCAGGTCTCCATGGGAAATGTCACAATGGGCACGCTCACCATGTGCAATATCCCCAAGACCAAGGTTACCATTGGCTCTGTCACAAAGTGCATTTTCACCATTGGTTCTGTTCCCATGGGAACTGTCACCAAGTGCACTGTCACCATGAGCACTGTCAACACGAGCACTGGCACCTTGGGACCTGCTATTATGAGCACTGTCACCCTGAGAATTGTCGCTATGAGAACTGCCACCACGGGTATTTTCACCATGAGTACTGTCGCCATGGGTATTGTAACCATTTGGACTGTCACCATGTGCACTATCACCACAAGGACTATCACCTTAAGCAATGTCACCATGCACAATATCACCATGGACAATGTCACCATGTGCACTATCACCACATGGACTATTGCCTTAAGCAATGTCACCATGCACAATATCACCATGGACACTGTCACTACTTTGCACTGCCAGCATGTGCACTATCACCATGGGCACTGTCACCTTGGGCACTTTATAATTGAGTACCATCACCATGGGTAGTATCACCATGGCCACTGTCACCATGAGAACTGTCACCGTGAACAATGTTACGAAGAGCACTGTCACCACGAGCACTGCCACCTTGGGCGCTGCTATTATGAGCACTGTTATCATGAGAACTGTCGCCATGAGAACTGCCACCATGGGTATTTTCACTATGGGTACTGTCACCATGGGTATTGACACCATTTGTTGTGTCACCATGAGCTTTGTCACTGTGAGAAATGTCACTATTAGAATTGCCACCATGGGAACTTTTACGATGAATACTCTCACCATGGGCATTTTCCACATGGGCACTGTCACCGTGAGCAAAGTTACCATGGGCACTGTCACAATGTGCAGTGTCACAATTGGTACTGTCCCCATGGGAACTGACACCAAGAACACTGTCACCACAAGCACTGCCACCTTGGGTAGTTTCAATATGAGTACTGTCCCCATGGGTATTGGCACCATTTGCACTCTCACCATTAGCACTATTACCGTGAGCAGTATCACCATGAGCACTGTCACCATGGGCACTAGTACAATGCGGACTTTCAACATGAACCTGGTCACCATGGGCTCTATCACTGTGAGCACTCTCACCGTGTTCACTTTCACTATGGGCACTGTCACCATAAGCAATGTCACCGTGGGCATTATCACCATGGGCCCTGTCATCATTGGCACTGCCACCATGGGAACTGTCACTGTGAGCACTGTCACCATGGGTACTGCAACCATGAGCACTGTCACTGTGTGCAAGTTTACCATTGGCCCTGTCACAAAGTGCAGTGTCACCATCGGTTCTGTTCCCATGGAAACTCTCACCAAGTGCACTGTCACCATGAGCACTGTCACAATGAGCACTGTCACTTTGGTCCCTGCTATTATGAGCACTGTCACCCTGAGAACTGTCACTATGAAAACTGCCGCCATGGGTATTTTCACCATGAGTACTGTCACCATGGGTATTGTCACCAGTTGCACTGTCACCATGAGCACTATTACCACGAGCACTATCACTGTGAGCACTGTCACCATGGGCACTTGTACAATGTGGACTTTCACCATGAGCCCTGTCACCATGAGCACTGTCACTGTGAGCACTGTCACCGTGGGCATTATCACCATGGGCCCTGTCATCATTGGCACTGCCACCATGGGAAATGTCACTGTGAGCACTGTCACCATGGGTACTGCAACCATGAGCACTGTCACCCTGAGCACTGTCACTGTGTGCAGTGTCCCCATGTGCACTATCACCATAAGGACTATCACCGTAAACAATGTCACCATGAGTAATGTCACCATGGACATTGTCACCATTTGGCCCTGCCACCATGTGCACTATCACCATGGACACTATCACCATGGGCAGTGCCACCATGGGCCCGTTATCATTGAGGACTCTCAACATGGATAATATCACCATGGGAACTGTCACCATGAGTTCTATCACCATGAGCAATGTCATAATGGGCACTGGGGCCATGGGCCTTGTCACTATGAACACTGTCAGAATTGGTATTATCACAGTGAGCAGTCTCACCATGTTAACTGTCACCGTGGGCTCTGTAACTGTGATAACTGTCACCATGGACACTCTCACTGTCGGCACTGTCCATGGGCACTGTCACTGTGGGCACTGCCACTGTGAGCATTATTACCATGAACACTGTAACCGTTAGAACTATCATCATAAGTACTTTCACCATGGACACTGTCACCATTGGAATGGCCACCATGGGCACTCTCACGATGAGTACTATCACATGGGTATTTTCACCATGGACACTATCACCGTAAGCAGCATTACCATGAGCACTTTCTTTGTGAGCAATGTCACCATGGGCTCTGGCACAATGCGGAATCTCACCATGAGCCATGTTGCCATGGGCATTATCACCGTGAACATTGTTACCGTGGTCACTGTCACCATGGGCAATGTCACCGTGAGAATTGTCACCATAGACAACGTCACCATGGTAACAGTCACCTTGGGCACAGTCATCCTAGGCATGGTCACTGTGGACACTGTCACCATGGGCACTGTCGGATTAAGCAATGTCACCATGGGTACTGCAACCATGGACAATATCACCATGAGCACTGTCACCATTGGCAGTATTACCATGTGCACTTGCCGGAGTCCAGCTCCAGTGATTCCACGGATACCCGAGGGATGGATATCATCGGCAAAGGAAATAATTCTATAACAATTCTTAAAGTATCAGCATTGCATGTTTCTCTTTCTCACGTCTTGATTCTTTATTCTTCTTCTATTGTTTACAATCACAGGTTTATATATTGTTGTTAATTCCATTACCAAGTACATGGCCAAACAGTCTTAGTACAATCAAACCTCAAAATATTCTATAAAGATTGTTTTTAAAAAATATCCCCTAGTTTCTAGATGTGCTATTAAAATATTTCCCCAAGTTCCCATTAATCACAGGTTATTTCTTAGTAACCAAGGCAAGCAGTTATATGATTATTTTAATTGTAAAAGTTGGAGCTACTTGTTCCTCTTTCTTTTCTTGCATGGGCAGCCTTTTACAAGGGTTCCATGAAAATATTTACAATATACCCTGCATTCCCTTTCTTGTTGTTTCCTCCAACTGAGACAGTGTTTTCTCCCTATCCTAACAACCAATTCTGCTCTAGTCATTTTCTTTTCTATAATTAATGTTCCTTTATAATAGAACCATAAATTTCCTATGTCATCAGGAACTCTGGCCCATGGCCATAACTCCATACTAGAGGGTGTTTTTCATAAAAACATCCCTTTAGTGCCAGGCTCTTAATTCTTTACCCATTTCTCCAGGGCTTTAGTGGGTACTTCCCATTCTGTTGTAGTTTCAGGAGAGGGAGTCCTAGAGGAATTTTTCTTTCGTGTGGAGCAACATCCCCCCAATATTGCCCCTATATGTAAATTTATTTCCATAAAACATAACAACAGAGCTGTAGTCCACCTTCCTGGCACGGTGCTGCCTTGCAGTTTCGCCTTCTATTGCTCCATGACTTTGTCATGGTGCGATGGCTCCAGGATGGCTTCCAACATCTCCCACTTTTTTCATTTTTTAAAAGTGCAGTATGTAGCTCCCCGAAAAGTTGTTTGATGCTTTTAATAATTATTCTGATAATGACTGGAAGTAAAAATATCAGAATTAGTACAACTCCTTCAATGATTCCGCCATTAAAGAGCATTGAGTATAAGGTTGTATGTGACACAAATGACTTAATACTTTCAAAAAAATTCTGAGCAGACTGTGCCGGAGATAAATCTAAGTTTGTGTTTCCTATGTCATGAATCTCTAGATGTAATTTAGTAAGGTCTAAACTAACATCTGCTTGGTTCCAAACTCCCATAATATGAGTACGAAATTGTTCCCAAGAATATAATGATGCATTCACTTTTAGAGGAGTAACACCTTTTTTATGACACATCAAAGTTAATCTTATTTTGAGTGCTGTTAATTCTTGCCCTATGTGAAAAATTGCTTCTTCTAAGGCATCCACCTTTGCTTCTAACTTTCTGTCTATAACTTCCTGAGTAGCCAGAGTTAAAGATATATATTTTTGAAAGCTCTTTACATGTTGAGCTGTATGTACTTGTTGAGCTAAGGAACTTATTGAAAGAGAAAATGATGTTATTACAGCTATAAATGGAGATATTCCTAGAATTAAAGTTGAATCAATCTTTTTGAACGTAATAAAACTTCATTTTCATGCAAAACTTGTAAGCCACAATCATCATACCAGGCAGAGAACAATTTTACAGGCAACATAATATATGGTGGTCGTTCAAGAATCATTAAAACTTGTACATTCATAGAGGAATTTATACAACTTGTCAAAATACAATCAAAGCAATGTGTCCAAAATGTAGAATCAGAAGCATTATGATAAATATTTAGATCCACATATTTTGGGGCTACCAATAATACATAAGGTGCTGACACACAAGCCTGCATAGAATAAATGCCCATATTTTTAAGTCTTTGAAGAATAACTGGCGATGGTGAAGCAATAGCTTTCCAAAGCTGGGCCTGTGCATAATACATATTATCTTGAGCCATAGTTAGGATAGAAGGCACCCATCCTCCAGTGTGCCATCTATTAACAAGCATAGAAGCAGGAATGAATGAATTATTCCAATCATAACGTGCATGATGTTGTAAATAAGATCTATAATCCTTACATGGATCAGGATTACTCCAATCATGCACATTTTTTGTGGTATCCTCTATGGGAATATCAATTGTTGAAGAATATATACAATAATTCCATGTAGGAAATCCTTTATTGGTATCTACAGCATCCCAGGTACTATCCAATTGGTCTTCCGGAGATTGTAACATATATGAATGTATTCCTGTATGAATACCTTAATGAGGATTACAAGGAGGAAATTTAAAGAATGAGAGGAATGTTGATTCTAAGTTGGATCTTCTCCGGGTGCTAGACCAAAGAAGTCTCTTATTAGATTGACTCGAAGGAGAAGCAGTAAGCTGTCATTTAGGAAAAACCGGTATACAACCATCCTTACAAGAGGTTACAGAATTATTAATTGATGGAAATATAAAACATATAGGATGGAATGCTGATTTTCCTTGAAAAGTAAAATTATTATTATTTTTAATTTATTATATGGATAGGAGCTTATGGCTCCTCCCATTAACCTGGGCATAGTAGTAGACATTGGTATACCCTCATTATCCCAGGCTACAGTTTGTAAAATCGGTGGATCAGGGAGATAAGTCCAATAAGAATTTCCCAAAATATTTCCCCTAGTTACCTGTCAGGCCAATATAGCAAGCATAGCAACAAAAAGATTTCCAGGTGTTAAGGTAGCTCCCTGGTCTGTTACCACTTTCTCAGTGTCATCAGCAATTCGTTTAATCTGACCCCAAATTGGTGGGTTTGAAGTTCTCCTAGAGATGGCTCTTCTCTTGTGAGGTCTCGGGCACGGATGCGCCAGACAAAAAATTGCTCTCTCTCCGATGGTTAAGTTTTGTATCTGTTGCAGCAACGGTTTCTATATGAGGAATGGTGACAGTGCACATGGTGACAACCCATGCTGACAGTGCTCATGGTAGCAGTACCCATGGTGACAGTGCTCACAGTGATAGTGCCCATGGTGGCAGTTCCCATGGTGACACTGCCCATGGTTACAATGCCGATGATGACATGCCCATGGTGACAGTGCCCATGGTGCCAATGCCTATGGTGACAGTGCTCACAGTGACAGTACCCATAGTAACAGTGACCATGTTGAGAGTGCTCATGGTGATAGTGTCCATGGTGACAGGGCTCATTGTGACAGTCCACATTGTGCCAGTACCCATAGTGAGAGTGCTCACAGTGACAGTGTCCATGGTGACAGTGACCACGGTGACAGTGCTCATGGTGGTAGTGCTCACAGTAATCGTGCTCATGGTGACAGTGCCCATGGTTATAGTGCCCATGGTGAGAGTCCGCACGTTGATAGTGCCCATGGTGGCAGTTCCTATTGTGAAAGTGCTCATGATGACATTGCTCATGTTGGTATTTCCCATGGTGACAGTGCTCACAGTGATACTGACCATGGAAAAAGTGCACATGGTGGCTGTTCCCTTGGTTACAGTGCCCATGATGACAGTACTCATGGTGACTGTTCCCCCGGTGATAGTGCCAATGGTGACATTGAACATGGTGGTAATGAAAAATGGTGACAGTGCCCATGTTGACAGTTTACATGGTGACAGTGCACACGGTGACAACCAATGCAGACAGTACTCACGGTGACAGTAATCATGGTTGCAGTACCCATGGTGACAGTGATCAAAGTGATAGTGCCCATGGTGGCAGTGCCCATGTTGACATTGCCCATGGCGCAATTGCCAATGGTGACAGTGCTCATGGTAACAGTGCCCATGGTGACAGTGACCATGGTGAGAGTGCTCACAGTGATAGTGCCCATGGTGACAGGGTTCATGTTGCCAGTCCGCATTGTGCCAGTACCCATGGAGACTGTGCTCATGGTGACAGTGACCACAGTGAGAGTGCTCATGGTGATAGCGCCCATGGTGACAGTTCAAATGGTGACAATACTCATGATGAAAATACCCATGGTGGCAGTTCTCATAGAGACAGTTCTCATGGTGACAGTGCTCATAATAACTGTGACCAAGGTGGCAGTGCTCGTGGTGACGGTGCTCTTGGTGGCAGTTCCCATGGGGACAGTACCGATGGTGACACTGCACATCATTACAGTGTCCATGGTAACCGTGCTCACAGTGATAGTGCACATCGTGACAGTGCCCATGGTGGTAGTTCACCTGGTGACAGTGCTAAATAGGGACAGTGCACATGCTGGCAGTTCTCATGGTGATAATGCCCATGGTGACAGTGCACATGGTGATAATGGGCATTGTTACAGTGTTCATGGTAACAGAGCCCAAGGTGGCAGATGCCATGGTGAGAGTGCCCACAATGACAGTGCCCTTGGTGACAATGCCAACAGTGACAGTGCCCATGGTGACCCTTCTCACGGTGACAGTGCCCATGGGGACAGTTAGCATGGTGAGATTTCTCACGGTGATAGTGCCCTTTGTGAAAGTGCTCACAGTGACAATTCCCATTGTGGCAGTGCCCATAGAGACATTCCTCACGGTCACATTTCTCACGGTGAATGTGCCTATGGTGATATTGCCCATGGTGACACTGCACATGGTGGCAGTGCAAAATGGTGACAGTGCCCATGGTGATATAGCTCAAGGTGAATTTCCTTACAGTGATATTCCTTATGGTGAGAGTGCACATGGTGACACTGTACCCAGTAACAGTGTTCATGGTGACAGTGTTCACGGTGATAGTTCCCCTGGTGAAAGTGTCCATGGTGACAGTGCCCCTAGTCACATTTCTTATGGTGTATTGCTCACAGTGACAGTGCCCATGGTAAAAATACCCAGGGTGACATTTTTCATGGTGACACTGTTCACGGTGATAGTGCCCATGGTGACAGTGCCCATGTTCACAATTCTCACAGTGATAATACCTATGGTGAGATTACCTAGGGTGACAATGCCCATGGTGTCATGCCCATGGTGACAGTGCTCATGGTGAACGTGCTCATGGTGACAGTGCCCATGTTTACAGTGTTTATGGTGATAGATGTCATGGTGTCAGTGCCCACGGGGACAGTGCCCAGGCTGACAAAGCCCATGGTGATACTTCCCATTGTGACAGTGCCCACAGTGACAGTGCCCATGGTGACAGCACCCAGTGTGACAAGGCCCATGGTGACAGTGCTCATGGTGAACATGCCCATGGTGACAGTTTTGATGGTGAGAGTGCCAATAGTGACAGTGCTCATGGTGAAACTGCCCATGGAAACATTGCCCATGGTGATGATTCTCATGGTGACAAACCCATGGTGACAGTGTCAATGGTGATAGTGCCCGTGGTGACAATTCTTACGTTGAATGCAACCATAATGACCGTTCTCATGGTGACAGTGCCTATGGTGAAAATTCTCATAGTGACAGAGCTCACAGTGGCAGTGTCCATGGTGATATTACCCATGGTGACAGTACTCTTGGTAAAAGTGCCCATGGTGACACTGCACATTGTGGCAGTGCAAAATGGTGACAGTGTCCATGGTGATATTGCTCATGGTGACATTGCTTACAGCAATAGTCCTTAGGGTGATAGTTTGTATGGTGAAACTGCAACAGTGACAGTGCTCATGGTGACAGTGTTCATGGCAATAGTGCTGATGGTGAATGTGCCCATGGTGACAATGCCCATAGTCACAATTCTCACAGTGTAGTGCTCACGGTGACAGTGCCCATAGTGAGAGTACACAGGGTGACAGTATTCATGGTAACATTGCTCATGGAGAGTGCCCATATTCACAACTCTCACGGTGATAGTGCCCATGGTGACAATACCCAGGGTGACACAGCTCATGGTAAAAATGCTCATGGTGACAGTACCTAAGGTGATATCACAAATGGTGAGTGTGCTCATGGTGACAATACCCAGGGCGTCCTGCCCATGGTGACAGTGATCATGGTGACACTGCTCATGTGGAGAGTGCCAAAAGTGACAGTGCTCATTGTGGCAGTGCTCATGGTGACAGTGCCCATGGTTACAGTGCTTATGGTGATAGATGTCACGGTGGCTGTGCCCACAGTGTAAGTGCCCACGCTGACAAAGCCCATGGTGATACTTCACATTTTGACAGTGCCCACGGTGACATAGCCCATGGTGACAGTGCCCAAGATCACAGTGCCCATGTTGAGAGTGCTAATGGTGTCTGTGCCCATGGTGACAGTGCCCAGTGTGACAGAGCTCACGGTGACCGAGCCGATGCTGACAGTGCCGATCGTGATAGTGCCAATAGTGAGAATGCACACGGTGAAACTGCCCAAGGAGACACTGCCCATGGTGATAGTGCTCATCGTGACAACCACTCTGAGGCAGTGCCAATGGTGAGAGTCCCTGTGGTGACAGTTCTCACAGTGAAAGTGACACTGCTGAAATTGCTCATGGTGACAGTGCTCATGGTGACAGTGCTCAAGTTGATAGTCTCCATGTTGACAGTGCCCATGGTGACTATTCTCATGGTGACAGTGCCTATGTTGATAATGCTCTTAGTGACAGTGCTCACGGTGACAGTGCGCAAGGTGACAGTGACCATGGTGACTGTTCTCACCATGATAGTGCCCATGGTGACAGTGTTCATGGTGATAGTCCGCATTGAGGCTGTGCCCATGGTGACAGTGCTCAGGGTGATAGTGCTCACGGTGATAGTACTCACGTTGACAGGGCCAAGATGACAATACCCACGGTGACAGTAATCATGGTGAAAGTGCCCATGTGGCAGTTCTCATAGTGACCGATCTTTTGACAGTGCTCATGGTTGCAGTGCTCTTGGTGACAGTGCTCTTGGTGACAGTGTTCATGGTGACAGCGCCCATGGTGAGACTACCGATGTTGACACTGCCTATGGTGACAGTGCACATGGTCCAGGTGCATCTGGTGGCAGTCAAAATAGTGACAGTGCCCATGGTGATATTGCTCAAGGTGATAGTGTCCATGGTGAGAGTGCCCATGGTTACAATGCACATGGTGACAGTGACCCTGGTGACTGTGCACACCGTGAGAGTGCCCATGGTGGCCGTGCCGATGGTGACAGTTCTTATCATGATAGTGCTCATTGTAGCAGTGTTCATGGTAATAGTGCTCACCGTGGCAGTGCTCAAAATGAGAGTGCCAATGGCGAGAATACTGACTATGACAGTGCCCATGGGGACTTTTCTCTCTGTGTCAGTGCCCTTTGGGACAGTTAGCATGGTGAGATTTCTCATGGTGATAGTGCCCATTGTTTCAGTGCTCATAGTGACAAGAAACATGGCACCAGTGCCCATGATGACATTGTGCATGGTGAAAGTTCTCACGGTGACAGCAGCCATGGTGATACTACCCATGGTAGACAGTACTCAGTGATAAAGTGCTCATGGTGACAGTATCTAAGGTGGCAGTGCAAAATGGTGACTGAGCCCATGGTGATATTGCTTAATGTGATAGTACTTGCGGTGATACTGTGCATGGTGACACTGCCCACCGGGACAGTGCTCTTGCTGACAGTGTTCACAGTGATAGTGCCACTGTTGGAAGTGCCCATCGTGAAAGTGCCCATGGTGAGAGTTCTTATGGTGACAGTGGTCAGTGTGACAGTGCTCGTGGTGAAAGGGCCCATGGTGACAGAGCTCATGGTGACAGTGCCCATAGTTATAGTGTCCATGGGGACAGTACTAACAGTGAAATTGTCCACGGGGACACTGTCCATGGTGACAGTGCCCATGGTCACATCCCTCACAGTGATAGTGCTCACGGTGACAGTACCCATGGGGACAGTGACCACGTTGACAGTTCTAACGGTGATAGTGCCCATTATGACAGTACTCTTGGTGAAAGTCCACATTGTGCCACTGCCCAAGGTGACATTGCTCACTGTGACAGTGCCCAAAGTCACATTACTCATGGTGACAGTGCCCAGGCTGACAGTTCTCATGGTGATAGTGCCCATGGTGACAGTGCACATGTTGATACTGAGAATGGTGACAGTGCTTATAGTGACAGTGGTCATGGTTGCAGTACCCATGGTGATAGTGCTAAAACTGACAGTGCCCTTGGTGATAGTGCCCATGCTGAGTGTGCTCACGTTAATAGTGTCCATGGTGACAGTTCCCATTGTGAAAGTGCTCATGATGACAGTGCCCATGGTAACAGTGACCACAGTGAGAGCGCTCTTGGTGATAGTGACCATGGTGACAGGGCTCATTGTGACAGTCCGTGTTGTGCCAGTACCCATAGTGACAGTGCTCACGGTGACAGTGCCCATGGTGACAGTGACCACGGTGAGAGTGCTCACGGTGGTACTGCTCACAGTAATAGTGCTTATGGTGACAGTGCCGATGGTGACAGTGCCCATGGTGATAGTGCCCATGGTGAGAGACCGCACATTGATAGTGCCCATAGTGGCAGTTCCTATTGTGAAAGTGCTCATGATTACATTGCCTATATTGGTAGTTCACATGGTGACAGTGCTCACAGTTATAGTGACCATGGTAACAGTGCAAATGGTGGACGTGCCCATGGTGACAGTTTCCATGATGACAGTACACATGGTGACAGTTCTCACGGTGATAGTGCCCATGGTGACATTGCACATGGTGGCAGTGGAAAATGGTGACAGTGCCCATGTTGACAGTTGTCATGGTGAGAGTGCACATGGTGACAACCCATGCAGACAGTACTCACGGTGACAGTACTAACGGTGACAGTTATCATGGTCACAGTACCCATGGTGACAGTGCTCACAGTGATAGTGCGCATGGTGACACTGCCCATTGTGACACTGCCCATGATGACAGTGCCCATGGTGCCATTGCCTATGGTGACAGTGCTCATGGTGACAGTGCCCACGGTGAAAGTGACCATGGTGATAGTACTCACAGTGATACTGCCCATGGTGACAGGGCTCATGGTGCCAATCCACATTGTGCCAGTACCCATGGCGACAGTGCTCACGGTGACAGTGACCACAGTGAGAGTGCTCACGGTGATACTGCTTACGGCAATAGTGCTCATGGTTACAGTGCAAATGGTGACAATACCCATGATGACAGTACTCATGTTGAAAATACACATGGTGGCAGTTCTCATAGCGACAGTTCTCATGGTGACAGTGCAAATGGTAACAATAACCATGGTGACAGTACTCATGTTGAAAATACCCCTGGTGGCAGTTCTCATAGTGACAGTTCTCAGGGTGACAGGGCTCATAATAGCAGTGCCCAAGGTGGCAGTGCTCGTGGTGACAGTGCTAATGGTGACAGTGCTCTTGGTGGCAGTTCCCATGGGGACAATACTGATGGTGACACTGTGAATTGTTACAGTACCCATGGTAACTGTGCTCACGGTGATAGTGCACATCGTGACAGTGCCCATGGTGGTAGTTCACCTGGTGACAGTTCTAAATGGTGACAGTGCACATGCTGACAGTGCTCGTGGTGATAGTGCCCAGGGTGACAATGCACGTTGATAATGGGCATTGTTACAGTGTTCATATTGACAGAGTCCAAGGTGGCAGTGGCCATGGTGACAGTGCCCACAATGACAGTGCCCATGGTGACAGTGCCGACATTAACAGTGTGCATGGTGACACTTCTCACGGTGACAGTGCCCATAGAGACAGTTAGCATGGTGAGATTTCTCATGGTGATAGTGACCATTGTGACATTGTTCACAGTGACAATGCCCATGGTTCCAGTGCCCATAGAGAAATTCCACATGGTCATAGTTTTCTCAGTGATAGTGCCTATGGTGATATTACCCATTGTGACACTGCACATGGTGGCAGTGCAAAATGATGACAATGCCCATGGAGACATTGCTCATGGTGATTTTGCTTACGGTGATAGTCCTTACACTGAAAGTGCACATGATGACACTGCATGCAGTGTCAGTGCTCATGGTGACAGTGTTTATGGTGATAGTTCCCATGGTGAGAGTGTCCATGGTGACAGTGCCCATAGTCACAATTCTCATGGTGTAGTGCTCATAGTGACAGTGCCCATGGTGAAAATACCCTGGGTGACAGTACTCATGTTGACATTGATCAGGGTGATAATGCCCATGGTGACAGTGCCCATGTTCACAATTCTCACAGTGATAATGCCTATGGTTTGAGTACCTAGGGTGACAAGGCCCATGGTGACAGTGCCCATGGTGTCATGCCCATGGTGACAGTGCTCATCGTGACGGTGCTCACGTTGGCAGTGCCATAAATAACAGTGCTCATTGTGGTAGTGCTCAAGGTGGCCATGCTCATGGTGACAGTGCCCATGTTTAGAGTGTTTATGGTGATAGATGTCACGGTGTCTGTGCCCACGGGGACATTGCCCATGCTGACAAAGCCCATATGATACCTCCCTTTGTGAAAGTGCCCATAGTGACAGCGCCAAGTGTGACAAGTCCCATGGTGACACTGCTCATCGTGGCAGCGCCCATTGTGACAGTGCCGATGGTGAGAGTGCCAATAGTGACAGTGCTTATGGTGAAAGTGCCTATGGAGACATTGCCCATGGTGATAGTGCTCTTGGTAACAACCCCACAGTGACAGTGCCAATGGTGATAGTTCCCGTGGTGACAGTTCTTACATTGAATGTGACCATGGTGACAGTTCTCATGGTGACAGAGCCTATGGTGAAAATTCTAATATTGACCGTGCTCATGGTAACAGTGCCCATGGTGATATTACCCAGGGTGACAGAGCTCATGGTAAAAGTGCTCATGGTGACAGTGCCCATGGTGACAGTACTAAAGGTGACAATTCCCATGCTAAGAATGCTCATGGTAACAGTGCCCTTGGTGACAATATCCAGGGTGTCCTGCCCATGGTGACAGTGATCATGGTGACACTGTTCATGTGGACAGTGCCATAAGTGACTGTGCTCATTGTGACAGTGCTCATGGTGACCGTGCTCATGCTGACAGTGCCCATGGTTACAGTGCTTATGGTGATCGATGTCACGGTGGCTGTGCCCTTGGTGACATTACCCACGCTGACAAAGCCCATGGTGATACTTCCCATTGTGACAGTGCCCATAGTGACAGAGCCAATGGTGACAGTGCCCAAGATAACAGTGCCCATGGTGAGAGTGATAACTGTGACTGTGCACATGGTGACAACACCCAGTGTGACAATGCTCATTGTGAAAGTGCTCTCAGTGACCGTGCCAATACTGACAGTGCTGATGGTGATAGTGCCAATAGAGAGAGTGCTCACGGTGACACTTCCCATGCTGACACAGCCCATAGTGATAGTGCTCATCGTGACAACCCCTCGGAGGCAGTGCCAATGGTGAGAGTCCCCGTGGTAACAGTTCTCACGGTGAAAGTGACCTTGTTGAAATTGCTCATGGTGACAGTGCTCATGGTGACAGTGCTCAAGGTGGTAGTCTCCATGTTGACAGTGCCCATGTTGACTGTTCTCATGGTGACAGTGCCTATGATGATAATGCTCTTAGTAACAGTGCTCACGGTGACAGTGCCCATGGTGACAGTGACTACGGTGACTGTTCTCACCGTGATAGTGCCCATGGTGACAGTGTTCATGGTGACACTCTGCATTGAGGCTGTGCCCGTGGTAACAGTGCTCAGGGTTATAGTGCTCACAGTGATAGTACTCACGTTGACAGTGCCCAAGGTGACAATACCCACGGTGACAGTAATCATGGTGAAAGTGCCCATGGTGGCAACTCTCATAGTGACAGTTCTTGTGACAGTGCTCATGGTGGCAGTGCCCATGGTGAGACTACCAATGGTGACACTGCCCATGGTGACAGTGCACATGGTCATGGTGCATCTAGTGGCAGTGCAAAATAGTGACAGTGCCCATGGTGATATTGCTCATGGTGATAGTGCCTATGGTGATAGTGCCCATGGTTACAGTTCTCATGGTGACAGTGCCCATGGTGACAGTGCCCCTTGTGAGAGTGCACACCATAAGAGTGCCCATGGTGGCTGTGCCCATGGTGACAGTTATTATCATGATAGTGCTCACGGTAGCAGTGTTTATGGAAATAGTGCTCACGGTAGCAGTGCTCACAATGAGAGTGCCAAAGGGGAGAATACTGATTGTGTCAGTGCCCATGGTGACTTTTCTCTCTGTGACAGTGCCCTTGGGGTGAGTTAGCAGGGTGAGATTTTTCACAATAAGATCTGTCGCCATGGGCATGGCCACCATAGTCACTCTCACGGTGTGCACTGTCACCAGGGGCACTGACACTATGGGCAGTGTCACCATGAGCACTGTAACCATGGGCACTCTCACCATGGGCACTATCACTATGGGCACTGTCACTCTTTTGCACTGCCAGCAGATGCACCATGACCATGTGCATTGTCACCATGGGCAGTGTCAACATCGGTAGTCTCACCATGGGTACTGCCACCATGAGCACTGTCACAAGAACTGTCACTATGATAACTGCCACCATGGGCACTTTCACCATGATTACTGTCACTATGGGTATTGTCACCTTGGGCATTGTCAACGTGAGTACTATCACCATGAGAAATATCACCCTGAGCACTGTCAGCACGGGCACAGCCTCAATGCAGAGTGTCACCATGAACACTGTCACCATGGGCACTATCACAGTGAGAACAGTCACTGTGGTCACTGTCACCACAGCCACTGTCACCGTGAACACTGTCACTAAGAGCATAATCACTATAGGCACTGTCACCATGAGAACAGTCACCATGGGCACTGTCAACATGGAGACTATCATCTTGAGCACTGTCACCATGAACACTGTCACCATGAGCATTGTCACCATGAGCAATTTCAAGAGGGTCACTTTCACCATGAGAACTGTCATCACCGGGACTCACACCTTTGGCACTGCCTCTGAGAGGGTGTCACGATGAGCACTATTACCATTGTCAGTGTCTCCATGGGCAGTTTCACAATGAGCACCCTCACTATTGGCACTATCACCATTGGCACTATCAACATCGGCATGGTCACCGTGAGCACTGTCACAATGGGCATTGTCACACTGGGTGCTGTCACCATGGGCACAGTCACCATTAGCAGTCTCACCATGGGCACTGTCACCATGGACACTGTCACCATGAGCACAGTCACCATGAGCACTGCCACAATGAGCACTGTCACTTATGACACTGTCCACATGAGAAGTGTCACCATGATCACTGTCACCATGGGCAAGACACCCTGGGTATTGTCACCATGGGCACTGTCTCTCTGAGCACTCTCACCATGGAAATTGTCACCGTAGGTACTTTCATCATGGGCACGGTCACTGTGAACACTTTTACCATGAGCTCTGTCACCCTGGGTACTGTCACTATGGGCACTGTCACCGTGAGAATTGCGAACATGGGCACTCTCACCATGGGCACTATCACCATGAGCAATGTCACCATGAATACTGTCACCCTTTGTATTGTCACCATAGGCACTGTCACCGTAAGCGATATACCGTGAAAATTGTGACTATGGGCATAGTCACCACTGGCACATTCACCATCGGAACTATCACCTTTAACACTGTCACCATGAGCACTGTCACTGTGTGCAGTTTCACCATACACACTATCACCGTAAGGACTATCACTGTAAGGAATGTCACCATGATCAATATCACCATGATCACTGTCACCATTTTGTACTGCCACCATGTGCAGTGTCACCATGGACACTTTCACTCTGAGTACTGTCACCATGGGTAATATCACCATTGTCACTGTCACGGTGAGCACTCTCACTATGAGAATTTTCACCATTGCCCCTGTCACCATGAGAATTGTCACCATGGGCACTGCCAACATGGAGACTATCACCTTGAGCACTGTCACCATGAGCACTGTCACCATGGTCACATTCAACGTAAGACCTGTCACCACGGGGACTATCAACATTGGCACTGTCACTGTGGGGTTGTCACCATGAACACTATCACCATTGGCGATGTCTCCTTGGGCAGTTTCACCATGAGCACTGTCACTATTGGCACTCTCACCATCGGCACTGTCAACATGGGCACCATCACTGTGAGAACTGTCACCATGGGCCTTGTCACACTGGGTGCTGTCACCATGGGCACTGTCACTGTAGGCACTGTCACAAAGGGAAGTATCACCATGGGCTTTGTCAGCCTGGGCACTGTTTCCGTGGGCACTGACACCATGACATCTATCACCATAAACACTGTAAACATGGGCACGGTCACCATGAGCACCGTCACCATGAGCACTGCCACAATGAACACTGTTATTTATGGCACTGCCAACATGACCCCTGTCACCATGAGCACTGTCACCATGGGCATGACACCATGGGCACTGTCACCATGGGCATTGTCACCCTAGGTACTCTCACCATAGGCATTATCACTGTGAGAATTGTGAACATGGGCACTGTCCATATGAGCACTGTCACCATGAGTACGAGCTCCCTGTTTATTGTCACCCGGGGCACTACACCATGAGAATTGTGACTCTGGGCACTGTCACCATCGGCACATTCACCATTGGCACTATCGCCATTAATAGTGGCACCATGAGCACTGTCACTGTGTGCAGTTTCACCATGGGTACTGCAATGATGAGCAGTGTCACCATGAGCACTGTCACTGTGTGCAGTGTCCCCATACACACTATCAAATAAGGACTATCACCATAAGCAAAATCACCGTGAGCAATGTCACCATGGGCTCTGTCACCATGGGCAGTGTCACCATGAGCCCGTTATCATTGAGGACTGTGAACATGGGTAATATCATCATTGGAACTGTCACCGTGGGAACTATCACCGTGAGCAATGTCATAATGGGCGCTGTCGCCATGGGCCTTGTCACTATGAGCACTGTAAGAATTGGTATTATCACAGTGATCAGTCTCACCATGATAAATGTCACCATGGGCACTGTCACCGTGATAACTGTCACCATGGGCACTGTCGCTGTGGGCACTGCCACCGTGAGCATTATTACCATGAACACTGCAACCGTTAGAACTATCATCATAAGTACTGCCACCATGGGTACTGTCACGATTGGCATGGCCAAAATGGGCACTCTCAAGGTGTGCACTGTTACCCAGGGCACTGCCACCATGGGCACTGTCACAGTGAGCACTGTCACCTTGAGCAATGCCACAATGAGCACTGTCACTTATGGCACTGCTTACATGAGCAGTGTCACCATGGGCATGACACCCTGGTTATTGTCACCATGGGCACTGTCACCATGAGCACTCTCAGCATGGGCATTACACCCTAAGTGCTGGGACCATGGGAACATTCACCGTGAGCATTGTGACCATGATCTCTGTCACCCTGGGTATTGTCCCATGGGCACTATCACCGTGAGAATTATGATCATGGACACTGTCACCATAGGCACTATCACCATGAGCACTGTCACCATGAGTAATGTCACCCTGGGTATTGTCACCATGCGCTCTGTCACCGTGAGCACTACACCATGGGAATTGTGACTATGGGCACTGTCACCAGGTGCAATATCACCATGGGTGCTGTCACCATGTGCACTATCACTTTGAGCAAGGTTACCATGGACAATGTCACAATGTGCAGAGTCACCTTCGGTAATGTCCCCAGGGGATCTGCCACCAGGCGTACTGTCACCACTAGCAATGGCACCACGGGCACTGCCACCTTGGGCACTGCTATTAGGAGCACTGTCACCATGAGAACTCTCGCTATGAGAACTGTCACCATGGGTATTTCCACCATGAGTACTCTCACCATAGGTATTGTCACCATTTGCACTCTCAGCATGAGCACTATTATGGTGAGCACTATCACCGTTAGCAATTTCACCATGGGCACTGGCACAATTCGAACTCTCACCAAGAGCCCTGTCACCAAGGGCACTATCAACCTGAGCACTGTCACCATAGGCAACGTCAGCATTGGGACTTTCACCGTAGGCACTGTCATCACGGGCAGTGTCACCGTAGGGTAGTGTCACAAGGGTCAATGTCTCCATGGGCACTGCCACCATAGGCACTGTCACTGTGAGCACTATTACCATGGGTAATGCAACCATGAGCACTGTCACCATGAGCAATGTCAGCTTGTGTTGTCACCATGTGCACTTTCACCTAGAGCACTGTCATGGTGGGACGTGTTACCATGCCCTCTATCACAGCAAGTACTATCACGTTAAGCAATATCGCCATGAGCAATGTCACCATTGGAACTGTCACCATGATGCACTGCCATCATGTGCACTATCACCATAGGCACTGTCACCAAGGGCACTTTATCACTGAGTATTCTCACCATGGGTAATATCACCATGGGCATTGTCACCATGACAACTATCACTGTGAGCAATATCATGATTGGCCCTGGCGCCATGGACCTTGTCACTATGAGCACTGTCACAATGGGCACTATCACCGTGAGCAGTCTCACTGTGGTATCTGTCACCATGGACACTGTCTCCCGTAGAACTGTCACCATGGGCACTGTCACATTTGGCACTCTCCAGGGGCACTGTCACTGTGGACACTGCCACCGTGAGCATTATAACGATGAACACTGCTACTGTGAGCAGTATCATCATAAATACTGTCACCAAGGACTCTGTCATAATTGGCACGACCACCATGTGCATACCCATGGTGTTCACTGTTACCAGGGGCACTGCCACCATGTGCAGTGTCACCATGAGCACTGTAACCATGGGCACTCTCACCATGGGCACTGACATCATGGGCAGTGTCACCGTGGGCACTGCCACCAGGGACCTTGTCACATGGGTGCTGTCACCATGGGCACTGTCACCGTAGGCACTGTCACAATGGGAAGTGTCTCCATGGTCTTTGTCAGCCTTGGCACTGTCCCCGTGGGCACTGAAACCGTGACATCTATCACCATAAACACTGTAAACATGGACAATGTCACCATGAGCACTGGCACAATGAGCACTGTTATTTATGGCACTGCCACCATGAGCACTGTGACCCTGAGCACTGTCACCATGGGCATGACACCATGGGCACTGTCACCATGGGCATTGTCACCCTAAGTACTCTCACCATAGGCATTATCACTGTGAGAATTGTGAACATGGGCACTGTCATATGAACACTGTCACCATGAGTGTGGTCTTCCTGTTTATTGTCACCCTGGGCACTGTACCGTGAGCACTACACCGTGAGAATTGTGACTCTGGGCACTGTCACCATCGGCTCATTCACCATCAGCACTATCGCCGTTAACACTGCCACCATGAGCACTGTCACTGTGTGCAGTTTCACCATATACACTATCACCGTAAGCAATGTCACCATGAGCAATATCTCCATAGGCACTGCCACTATTTTGCACTGCCACCATGTGCAGTGTCACCATGGGCACATTTACCATGAGTACTGTCACCATGGGCACTTTCACCGTGAGCACTGTCACTATGAGAATTTTCACCATAGGCACTCTCACCATGAGAACTGTCACCATGGGCACTGTCAACACTGAGACCATCACCTTGAGCACTGTCACCATGAGCACTGTCACCATGAGCAATATCACCATGGTCACATTCAATGTAAGAACTGTCAGCACGGGGAGTATCACCTTTGGCACTGTCACTGAGGGGTTGTCACAATGAGCACTATCACCATGGGCATTGCCTCCATGGGCAGTTTCACCATGAGCACTGTCACTATTGGCACTCTCACTGTCGGCACTATCACCACGGGCATGGTCACTGTGGGCACTGTCACCAGGGGCATTCTCACAAGGGGCACTGTCATCATGGGCACTGTCACCCTGGGCACTGTCACAATGGGAAGTATCACCATGGGCTTTGTCAGTGTGGGCACTGTCCCCGTGGGCACTGACAACGTGACATCTATCACCATAAACACTATAAACATGGACACTGTCACCATGAGCACGGTCACCATGAGCACTGCCACAATGAGCACTGTTATTTATGGCACTGCCACCATGAGCACTGTTACCATGAGCATTGTTTCCATGAGCATGACACCATGGGCACTGTCACCATGGGCATTTTCACTCTCACCATAGGCATTTTCACTGTGAGAATTGTGAACATGGGCACTGTAACCATTGACACTATCACCATGAGCACTCTCACTGTGGTCACTGTTACCATGGGTACTGTCACTGTGAGCATGGTCACCATAGGCAATGGCACCATGGGCACTGTCATCATGGGTATTGTCACTGTGGGCAGTGTCACCATGGGCAAGGCCACCATGGGCACTACCACTGTGAGCACTGTCACCACGGGTACTACTACCATGTGCACTGTCACTGTGAGCAATGTCAGCATGGGTTGTCACCGTTTGCACTGTCACCATGAGAAATGTCAGCATGTGCACTGTCACCATTTTTCACTGCCACCATGTGCACTACCACCATGTGCACTATCACCATGAGCACTGTCACCATGAGTACTGTCATCATGGGCACTCTCAGCAAGGGCACGGCCACCATGTGCACTGTTACCATGGACACTATCACCGTGAGCACTGTCAACATGGGAACTACCAACATGGGCACTGTCATCATGAGCACTTTCACAATGGGAACTGCCACCACGGCACTATTCATGTGAGCACACTCACCATGGGCACTATCACCAAAGGCACTATCAGTTTCAGCACTATCACCATGGGTACTGCAACCATGACCAATGTCACCATTAGCACTGTCACCATTCTCAGTATCACCATGTGCACTGTCACCATTGGCACTATCACCATGAGAACTGTCAGCCTGAGCCCTGTCACCATGGGTATTGTGACTTTGGGCACTGTCACCATGAGGTCTGTCACCATGGTCACTTTCGCCATGAGCACTGTCACTCTGACGACTCTCACCATAAGAACTGTCACCATGGGCACTTTCACGATGGGCACTTCCAACAGTGGCACTATCACCATGAGCGCTGTCAAAAAGAGCACTGTCACAGTGGGCAGTGTCACCATGCACAATATCACCGTAAGGACTATCACATTAAGAAATGTCACGATGGTCACTGTCACCATTTTGCACTGCCACCATGTGCACTATCACCTTAGGCACTGTCACCATGAGCACTTTATCACTGAGTACTCTCACCATGGGTAATATCACCATGGGCACTGTCACCATGAGAACTATCACCGTGAGCAATGTCATGTTGGGCACTGGCGCCATGGGTTTTGTCACTATGAGTACTGAAACAATGGGCACTATCACCTTGAGAAATCTCACCATGCTAACTGTCCCCAAGGGCACTGTCACAGAGAGAAAAGTCATCATGGGCACTGTCACAGTCAGTATTCTCACCATGGGCACTCTCATTGTGGGCAATGCCTCCGTGAGCACTATTACCATGAACACTGCTACCATGAGCACTATCATGATAAGAACTGTCACCATGGGCTCGGCCACCATGGGCACTCTCCGGGTGTGCACTGTCACCAGGGGCACTGTCACCATGGGCACTGTCACCATGAGCACTGTAACCATGGGCACTATCACCATGGGCACTATCAGCATGAGCAATATCACCATCGTACTGTCACTATTTGCACTGCCACCAAATGCACCATGACCATGTACATTGTCAACATGGGTAGTGTCACCATCGGTAGTCTCACTGTGGGCACTGCCACCATGAGCACTGTCACCAAGAGCACTGTCACCACGAGCACTGCCACCATGAGCATTGTCACAAGACCTGTCACTATGAGAACTACCACCATGGGCACTTTCAGATGATTACTGTCACCGTGGTTATTGTCACCTTGGGCAATGTCAACGTGCATACAATCACCGTGAGAACTATCACCCTGAGCACTGTCACCAAAGGCACAGCCTCAATGAGGACTGTCACCATGGGCACTATCACAGTGAGAACAGTCACCATGGTCACTGTCACAAGGAGCACTGTCCCCGTGAGCAATGTCACTAAGAGCATAATCACCATAGGCACTGTCACCATGAGAACAGTCACCATGGGAACCGTCAACATGGAAACTATCACCTTGAGAAGTGTCACCATGAGGACTGTCACCATGAGCAATTTCAACAGGATCACTTTCACCGTGAGAACTGTCACCACGGGGACTCTCACAATTGGCAGTGCCTCCGAGGGGTTGTCATGATGAGCACTATCACCATGGGCACTGTCTCCATGGGCAGTGTCACCGTGAGCACTCTCACTATTGGCACTATCACCATCGGCACTGTCAGCATCGACACGGTCACCGTGAGCACTGTCATAATGGGCATTGTCACACTGGGTGCTGTCACCTTGGGAACAGTTACCGTTAACACTCTCGCCATGGGCACTGTGATCTTGGGCACTGTCACCATGGGCTCTGCCCCCGTTAGCACTCTCACAATGGGAAGTATCACCATGGGCTTTGTCAGCATGGGCAATGTCACCATGGGCACAACCACCATGACATCTATCACCATAGGCACTGTAACCATGGGCACTGTCACCATGAGTACGTTCACCATGAGCACTGCCACAATGAGAAATGTCACTTATGGCACTGTCCTCATCAGAAGTGTCACCATGACCACTGTCACCATGGGCAGGACACCCTGGGTATTGTCACCATGGGCACTATTACCGTGAGATTTGTGAACATGGGCACTCTCACCATGGGCACTCTCACCATGAGCAATGTCACCATGAATACTCTCACCCTCTGTATTGTCACCAGGGGCACTGTGACCGTAAGCACTACACCATCAGAATTGTGACTATGGTCACAGTCACCATGGGCACATTCACCACTGGAACTATCGCCGTGAACACTGTCACCATGAGCACTGTCACTGTGTGCAGTTTCACCCTACACACTATCACTGTAAGGACTATCACCGTAAGCAATGTCAACATAATCAATATCCCCATGGGCACTGTCACTGTTTTGCACTGCCACCATGTGCAGTGTCACCATGGGCACTTTCACTATGTGTACTGTCACCATGGGTAATATCACCATTGTCACTGTCACCATAAGCACTGTCATTATGAGAATTTTCACCATAGGACCTGTCACCATGAGAACTGTCACCATCGGCACTGTCAAAATGGAGACCATCACCTTGAGCACTGTCACCATGAGCACTGTCACTATGAGCAATGTCACCATGGTCACATTCAATGTAAGAACTGTCAGCACGGGGACTATCACCATTGGCACTGTCACCATGGGGTTGTCATCATGAGCACTATCACCATTGGCAATGTATCCATGGGCATTTTCACCATGAGCACTTTCACTATTGACACTCTCACAATTGACACTGTCACAATGGGCACCGTCACCGTGATTACTTTCACCATGGGCCTTGTCACACTGGGCATTATCATCATTGGCACTGTCACCGTGGACACTGTCCCAATGGGAAGTATCACCATGGGCTTTGTCAACCTAGGCACTGTGCCCGTGGGCACTGACACCGTGATATCTATCACCATAAACAATGTAAACATAGGCACTGTTACCATGAGCACGGTCACCATGAGCACTGGCACAATGAACACTGTTATTTATGGCACTGCCAACATGAGCACTGTCACCATGAGCACTGTCACCATGGGCATGACACCATGGGCATTGTCACCCTAGGTACTCTCACCGTAGGCATTACCACTGTAAGAATTGTGAACATGGGCAGTGTTTCCATGGGCATTATCACCATGAGCACTCTCACCATGAGTACTGTCACCCTGGGTATTTTCACCATGGGCACTGTCAGGGTGAGCACTACACCGTGAGAATTGTGACAATGGGCACTGTCACCATGGACACTCTCACCATGGGAACTATCACTGTGAACACTGTCACCATGAACACTGTCACTGTGTGCAGTGTCACCATGCACACTGTTACCATAAGGACTATCACCTTTAGCAAAGTCACCATGAGCAATGTCACCATGCGCACTGTCACCATTTTGCACTGCCACCATGTGCAGTGTCACCATGTGTAATATCACCATAGGCACATTCACCATGAGAAATATGACCATGCGGAATGTCTCTATGGGCCCTGGCACCATGGGCATCATCACTGTGAGCACTGTCACAATGGGCACTATCACCTTGAGAAATCTCACCATGCTAACTGTCCCCATGGGCACTGTCACTGTTAGAAGTGTCAGCATGGGCACTGTCACTGTTGTCACTGTCACCATGGCCACTGCCACCTTGGGCTCTGTCATCATGAACACTGTAACAATGCCCATTATCACCGTGTGCACTGTCACCATGGGCACTATCACGATGAGCACTGTCAAAATGTGCACTATCACTATTTAGCACTCCCACCAGGTGAACTACCACCATGGACACTGTCACGATGTTCACTATCACCGTGAGCACGGTTACCATGGGCACTGTAACAATGTGCAGTGTCACCATCGGTACTGACCCTATGGGAACTGCTACCAAGAGCACTGTCACCATTAGCACTGTCACCACCTTGGGCACTGCTATTATGAGAACTGTCACCATGAGTACTGTCGCTATGAGAACTGCCACTATGTGTATATTCAACATGAGTACTGTCACCATGGGTATTGTCACCATCTGCACTATCAAAGTGAGAACAGTCACCATGGTCACTGTCACCATGGGCACTGTCATTAAGAGCATTATCACCATAGGCACTGTCACTGTGAGAAAAGTCACCATGGGCACTGTCAACATGGAGACTATCACCTTGAGCACTGTCACCATGAGCACTGTCACCATGAGCAATTTCAACAGGGTCACTTTCACCGTGAGAACTGTCACCACGGGGACTCTCACCATTGACACTGCCTCCGAGGGGTTGTCACGATGAGCACTATCACCATGGGCAGTGTCTCCATGGGCAGGTTCACCATGAGCACTCTCACTATTGGCACTATCACCATTGATACTGTCAACATCGGCACGATCACCGTGAGCACTGTCACAATGGGCGATGTCACACTGGTCGCTTTCACCATGGGCATAGTCACCATTAGCACTCTCACCATGGGCACTGTGATCTTAGGCACTGTCACCATGAGCTCTGTCACTATGGGCACTGTCACAATAAGAAGTATAACCATGGGCTTTGTGAACGTGGGCACTGTCACCATGGGCATGGCCACCGTGACATCTATCACCATAAGCACTGTAACCTTGGGCCCTGTCACCAAGAGCACGGTCACCATGAGCACTGTCACTTATTGCACTGTCCACATGAGCAGTGTCACCATGATCACTGCCACCATGGGCAGGACACCCTGGGTATTGTCATCATGGGCACTGTCACCATGAGCACTCTCACCATGGGAATTGTCACTTTAGGTACTGTCACCACGGGCACTGTCACCATGAGCACTTTTACCATGCGCTCTGTCACCCTGGTCACTATAACCGTGAAAGTTGTGAACATGGGCACTGTCACCATGAGCAATGTCACCATGAATACTGTCACCCTGTGTTTTGTCACCATGGGCCCTGTCACCCTGAGCACTACACTGTGAGAATTGTGACTCTGGGCACTGTCACCATGTGCACATTCGCTATTGGCACTATCGCCGTGAACACAGTCACCATGAGCACTATCACTGTGTTCAGTTTCGCCATACACACTATCACCATAAGCAATGTCATCATGAGCAATATCTCCATGGGAACTGTCACCATTTTGCACTGCCACCATGTGGAATGTCACTATGGACACTTTTACCATGAGTACTGTCACCATGGGTAATATCACCATGGGCACTGTCACCGTGAGCACTCTCACTCTGAAAATTTACACCATAGGCACTCTCACCGTGAGAAATGTCACCATGGGCACTGTCAACATGGAGACCATCACATTGAGCACTGTCACCATGAGCACTATCACCCTGATCAATATCACCATGGTCACATTCAATGTAAGAACTGTCACCAAGGAGACTATCACCATTGGCACTGTCACTGTGGTGTTGTCACAATAAGCACTATCACCATGTGCATTTTCTCCATGGGCAGTTTCACCATGAGCACTGTCACTATTGGCACTTTCAACGTCGGCACTATCATCACGGGCACAGTCACCGTGAGCACTTTTACCATGGGCCTTCTCACACTGGGTGTGGTCATCATGGGCACAGTCACCATGGGCACTATCACAATGGGAAGTATCAGCATGGGCTTTGTCAGCATGGGCACTGTCACTGTGGGCACTGACACCATGACATCTATCACCATAAACACTGTAAACATAGGCACTGTCATCATGAGCATGGTCACCATGAGCACTGGCACAATGAGCACTGTTATTTATGGCACTGCCAACATGAACACTCTGACCATGAGCACTGTCACCATGGGCACTGTAACCCTGGGTACTCTCACCATAGGCATTATCACTGTGAGAATTGTGAACATGGGCACTGTCACTATGAGCACTGTCACTGTGTGTAGTTTCACCATACACACTATCACCGTAAGGACTATCAACATAAGTAATGTCACCATGAGCAATATCACCATGGGCACTGTCACTATTTTGCACTGACGCCATGTGCAATGTCACCATGGGAACTTTTACCATGAGTACTGTCACCATGGGTAATATCACCATGGGCACTGTCACCGTGAGCACTGTCACTATTAGAATTTGCACCATAGGCACTGTCACCGTGAGAAATGTCACCATGGACACTATCATCATGGAGACCTTCACCTTGAGCACTGTCACCATAAGCAATGTCAACATGGTCACATTCAACGTAAGAACTTTAACCATGGGGATTATCACCATTGACACTGTCACCGTGGGGTTTTCACCATGAACACTATCACCATGGGCAATGTCTCCATGCGCAGTTTCACCATAAGCACTGTCACTATTGGCACTGTCACCATGGGCATGGTCACAGTGGGCGCTGTCACCATTTTGCACTGCCACCATGTGCAGTGTCACCATGGTTAATATCACTATAGGCACATTAACCGTGAGAAATGTGCCCGTGCAGAATGTCTCTATGGGCACTGGCACCATGGGTCTTCTCACTGAGAGCACTGGCACAACTGGCACTATCACCATGAGATATCTCACCATGCTAACTGTCCCCTTGGGCACTGTTACCATGAGAAGTGTCACCATGGGCACTCTCACTGTCGGCACTGTCCCCATGTGCACTGTCATTATGGGCAATGTCACCATGGCCACTGCCATCTTGGGCTCTGTCACCATGAACACAGTAACAATGCCCATTATCACCGTGTGCACTGTCACCATGGGCACTATCACCATGAGCACTGTCAGCATGTGCCCTGTCACTATTTAGCACTGTTACCAGGAGAACTATCACCATAGGCACAGTCAGGATGTGCACTATCACCGTGAGCACGTATACCATGGGCACTGTAACAATGCAAAGTGTCACCAGCGCAACTGTCACCATGGGAACTGCCAGCAAGGGCACTGTCACCATTAACACTCTCACTGTGTGCAGTTTCACCATACACACTATCACCGTAAGGACTATCACCATAAGCCATGTTACCATGAGTAATATCACCATGGGCACTGTCACCATGAGCACTGTCACTGTGAGAATTTTCCCCATAGGCACTCTCACCATGAGAACTGTCACTATGGTCACATTCAACGTAAGAACTGTCAACACGGGGACTATCACCATTGGCACTGTCACCGTTGGATTGTCACCATGAGCACTATCACCATGGGCAATATCTCCATGGGCAATTTCACCATGAGCACTTTCACTATTGGCACTCTCAACATCGGGAATGTCACCATGGGCACGTTCACCGTGAGCAGTGTTACCATGGGCCATGTCACACTGGGCACTGTCACCATGGCACTGTCAATGTGGGCATTGTCACAATGCTAAGTATCACCATGGGCTTTGTCAACCTGGACACTGTCCCCGTGGGCCCTGACCCACTGACATCTATCACCATAAACACTGTAAACATGGGCACTGTCACCATGACGAAGGTCACCGTAAGCAATGTCACCATGGGACTTGTCACATTGGGTGCTATCTCCATGGGCACTGTCAACGTGTGCACTGTCACAATGGGAAGTATCACCATGGACTTTGTCAACATGGGCACTGTCCCTGTGCGTACTGACACCGTGACATCTATCACCATAAGCACTGTAAACATAAGCACTGTCACCATGAGCACGGTCACCATAAGCACTGCCACAATAGCACTGTTATTTATGTCTCTGCCAACATGAGCACTGTCACCATGAGCACTGTCTCCATAGGCATGACACCATGGGCACTGACACCTTGGGCATTGTCACCCTAGGTACTCTCACCATAGATATTATAACTGTGAGAATTGTGAACATGGACACTGTCACCATGAGCACTGTCACCATGAGTACTGTCACCCTGGGTATTTTCACCATGGGCACTGTCACTGTGAGCACTGCACCATGAGAATTATGACTATGGGCACTGTCATCACGGACACTCTCACCATGGGAACTATCACCGTGAACACTGTCACCAGGAACACTGTCACTCTGTGCAGTGTCACCATGCACACTGTCACCGTAAGGACTATCACCATAAGAAAAGTCACCATGAGCAATGTCACGATTTTGCACTGCCACCATGTGCAGTGTCACCATGGGTACTATCACCATAGGCACTTTCACCATTAGAATGTGACCATGCAGAATGTCTCTATGGGCACTGGCACCATGGACATTGTCACTGTGAGCACTGTCACAACACGCACTATCACCAAGAGAAACCTCACCATGCTAACTGCCCCCATGGGCACTGTCACCATTAGAAGTGTCAGCATGGCACTGTCACTGTCGTCACTGTCACCATGGGCACTGTAATTGTGGGCACTGTCACCATGGCCACTGACACCTTCGGCTCTGTCACCATGAACACTGTAACAATGTCCATTATCACTGTGTGCACTGTCTTCATGGGCACTCTCACCATGAGCATTGTCAGCATGTGCACTGTCACTGTGGGCACTGGCACCGTGGCCACTGCCACCATGGGCAATATCACCATGTGCACTATCACCAAGAGCAAGGTTACAATTGGCACTGTCACAATGTGCAGTGTCACTATGGGTAATTTTCCGATGGGTACCGCCACCATGGGCACTGTCACCATGGGCACTGTCATTGTGGGCACTGTCACCATGGCCACTGCCACCTTGTGCTCTGTCACCATGAACACTGTAACAATGTCCATTATCACCGTGTGCACTGTCACCATGGGCACTATCACCATGAGCACTGTCAGCATGTGCACTTTCACTACTTAGCACTGTCACCAAGTGAACTACCACCATGGGCACTGTCACGATGTGCACTATCACCATGAGCACAGTTACAATGGGCACTGTAACAATGTGCAGTTTCACCATGGGTACTCTCCCCATGGGAACTGCCACCAAGAGCACTGTCACCATTAGCACTGTCACCACGAGCACTGCCACCTTGGGCACTGCTATTATGAGCACTGTCACTATGAAAACTCTAGCTATGAGAACTGTCACCATGGGTATTTTCAACATGAGTACTGTCACCATGGGTATTGTCACCATTTGCACTGACACCATGAGCACTATTAACGTCAGCTCTGAACACTCTCACTCTGGTCACTGTCACCATGAGCACTGTTGCCATTGGTACTGGCACAATGCGACTGGCACCATGAGCCCTGTCACCATGGGCACTATCACTGTGAGCACTCTCACCATGGTCACTGTCACCATGGGCACTGTTACCATGAGCACTGTCACCATAGGTAATGGTGCCGTGGGCACTGTCACCATGGGCACTGTCATCATGTGCAGTGTCACCATTGTAACTGTAACCATGGGCACAGCAACCATGGGCAATATCACTGTGAGCCCTGTCACCATGGGGACTGCAACAAAGAGAACTGTCACCGTGAGTACTCTCTGTATGGGTTGTCACTGTGTGCACTGTCACCATGAGAACTGTCAATATAGGCACTGTCACCATTGTTCACTTCCACCATGTGAAATGTCAACGTGGGCACTATCACCATGAGAACTGTCACCATGAGTCCTGTCATCACGGGCACTGTCAAAAAGGGCACGGCCACCATTTGCAATGTTACCATGGTCACTATCACCGTGAGCACTCTCACCATGGGAACTACCAACATGGGCAATGTCATCATGAGCACTCTCACAATGGGAACTGCCACCATGGGCACTATCAACGTGCGGACTCTCACCATTTGCACTATCACCAAGGGCACTGTCACCGTGAGCACTCTCACCATCGTCACTGTCACCATGAGCACTATTACTTTTAGTACTACCACCGTGAGCACTCTCACCATGGTCACTGTCACCATGGGCACTGTCCCCGTGAGCACTGTCACTATGGGTACTGGCACAATAAGGACTGTAACAATGAGGCCTGTCACCATGGACACTATCACTATGAGCACTCTCACTGTGGTCACTGTTACCATGGGTACTGTCAGTGTGAGCACTGTCACCATAGGCAATGGCACCATGGGCACTGCCATCATGGCCATTATCACTATGTGCAGTGTCACCATGGGAACTGCCTCCATGGGCACAATCACTGTGAGCTCTTTCACCACGGGTACTGCTACCATGAGCACTGTCACTGTGAGCACTGTCACCAAGGGTACTGCTACCATGAGCACTGTCAGCATGGGTTGTCACTGTGTGCACTGTCACCATGAGAACTGTCAGCATGGGCACTTTCACCATTTTCACTGCCACCATGTGCACTGTCACCATGGCCACTATCACCGTGAACACTGTCATCATGAGTACTGTCATCATGGGCACTGTCACCAAGGGCACAGCTACCATGTGCACTATTACCATGGTCACTATCAGCATGAGCACTGTCACCATTAGAACTACCAACATGGGCAATGTCACCATGAGCACTTTCACAATGGGAACTGCCACCATGGGCACTATTAACGCGAGCACACTCACCATGTGCAGTATCACCAAGGGCACTGTCAGTTTCAGCACTATCACCATGGGTACTGCAACCATGACCACTGTCACCATAAGCACTGTCACCATTCTCAGTATAACCATGTGCACTGTCATCATGGGCACTATCACCCTGAGAACTGTCAGCCTGGGCACTGTCACCATGAGTATTGTGACTTTGGCCACTGTCCCATAAGCAGTGTCACCTTGGGCACTGGCACAATGTGGACTGTCACCATGAGCACTGTCATCATGGGCACTATCACAGTTAGAAATGTCACCATGGTCACTGTCACCATGGACACTCTCACCGTGAGCACTATCACCATGAAGGTTGTGACCATGGGCAATGTTACCATGGCAGTGTCCGTATGGAAAATTTCACTCTTAGTACTGTCACCATGGACACTATAACTAAGGGCACTGTCACCCTGAGATCTGTCACCATGGGCACTTTCACCATAAGCAGTGCCACTGTGACCACTCTCACCATAAGAACTATCACCATGGGCACTTTCATGACCGGCACTTCCAACATTGGCTCTATCACCGTGAGCACTGTCAACAAGAACACTGTCACGGTGGGCACTATCACCATGCGAACTATCACTGCAAGGATTATCACATTAAGCAATGTAACCATGAGCACTGTAACCATGGAAAATATCACCACGGGCACTGTCACTATTTTGCACTGCCACCAGATGAACCAGGACCATGTGAACTGTCACCATGGGGAGTGTCACCATCGGTAATCTCACCATGGGCACTGCCCCCATGAGCACTGTCACCAAGAGCACTGTCACCACGAGCACTGCCACTATGAGCACTGTCACAAGAACTGTCACTATGAGAACTGCCACCATGGGCACTTTCACCATGATTACTTTCACCGTGGTTATTGTCACCTTGGGCACTGTCAACGTAGGTACTATCACCGTAAGCACAATCACTCTGAGCACTGTCACCACGGGCACTGCCTCAATGCGGGCTGTCACCATGAACACTGTCACCATGGGCACTATCATGGTGAGAACAGTCACCGTCGTCACTGTCACCATGGGCACTGTCACCATGAGCACTGTCACTAAGAGCATTATCACCATAGGCACTGTCACAATGGGAAGTATCACCAAGGGCTTTGTCACCATGGGCACTTTCACTATGGGCATGGCCAAAATGACATCTATCACCATAAGCACTGTATCCATGGGCACTCTCACCATGAGCACGGTCACCATGAGCACTGCCACAATGAGCAATGTCACTTATGGCACTGTCCACATGAGCAGTGTCACCATGACCACTGTCACCATTGGCAGGACACCCTGGGTATTGACACCATGTGCAATATCACCATGAGCTCTCTCACCATGGGAATTTTCACCTTAAGTTCTGTCACCAAGGGCACTGTCACTGTGAGCACTTTTACCATAAGCTCTGTCACCCTGGGTATTGTCACCATGGGCACTATCACCGTGAGAGTTGTGAACATGGGCACTCTCACTGTGGACACTATCACCATGAGCAATGTCACCATGAATACTGTCACCTTGTGTATTGTCACTATAGGCACTGTCACCGTGAGCACTACACCATGAGAATTGCGACTCTGGGCACTGTCACCATCAGCACATTCACCATCGGCACTATCACCGTGAACACTGTCACCATGAGCACTGTCACTGTCTGCCAGTTTCACCATACACACTATCACCGTCAGGACTAGCACCATAAGCAATGTCACCATGAGCAGTATCACCATGGGAACTGTCACCATTTTGCACTGCCACCATGTGCAGTGTCACCATGGGCACTTTTACCATGAGTACTGTCACCATGGGTAATATCACCATGGGCACTGTCACCGTGAGCACTGTCACTATGAGAATTTTCACCATAAGCACTGTCACCATGAGAACTGTCACCATGGTCACATTCAACGTAATAATTGTCACCTCGGGGACTATCACCATTGGCACTGTCACCATGGTGTTGTCACCATGAGCACTATCACCATGGGCAATGTCTCCATGGGCAGTTTCACCATGAGCACTGTCACCATGGGAATTGTCACTTTAGGTTCTGTCAGCATGGGAATGTCACCATGAGCACTTTTACCATGAGTTCTGTCACCCTGGGTATTGTCACCATGTGCACTATCATTGTGAGAGTTGTGAACATGGGCACTCTCACTGTGGACACTATCACCATGAGCAATGTCACCATGAATACTGTCACCTTGTATATTGTCACCATGGGCACTGTCACCATGAACATTACACTGTGAGAATTGTGAGAATGGGCACTGTCACCATGGGCACATTCACCTTTGGCCCTATTTTCGTGAACACTGTCACCATGAGCACTGTCATTGTGTGCAGTTTCACCATACACACTATCACTGTAAGAACTATCACCGTAAGCCATGTCACCATGAGCAATATCACCATGGGCACTGTCACCATTTTACACTTCCACCATGTGCAGTGTCACCATGGGTAATATCACTAGAGGAACTTTCACCATGAGAAAGGTGACCATGCAGAATGTCTCTATGGTCACTGGTACCATGGGCATTGTCACTGTGAGCACTCTCACAACAGGCACTATCACCGTGACAAATCTCACCATGCTAACTGTCCCCATGGGCACTGTCACCGTGAGAAGTGTCACCATGCACACTGTCACTGTTGGCACTGTCACCATGGGTCCTGTCATTGTGGGCACTGTCACCATGGCCATTGCCACCTTGGGCTCTGTCACCATGAACACTCTAACAATGCCCATTATCACAGTGTGCAGTGTAACCATGGGCACTATCACCATGAGTACTGTCACCATGGGCACTGTTACCATGAGCACTGTCACTATGAGAATTTTCACCATAGGCACTGTCACCATGAGAAATGTCACCATGGGCACCGTCAACATGGAGACCATCACCTTGAGCACTGCCACCATGAGCACTGCCACCATGAGCACTGTCACCATGGGCCTTGTCTCACTGGGCACTGTCACCATGGGCACTGTCACCGTGGTCTCTGTTACAATGGGAAGTATCAGCATGGGCTTTGTCAGCCTGGGCACTGTCCCCATGGGCAATGACACCGTGACTTCTATCACCATAAACACTTTAAACATGGGCACTGTCACCATGGGCACAGTCACCATGAGCACTGCCAAAATGAGCACTGTTATTTATGGCACTGCCAACATGAGCACTGTCACCATGAGCACTGTCACCATGGGCATGACACCATGGGCACTGTCACCATGGGCATTGTCACCGTAGGTACTCTCACCATAGGCATTATCACTGTGAGAATTCTGAACATGGGCACTGTCCCATGGGCATTATCACCATGAGCACTGTCACCATGAGTACTGTCACCCTGGGTATTTTCACCATGGGCATTGTCACTGTGAGCCCTATACCATGAGAATTGTGACTATGGACACTGTTCCTATGGACACTCTCACCATGGGAACTATCACTGTGAACACTCTCACAATGAACACTCTCACTGTGTGCAGTGTCACCATGTGCACTGTCACTATAAGGATTATCACTGTAAGCAAAGTCACCATGAGCAATATCAGTATGGGCACTCTCACCTTCTTGCACGGCCACCATGTGCAGTGTCACCATGTGTAATATTACTATAGGCACTTTCACCATGAATAATGTGACCGTGTGGAATGTCTCTATGGGCACCGGCATCATGGGCCTTCTCACGGAGAGCACTGTCACAATGGGCACTATCACCGTGACAAATCTCTACATGCTAACTGTCCCCATGTGCACTGTCACCGTGAGAAGGGTCACCATGGGCACTGTCACTGTCGGGACTGTCACGTTGGGCACTGTCATTGTGGGCACTGTCACCATGGCCACTGACACCTTGGGCTCTGTCACCATGAACACTTTAACAATGCCGATTAACACCGTGTGCACTGTCACCATGGGTACTATCACCATGAGCACTCTCAGCAAGTGCACTGTCACTATTTAGCACTGTCACTGGGTGAACCACCACCATGGTCACTGTCACGATGTGCACTATCACCGTGAGCATGGTTACCATGGGCACTGTAACAATGTGAAGTGTCATCATCGGTACTGTACCCATGGGAATTGCTACCAAGGGCACTTTCACCATTAGCACTGTCGCTGTGTGCAGTTTCACCATAATCAGAATCACCGTAAGCAATGTCACCATGATCAATATCACCATGGGCACTGTCACCATTTTGCTCTGCCACCATGTGCAGTGTCACCATGGGCACTTTTACCATGAGTACTGTCACCATGGGTATTATCACCATTGACACTCTCACCATAAGCACTGTTACTATGAGAAATTTCACCAAAGGCACTGTCACCGTGAGAACTGTCACTATGGGCACATGCAACAATAGAACTGTCACCACGGGGACTATCACCATTGGCACTCTCACCGTGGAGTTGACACCATGAGCACTATCACCATGAGGAATATCTCCATGGGCAGTTTCACCATGAGCACTGTCACTATTGGCACTCTCACCTTCAGCACTGTCCCCATGGGCAGGGTCACCGTGAGCAGTGTCACCATGGGTCTTGTCACACTGGGCGCTTTCACCATGGGCACTTTCACAATGGGAAGTATCACCACGGGCTTTATCAGCGTGGGCACTTTCCCCGTTGGCACTGACACCGTGACATCTATCAGCATAAGCACTGTAAACATGGGCACTTTCACCATGAGCATGGTCACCGTGAGCACGGTCACCATGGGCCTTTTCACAGTGGCCGCTGTCACCATGAGCACGGTCACCTTAAGCACTGCCATAATGAGCACTGTTATTTATGGCTCTGCCATCATGAGCACTGTCACCATGGGCATGACACCATGGGCACTCTCACTATTGGCATGTCACCATGGGCACTCTCACCATAGGCATTATCACTGTCAGAATTGTGAACATGGGCACTGTCACCATGGGCACTATCACCATGAGCACTGTCACCATGAGTACTGTCACCCTGGGTATTTTCACCATGGGCACTGTCTCTATGAGCACTACACCATGGTAATTGTGACTATGGACACTGTCACCATGTACACTCTCACCATGGGAACTATCACCGTGAACACTGTCACCATGACACTGTCACTGTGTGTGGTGTCACCATGCACACTGTCACCAAAAGGACTATCACCGTATCAAAGTCACCATGAGCAATGTCACCATGGGCACTTTCACCATTTTGCACTGCCACCATGTGCAGTGTCACCATGGGTAATATCACCATAGGCACTTTCACCGTGAGAAATATGACCGTGCGGTATGTCCCTATAGGCACTGGTACCATAGGTATTGTCACTGTGAGCACTGTCACATTGTGCACTAACACCGTGAGAAATCTCACCATGTTAACTGTCCCTATAGGCACTGTCATTGTGGGGAATGTCACCATGGTCAGTGCCACCTTGGGCTCTGTTACCATGAACACTGTAACAATGCCCATTATCACCATGTGCACTGTCACCATGGGCACTATCACCATGGGCACTGTCAGCATGTGCACTGTCACTATTTAGCACTGTCACCAGGTGAACTACCACCATGGGCACTGTCACTATGTGCACTATCACCATGAGCAAGATTACCATTGGCAGTGTTACAATGCAGAGTGTCACCATCGGTACTGTCCCCATGGGAACTGTCACCAAGAGCACTGTCACCACGAGCACTGCCACCTTGGGATCTGCTATTATGAGAACAATCACCATGAGAACTGTCGTTATGAGAACTGCCACCATGGGTATTTTCAACATGAGTACTGTCACCATGGGTATTGTCACCCTTTGCACTGTCACCATGAGCACTATTACCGTGAGCACTATCACCATGAGCACTGTCACTGTGGTCACTGTCACCATGGGTACTTGCACAATGCGGTCTGGCACCATGAGCCCTGTCACCATGGGCACTATCACTGTGAGCACTCTCACTGTGGTCACTGTCACCATGGGCACTGTTACCATGAGCACTGTCACCAAAGGCAATGGCACCGTGGGCACTGTCACCATGGGCACTGTCATCATGGGCAGTGGCACCAAGGGAACTATAACTGTGAGGACTGTACTATGGGTTCTGAAACCATGAGAACTGTCACCATGAGTACTGTCTGCATAAGTTGTCACCGTGTGCACTGTCAACATGAGAACTGTCAAAATGGGCACTGTCACCATTTTTCACTGCCACCATGTGCAGTGTCACCATGGGCACTATCACCTTGAGAACTGTCACCATGAGTACTGTCATCATGGGCACGGTCATCATGTGCACTCTTACCTTGGTCACTATCATCGTGAGCACTGTCACCATGGGAACTACCAACATTGGCATTGTCATCATAGCACTTTCACAATGGGAACTGCCACCATGGGCACTATCAACGTGCGGATACTCACAATGGGCACTATCACAATGGGCACTGTCACCGTGAGAACAGTCACCATGGGCACTGTCAACATGGAGACTATCACCTTGAACACTGTCACCATGAGCATTGTCACCATGAACAATTTCACCAGGGTCACTTTCACTGTGAGAACTGTCACTATGGGAACTCTCACCATTGTCACTGCCTCCATGGGATTGTCACGATGAGCACTATCACCATGGGCAGTGTCTCCATCGGCAGTTTAACCGTGAGCACTCTCACTATTGGCACTATCACCATCAGCACGGTCAGCATCGGCACGGTCACCATGAACACTATTCACAATGGGCGTTGTCAAACTGGGTGCTGTCACCATGGGCACAGTCACCTTTAGCACTGTCACCATGGGCACTGTGATCTTGGGCACTGTCACTATGGGCTCTATCACCGTGGGCACTGTCATAATGGGAAGTATCACCATGGGATTTGTCAGCTTGGGCACTCTTACCATAAGTATGGCCACCGTAACATCTATCACCATATGCACTGTAACCATGGACACTGTCACCATGAGCAGTGCCACAATGAGCAGTGTCACTTATGGCACTGTCCACATGAGCATTGTCACCATGATCACTGTCACCATGGACAGGACACCCTGGGTGTTGTCACCATGGACACTGTCACCATGAGCACTCTCACCATGGGAATTGTCACCTGAGTTACCGTCAACATGGGCACTGTCACCTTGAGCAATTTTACCATGAGCTCTGTCACCCTGGGTATTGTCACCATGGGCACTATCACCGTGAGATTTGTGTACATATGCACTCTCACCATGGGCACTATCACCATGAGCAATGTCACCATGAATACTGTCAACCAGTGTATTGTCACCATGGGCACTGTCACCGTGAGCACTACACTGTGAGAATTGTGAATATGGGCACTGTCACCATTCGCACATTCACCATCGGCACTATCACCATGAACACTGTCACCATGAACACTGTCACTGTGTCCAGTTTCAACATACACACTATCACCGTAAGGACTATAGCCTTAAGCAATGTCACCATGAGCAATATCACCGTGGACACTGTCACCATGTGCAGTGTCACCATGGGCACTTTTACCATGAGGACTCTCACCATGGTTAATATCACCATGGGCACCGTCACCATGAGCACTGTCACTATGAGAATTTTCACCATAGGCACTGTCACCATGAGAACTGTCACCATGATCACACTCAACGTAAGAAATGTCACCATGGGGACTATCACCATTGGCACTATCACCGTGTGGTTGTCTCCAGGAGCACTATCACCATGGACAATGTTTCCATGGACAGTTTCCCCATGAGCCCTGTCACTATTGGCACTGTAACCATCGGCACGGTCACCGTGAGCACTGTCACCATAGGCCTTGTCACACTGTGTGCTGTCACCATGGGCACTGTCGCTGTGGGCACTGTCACAATGGGAAGTATCACCATGGGCTTTTTCAGCCTGGGCACTCTCCCCGTTTGCACTGACACCCTGACATCTATCACCATAAAAACTATAAAGATGGGCACTGTCACCATGAGCACACTCACCATGACCACTGTTATTTATGGCACTGCCAACATGAGCACTGTCACCATGAGCCCTGTCACTATGGGCATAACACCATGGGTACTGTCACCATGGGAATTGTCACCCTAGGTACTCTCACCATAGGCATTATCACTGTGAGAATTGTGAACATGGGCCCTGTCACCATGGACACTATCACCATGAGCACTGTCAACATGAGTACTGTCACCCTGGGTATTTTCACCATGGGCACTGTCACTGTGAGCACTACACCATGAGAATTGTGACTATGGGCACTGTCACCATGGACACTCTCATCATGGGAACAATCACCATGAACACTGTCATCATGAACACTGTCACCATGTACACTGGCACCATGAGAACTGTCAGCATGGTCACTGTCACCATTAGCCACTGCAACCATGTGCACTACCACCATGGGCACTGTCAACATGGGCACTATCACGGTGAACACTGTCACCATGTGCACTGTCATCATGGGCACTGTCACCAAGGTCACGACCACCATGTGCACAGTTACCATGGTCACTATCACAGTGATCACTGTCACCATTAGAACTACCAACATGGGCACTGTCATCATGAGCACTTTCACAATGGGAACTGCCACCATGGGCACTATTAACGTAAGCACTCTCACCATGGGCACTATCACCAAGGGCACTGTCAGTTTCAGCACTATCACCATGGGTATTGCAACCATGACCACTGTCACCACAAGCACTGTCACCATTCTCAGTATCACCATGAGCACTGTCACCATGGGCACTATCACCATGAGAACTGTCAGCCTGGGCACTGTCACCATGGGTATTGTGACTTTGGGCACTGTCACCGTGAGCACTGTCACTTTGGGCAGTGTCACAATGTGGACTTTCACCATGAGCACTGTCATCATGGGCAGAATCACTGTTAGAACCGTCACCGTCGTCACTGTCAAAATGGGAACTGTAACCGTGAGCACATTCACCGTGAGGGCTGTGACCATGGGCACTGTCACCATGGGCAGTGTCCCCATGGGCAATTTCACTGTTGGTACTGTCCCCATGGACACTATAACTATGGGCACTGTCACCATGAGCTCTGTCACCATGGGCACTTTCACCATGAGCACTGCCACTCTGACCACTCTTACCATAAGATATGTCACCATGGGCACTTTCACGATGGGCACTTCCAACAGTGGCACAATCACTGTGAGCACTGTCAACAAGAGCACTGTCATGGTGGGCAGTGTCACCATGTGCACTATCCCTGCAAGAACTATCACATTAAGCAATGTCACAATGGGCACTGTCACCATTTGCACTGCCACCATGTGCACTATCACCTTAGGCACTTTCACCATGAGCATTTTATCACTGAATAATGTCACCATGGGTACTGTCACCGTGAGAACTATCACCGTGAGCAATGCCATGATGGGGACTGGAGCCATGGGTCTTGTCACTATGAGCACTGAAACAATGGGCACTATCACCGTGAGAAATCTCACCATGCTAACTTTCCCCAAGGGCACTATCACGGAGAGAAAAGTCACCATGGGGACTGTCACAGTCAGTATTCTCACCTTTGACACTCTCATTGTGGGCACTGCCACCGTGAGCAATATTATCATGAACACTGCTACCGTGAGCACTATCATGATAAGAACTGTCACCATGGGCACGGCCACCATGGGCATTCTCACGGTGTGCACTGTCACCAGGGGCATTGTCACCATGTACACTGTCACCATAAGCATGATAACCATGGGCAATCTCACCATGGGCACTATCACCATGAGCAATATCACCATGGGCACTGTCACTATTTTGCACTGCCAAAAGATGCACCATGACCATGTGCACTGTCACCATGATCAGTGTCACCATTGGTAGTCTCACCATGGTCACTGCCACCATGAGCACTGTGACCAAGAACACTGTCACCACGAGCACTGCCACCATGAGCTCTGTCACAAGAACTGTCACGATGAGAACTGCCACCATGGGCAATTTCACCATGATTACTGTCACCGTGGGTATTGTCACCTTGGGCAATGTGATCGTGAATACTATCACTGTGAGCACTATCACCCTGAGAACTGTCACCACGGGCACAGCCTCAATGCAGGCTGTAACCATGAACACTGTCACCATGGGCACTATCACGGTGAGAACAGTCACTGTGGTCACTGTCACCATGGACACTGTCACGTGAGCACTGTCACTAAGAGCGTTATCACCATAGGCACTGTCACCATGAGAACAGTCACCATGGAGACTCTCACCATTGGCACTCTCTCCGAGGTGTTGTCACGATGAGCACTATCACCATTGGCAGTGTCTCCATGGGCAGTTTCACCGTGCGCACTCTCCGAATTGGCACTATTACCATCGGCACTGTCATCATCGGCATGGTCACTGTGAGCACTGTCACAATGGGTGTGGTCACAATGGGCACTGTCACCATGGGCACAGTCACCATTATCACTCTCACCATGGGCACTGTGATCTTGGGCACTGTCACCATGGTCTCTGTCACTGTGGGCACTGTCACAATGGGAAGTATCACCATGGGCTTTGTCAGCATGGGCACTGTCACCATAGGCACGGCCACTGTGACATCTATCACCATAAGCACTGTAACCAGGGGCACTGTCACCATAAGCACGGTCACCATGAACACTGCCACAATGAGCACTATCACCATGGGCAATGTCTCCATGGGCAGTTTCACCATGAGCACTGTCACTATTGGCACTCTCACCATGGGCACTGTCACCATTGGCAAGGTCACCATTTGCCCTGTCACCACGGGCCTTGTCACACTGGGTGCTGTCACCATGGGCACTGTTAGGGTGGTTTCTGTCACAATAGGAAGTATCACCATGGGCTTTGTCATCGTGGGCACTGTCCCAGTGTGCACTGACACCGTGACATCTATCACCATAAACACTGTATACAAGGGCACTGTCACCATGAGCACGGTTACCATGAGCACTGCCACAATGAGCACTGTTATTTATGGCACTGCCAACATGAGCACAGTCACCATGAGCACTGTCACCATGGGCATGACCCCATGGGCACTGTCACCATGGGCATTGTCACCTTAGGTACTCTCACCATAGGCATTATCACTGTGAGAATTGTGAACATGGGCAATGTCACCATAGGCACTGTCACCATGGGCACTCTCACCATGAGTACTGTCCCCCTGAGCATTTTCACTTTGGACACTGTCACTGTGAGCACTACACCATGAGATTTGTGACTATGGGCACTCTCACCATGGGTACTCTCATAATGGGAGCTATCACCGTGAACACTGTCACCATGAACACTGTCACTCTGTGCAGTGTCACCATGCACACTGTGACCGTAAGGACTATCAACGTAAGCAAATTCACCATGAGCAATGTCACCATGGGCACTGTCACCATTTTGCACTGCCAGCATGTGCAGTGTCAAGATGGGTAATATCACTATAGGCACATTCACCATGAGAAATGTGACCGTGTGGAATGTCTCTATGGGCCCTGGCACCATGGGCATTGTCACTGTGAGCACTCTCACAACGGGCACTATCACCGTGACAAATCTCACCATGGTAACTGTCCCCATGGACACTGTCACCGTGAAAAGAGTCAGCATGGGCACTGTCACTGTCGGCACTTTCACCATGGGCACTGTCATTGTGGGCACTGTCACCATGGCCACTGCAACCTTGTGCTCTGTCACCATGAACACTGTAACAATGTCCATTATCACCGTGTGCACTGTCACCATGGGCACTATCACCATGAGCACTGTCAGCATGTGCACTGTCACTATTTAGCACTGTCACCAGGTGAACTACCACCAGGGGCACTGTCACGATGTGCACTATCACTGTGAGCAGGGTTACCGTGAGCACTGTAACAATGCACAGTGTCACCATCGGTACTGTCCCCATGGGAACTGCCACCAAGTGCAACGTCCCCATTAGCACTGTAACCACGAGCACTGACTCTTTGGGAACTGCTATTATGAGCACTTCACCAGGAGAACTGTTACGATGAGAACTGCCACCATGGGTATTTTAAACATGAGTACTGTCACCATGGGTATTGTCACCATTTGCACTGTCACCATGAGAACTATTACAGTGAGCAGTATCACCGTGAGCACTCTCACTGTGGTCACTGTCACCATGAGCACTGTTGCCCTGGGTACTGGCACAATTAGGACTGACACCATGAGCCCTGTCACCATGGGCAATATCACTGTGAGCACTCTCACCGTAGTCACTGTCACCATTTGCACTGTTACCATGAGCACTGTCACCATAGATGATGGTGCCGTGGCCAGTGTCACCATGGGCTCTGTTATCATGGGCACTGCCACCATGTGCACTATCACTGTGAGCACTGTCACCATGGATACTGCAACCATGAGAAATATCACTGTGAGTACTGTCTGCATGGGTTGTCACCATGTGCACTGTCAACATGGGCACTGTCACAATTTTTCACTGCCACCATGTGCAATGTCACCATGGGCACTATCACTGTGAGAATTGTTACCATGAGTACTGTCATCATAGGCACTGTCACTAAGGGCACGGCCACCACGTGCACTGTTACCATGGTCACTATCACCGTGAACACTGTCACCATGGGAACTACCAACATGGGCAATATCATCATGAGCACTTTCACAATGGGAACGGCCACTATGTGCACTATCAATGGGCGGACTCTCACCATGAGCACTATCACCATGGGAACTGTCACCGTGAACACTGTCACCATCAGCACTGTCACCATGAGCACTATTACTGTGAGCACTAGCACCGTGAGCACTCTCACCGTGGTCACTGTTACCATGGGCACTGTCACCATGAGCACTGTCACTATGGGTACTGGCACAATGCTGGCTGTCACAATGAGCCCTGTCACCATGGACACTATCACCATGAGCACTCTCACCGTGGTCACTGTTACCATGGGTACTGTCACTGTGAGCACTGTTACCATAGGCAATGGCACCGTGGGCACTGTCTCCATGTGCACTGTCATCATGGGCATTGTCACTGTGGGCAGTGTCACTGTGGGCACTGCCACCATTGGCACTATCACTGTGAGCTTGTTTACAAAAACAAGTTTGGGCACGTTCTTTACCTTATTATGTCGGTCATGTAATGTCACATTCTAACTTGCCTGGAAGCATATGTGAAGGTAATCGCCAAGCTGACCTTTTGACATGAATTGACGCTTTCCCTTGTATTGAGGAGGCACAAGTTTCACATAATTTGCATCATCATAATTCTGCAGCTCTGTGATGTCAATTTCAACTGCCCCAGGAGATAGCCAGATTTATAATTAAAAATTGTCCACTTTGTCCAACTTATTCATCCAGTTTGCCCATGGGGGTCAACCCTAGAGGATTATTACCTAATATGTTATGGCAAATGGATGTAACTCCTGTGCCAACTTTTGGAAAGCTATCTTATGTACATGGTTCTGTGGATACCTATTCTCATGTAATTCTTGCATCAGGAAGAACCGGAGAAGCTTTTAAGGATGTTATGCAACACTTATTTTTCTGTTTTGCCTTTCTAGGCATTTCAAAAGCTCTAAAAACTGTAACGCTCCTGCCTACGTTTCTAAGGCTTTTAAAGACTTTTGTGAAAAAATTAATATTTCCTATTCTACGGGAATCCCCTATAATCCTCAGGGTCATGCAATAGTGGAAAGAGCCCATCATACTTTAAAAGTTCAAATTACAAAATTACAGCAAGGGGAATTCAAGTACAGTTCTCCACATCACATTCTTCAGCACACACTATTTGTATTAAATAATTTGAATACTGATTCACAAGGTAATACTGCCATGATGAGACATTGGAATCCTGATATTAATAAACCTAAACCTAGGGTGAAATGGAAGGATCTGCTCAATCGTCAATGGAAAGGACCGGATATATTCTAACCAGCGGCAGAGGCTATGCTTGTGTATTTCCACAGGACACTGACTCACGGTTGTGGGTGCCTGACCGTCTCATCAGACATGTCGGGCCCTCTGACCTCGCCTTACCGCTTTCCAGTCAGGCACAAGCCACCACAGCCGGAGACGTCAGCTGATGAATCACCATCAGCTAAAGAACCGCTGCTGCAGCAGATACAAAACCTCACTATTGGAGAGAGACCAATTATTTGTCTGCCACGTCTGCACCCAAGACCTCACAAGAGACAAGCCATCTCTACGAGAACTTCGAATCCACCAACTTGAGGTCAGTTTAAATGACTTGCTGATGACGCTGAGAAAGTGGTAACAGACCAAGGAGCTACCTTAACACCTGGAAATCTTTTTGTTGCTATGCTTGCTATATAGGCCTGCCAGGTAACTAGGGGAAATGCTTTGGGTAAATCTTATTGGACTTATCTCCCTGATCAACTGATTTTACAAACTCTAGCCTGGGATAATGAGGGTATACCAGTGTCTACTACTATGCCCAGGTTAATGAGAGGAGCCATAAGCTCCTATCCATATGATAAATTTAAAACAAATAATAATTTTACTTTTCATGGAAAATCAGGGTTCCATCCTATATGTTTTATATTTCCATCAATTAATAATTCTGTAGCCTCTCGTAAGGATGGATGTATACCGGTTTTTCTTAAAGGACAGCTTACTGCTTCTCCTTTGAGTCAATCTAATAAGAGACTTTTTTGTTCTTTGATTTATCTAGCACCTGGAGAAGATCCAACTTATAATCAACCTTCCTCACATCTTTAAAATTTCCTCCTTGTAATCCTCCTTATGGTATTCATACAGGAGTACAATCATCTATATTACAATCTCCGGAAGACCAATTGCATAGTAACTGGGATGCGGTAGATACCAATATCGGATTTCCTACATGGAATTATTGTATATATTCTTCAAGAATATATATTCCCATATAGGATACCACAAAAAAATGTGCATGACTGAGTAATCCTGATGCATCTTCTGATTATAGATCTTATTTACAACATCATGCATGTTATGATTTCAATTATGTATATTCAGAAATGGAATTTCTAGGTTATATGGTGGTATTATTTTTAGTATTTTGAGGAACATCCAAATTATTTTCCATAGCGGTTGTACTAAGTTACATTCCCACCAAAAGTCTGTAAGTGTTCCCTGTTTTCTACATGCATGACTACACTTTTATGTCTTTTCTTTTTAGTAATAACCACTATGAAATGTGTGAGTTGATATCTCATTGTAGTTTTATTTTGCATTTCTCTTACTCTTAAAGATGTTGAGCAAATGTTCATGTGTTGGTTGGTCATTTGTATGTCTCCTATGAGGGGAATATATTTGCTAAGATCTTCAGGCCACGTTTTAATTAGATTATTCAACTTTTTAAAAAAAAAACTGAGTCTTTTTATGTTTCGACATTAGTCCTGTAGCTGGCATGTTGTTGGCAAATATTTTCTCCCATTCCATAGGAGAATTCCTATGCCTCCTGTTCCATTCCCTCTTCACTCTGTTCAAGATTCTTTTTGTGCAGAGGCTTTTATATTTGATGTTTTCACACATGTTGATTTTTTCATTTTGTTCCTTCTACTTTTGGTATCATATCCAAAAGAATCATTGCTGACACAAATGCCTTGGAGATATTTTTCTGTTTAATTCTAAGGATTTTGTGATTTCTGTTTACGTGGTGTTAATTTTTGAGTCGTCTAAGATGGATGATCAATTTTATTATTTTCCATGTGGATATCCAGCTTTTCCAACACTACTTAGTGTAAAGTCTATTTTTACTCCACTGTTTATTCTTGTCGTCCTTGTCAAATGTTAGTTGACTGGACATGGTTGAGTTTATTTCTGGGCTCTCAGTCCTATTCTATTGGTATATTGTCTGATTTTATTCTAATTTCACATTATTTTGATTACCGTAACTTTTTATAATATTATGAAACCAGGAAGTGAGTTGCATCCAGCTTTGTTTATCTTGCTGAAAATTGCCTTGTCTATTTTCAGTGTCCTTTGTTGTTTCATACAATTTTTAGGATTATTATTCTATTTCTAGGAAAATTGCCATTGAAATGTTGATTGGGATTCCATTGAAACTATAGATAGCTTGAGTTAGCATGAACATTTTAATAGTATTCATTCTTTCAATTTAGAAATATGGGATACTTTACTATTTACTTGTGTCTCCTTCAGTTTTTGTAAATGTCATATTTTTAGATGTACAGATGTTTTTTTCTCCTTGTTTAAATGTATTCCTAACATTTTATTTTTTTAGGTGCTGCTGTAAATGGAAGTGTTTTTATATTTTTCTGTCAGCTATTTTCTTGTTAGTGTATAGAAATGCAGGTAGTTTTGTATTTTTATTTCAAATCCAACAAAATTACTGAATTCATGTATTAGTTCTAACAGTTTCATGGGGTTTTTGGTGGAGTCTTTAGGATTTCCTGCATACAGAATATGTCATCTTCAAACAGAGACATTTTTAATTCTTCCTTTCCACTTTGGATCCCTTTCATTTCTTTTTCTTGCCTAATGGTTCTGGATAGGGATTCTAATATTATGTTGAATAGGAGTGGTGATAGTGAGCATTTTTTATTTGTTCCTGTCTTAGAGGAAAAGTTTTCAGCTTTTCACAATGAATATGATGTTAGCTGTGGGCTTGATAATATATGATCTTTATTACATTTAAAATGTTTCTTCTCTTCCCAGGTAGTTGAAAGCTTTAATCACGAAAATTTAGAAAATTTTTTCAAACATTTCTTCTGCATGCTATTCGTGTCGTAAATTATTATTTTTTATTTAAAAATGTTAACTGCCCTTGCATCACCAGGAATCATTTCACCTTAGCATGTTGAACATTTTAGTGTGTTATTGAATTTGGTTTGCTAGAATTTTGTTGAGAATTTTTGCATCTATATGTAAAAGGATATTAGCTTGTAAGTTCTTTGTTTTTTTGTTTTGTTTTGTTTTGTTATGTGTTCCCTTGTTATTTCCTTAAGTGGCTTTGTTAATCAGGAGAATCTTGGTTTTATAAAATGAGTTTGGAAATGTTTCCTCTTTTTTAGTTATTTGGCAGAGTTTGGGAAGGACTGGCAATAATTCTTCTTTAAAGGTTCAGTAGAATTCACCAGTGAAACTAACTGATCCTGTGCTTCTCTTTGTTGGGAGAGTTTTGAATACTGCTTCAATTTCCTAAGTCATTATTTGTATGATCAGGATATTTCTTGTTTGTTTGTTTTTTTTGCTTCTTCTTGATCGTCTTGCTACGTTTTATATAGGAGTTGTTGGAGATTTATCCATTATTGTGACCCAGATTTTCAGCATTCTTTATAATTCTTTGTATGCTATGGTGTCAGCTGCAATTTCTCCTCTTTCAGTTAAAGTTTTATTTATTAAGCTCTTTTTTTCTCATCGTTAGTCTAGCTAAATCTTGGCAATTTTATTATCCTTTCCAAATACCAACATGTGGATTCAGTTTTTCCTAATTATCTGATATTTGTTTTATTCATTTCCATTTGAATCTTTCTTATTTTTTTCCTTTTATTCCTGGTGCTTAGTTTGTTCATTTTCCCTGGTCCTTCATGTATAAGCACAAGTGGTATATTTTAGATCACTCTTTTCTCTATTAGAAGAATCTATGATTGCTAAAATTAACTCATCCATTGACTGATTTTTCTACATTCCAAACGTTTTGGTATGTTGTCATTTTCGTTTATCTGAAGGTAGTTTCAGATTTCCCTTTTGACTTCTTCCTTGACCCATATATATTTCCAGTGTGTGTTGTACAATTTTACATATAAGGGATTTTTCTTTTTCTCTTGTTATTGATTCCTAGCTTCATAGCATAATGATCAAAAAAGATGCTTAATGTGATTCTGATCTTCTTAAATTTGTTAAAGCTTGCTTTATGTTTCAAGACAGTGTCCATTCTGGGAAATGTTCCTTCAGCACTTAAGCAGAATATGGATTTTGTTACTGTTGAATGGAAGTTTTCTATAAGTTTATTAGGTACATTTGGTTTCTTTATTAATTTTCTAAGGTAGAAAGTGGGATAATATAGTCACTTACTATTATTTGTTTTATTGTTGATTTATCCTCTCAGATCTGTTTATTTTTGGTGGGGGTGTGGTGGTATGCGTGTCTCTCACTGTTGTGGTCTCTCCCGCTGCGGAGCACAGGCTCCGGATGTGCAGGCTTAGCAGCCATGGCTCATGGGCCCAGCCGATCCACGGCATGTGGGATCGTCCCGGACCCGGGCATGAATGTGTGTCCCCTGCACGGCAGGTGGACCCTCAAGCACTGCACCACCAGGGAAGCCCCTTATCAGATCTCTTAATAGTTGATTTAAATATTTGTTTAATCCTGAAACATTCAGTACATATATGTTTACAATTATTATTTCCTCTTGATAAATTGATCCATTATCATTGTTTACTGACCTTCTTTATCACTTGAGAACTACTTTGACTGAAAGTCTGTATTACCTGAGATTGGGAGATCAAGTCCTGCACTTGTTTGGAAACTGTTTGGACTATCAGTTTCTATTCCCTCACCTTCAGCTTATGTGTGTCCTTAATGATAAAATGGTTCTTCTAGACAGCATATTTTTTTTATCATTTATATGGCAATATAACTGTTTTACACTGTTGTGTTAGTTTCTGCTGTATAATAAAGTGAATCAGCTATAGGTATATTCCCATATCCACTCCCTCTTGCATCTCCTTCCCACCCTCCCTATCCCACCAAACTAGGTGGTCACAAAACACTGAACGTATCTCCCTGTGCTATGCAGCAGCTTTCCACTAGCTACCTATTTTACATTTCGTAGTGTATATATGTATATAGGACTCTCTAACTTCATGCCAGCTTACTCTTTCCACTCACTATGTTCTCATGTCGATTCTCTACATCCACATCTTTATTCCTCTCCAGCCCCTACATTCATCAGAATGTTCTTTTTAGATTCCATATATATGTATTAGCAAAAAGTTTGTCTTTTTTTTCTTTCTGAATCATTTCACACAGTATGACAGACTCTAAATCTATCCACCTAACTGCAAATAGTTCAATTTTATTTCTATTTATGGCTCAGTGATATTCCATTGTATATATATGACACACATTCTTTATCCATTCTTCTGTCAATTGACACTTAGGTGTTTACCTGCCCTGGCTATTGTAATTACACCTGTAATGAAATTTGTGGCCCATGACCCTTTTGGAATTATTCTTTTCTCAAGGTATATACAAAGGAGTGGGTTTGCGGTGCCATATATTAGTTCAAGTTTTAGGTTCTTAATGACCTCCATATTGTTCTCCATAGTGGCTGTAACAAGTTACATTCCCACTAACAGTGCCAGAGGGTACCATTTTCCATACACCACTCCAGAATTTAGAGTTTGTAGAATTTAGAAGTTAATGGCTATTCTGACTAGTGTGAGGTGATACCTCATTGTAGTTTGATTTATATTTTTTAGTGATTCATGATATTGAGCAAACTTCTATGTGTTTTATTGCAATCTGTGTACCATCTTTGGAGAAACGTCTATTTAGGTCTTCTGCCCACTTTTGGATTGTTGTTTGTGTTTTTTCATTTAGAGCTGTATGAGCTGTTGGTAAATTTTGAAGATTAATCGTTTGTCAGTTGCTTCATTTGCAAATATTTTCTGATTCTGAGAGTTGTCTTTTGGTCTTGTTTATGGTTTCCTTTGTTGTGAAAAATGTTTTAAGTTTCATTAGGTCCCATTTGTTTAATTTTGTTTTTATTTCCATTTCTTTAGGAAGTGGGCCACAAAGAATCTTGCCGTGATTTATGCCATAGAGTGTTCTGCCTATGTGTTCCTCTAAGTGTTTGATAGTGCAGAACCTTACATTTAGGCCTTTAATCCATTGGTGTTTATTTTTGTGTATGGTGTTAGGGAGTGTTCTGATTTCATTCTTGTATATGTAGCTGTTCAGTTTTCCCAACACAACTTGTTGAACAGGATGTCTTATCTCCATTGTATATTCTTACCACCTTTATCAAAATTAGGTGACCATATGTGCATGGGTTTACCTCTAGGCTTTCATTCCTGTTCTGTTGATCTATATTTCGGTTTTTGTGCCATTACCATACTCTTTTGATTATTGTACCTTTGTAGTATAGTCTGAAGTCCTGGAGCCTGATTCATCCGGCTGTGTTTTTCTTTCTTAAGAGTGCCTTTGGTATTCAGTGTCTTTTTTGTTTACATACACACTGTGCAATTGTTTCTCCTAGTTCCCTGGAAAATGTCATTGGTAATTTGATAGGGATTGCATTGACTCTGTAGATTGCATTATGTCATATAGTCATTTTCACTATGTGGATTCCTACAACCCAAGAACATAGTATATCTCTCCATCTCTTTGTATCCTCTTTCATTTCTTTCATCAGCATCTTATAGGTTTCTGCATACAGGTCTTTTGTCTACCTTGGTATGTTTGTTCCTATTCTATTTGTTGCAATTGTAAATGAGAGTGTTTCCTTAATTTCTCTTCAGATTTTTCATCATTAGACTATAGGAATCCCAGAGATTTCTGTGCGTTACTTTTGTATCCTGCTACTTTCCCAAAATCATTGATTACCTCTAGTCATTTTCTGGTAGCATCTTTAGGATTCTCTATGTGTAGTATCATGTCATCTGCAAAGAGTGACAGCTTTAATACTTCTTTTCAGATTTGGATTACTTTTATTTCCTTTTCTTCTCGATTGCTGTGGCTGAGATATACAAAACTATGTTGAATAAGAGTTGAGAGGGTGGGCAACCTTGTCTTGTTCCTGATATTAGTGAAAATACTTTCAGTTGTTCAACATTGAGGACGATGTTTGCTGTGGGTTTGTCATATATGGCCTTTATTATGTTCTGGAATCTTCCCTCTATGTCTACTATGTGGAGGGTTTTTATCATAAATTGGTGTTGATTTTTTTCGAAAGCTTTCTCTGCATCTATTGAGATGATCATATGTGTTTTCTACTTCAATTTGTTAATATGGTGTATCGAGTTGGTTGCTCTGCATATATTGGAGGATCCTTGTATTCCTGGAATAAATCCCACTTGATCATGGTGTATAATCCTTTTAATGTGCTGTTGGATTCTGTTTGCTACTATTTTGTTGAGGATTTTTGTATCTATATTCATCAGTAATATTGGCCTGCAGTTTTATTTTTTATTTTATTTTTTTGATGTTTTGTCTGCTTTTGTTATTAGTGATGTTGTCTCCATAGAATTAGTTTTGGACTTTTCCTCCCTCTGCTACATTTTGGAAGAGTTTTAGGACAGGTGTTAAACTCTCCAAGCCAGAAAGTACTGGCAGGACATTTTAAGTGATGAAGGAGAAAAACCTGCAAAGAAGATGATTTTTTTTGAAATATGTAAGATCACACCATGTTTGTTTTTATGTCTGACTTCCTTCTTAAATACTTCTTAACTTGTTGTACTTCTTCTCAATATGTCTTACTATTACAAATGTTGATTTAACATAGTGCTCTCAAGGTTCACCCATTTTTGTTACAAAAGGCAGCATTTTCCTTCTACTATGCCTGAACATATTTTTATTGTGACACCTTTTTTTTTCCTGCCACACAATATACTTTTCTGTGCCACATTTTCTTTCTCCATTTATTCATCCTAAGTGTGTTGTTTCCTGTTATGACATTTGAGAGTGATGGTGCAGTATACATGGGATGCAGGTATCTTTATGTTTTTGTGTGTTTCCTTCCTTTGTAAAAATACCCAAAGAGTTTTTTCTGGATGATTTTGTAGTTCTAATTTTTAGCTTTTTGAGGAATCTTCAAACTGGTTTCTAGAGCGGCTATACCATTCAGCATTCCTAACAAGAATGTAGGAGGGTTCCATTTTGTCATGACTGCTATCTTCACTTTTTTGACAATAGACAATCTAATAGATATGAGGTGATATTCCACTATAGAGGTTTAGCGCTTTCCTAATATATGTTCATCATTAACCACTTATGAGGTATTTGTTTCTAATATTTTATGCTATTCTGTAGATTGCCTGTTAATTCTATTGATTGTTTCCTTTATTATATAGGAATGTTTCAGTTCAATTTTACTTCACTTAACTTTTGATTTTGTTGCCTGCTCTACTGCTGTCATAGCCAAGAAATTATTGCCAAGGCCAATCTCGAGAAGTTTATTCCTTGTCTTTTCTCAATGGATTTGAAACTTTTTGGTCTTAACTTTAAAGCAATTTCCAAAACATTTTTGAGATATAATTGACGTATAATGTTGGTAGTTTTATGGTACATAGCATGATGATTAGATTTACATCTATGTTGAGAAATAATATGATAATAATGTTAGTTAATACTTCTATCACCTCACATAGTTACCAATTTTGCGTGTGTACTTTAAGAACACTGAAGATCTACATTCCCAGTAACTTTTAAACATGCAATAAAGTATTGGTAACTAAGTCACTATCCTTTAATTTAGATCCCAAGAATTTACACATTTTATAACAGGAAATTTTTGCTCTTTGACAATCATCTCCCTATTTCTCCCCACCTCACACCTATTAAATATGTATAAACGCTCTTTTTGATGAACTCACCATTTAGATTTCATAAATAAGTGGGACCACACAGTTTGTCTTAACGTCTGATTGTTTCACTAAGCATAATGCCCGCAACTTGATTTCATGTGGTCACAAATCGCGGGAATTTCTTTATATGACTGTATAATATCCATTGTGGTAATATATACATTTCTAAATCCTTTTATCATTGATAAACTGTTAGTGATGATGCCTTGAATATTATAGATAAATATTTAGACAGTAAACATGGGAGTGCAAATATCTCTGTAAGTTAACTGATTTCATTTCCTTCAAATATGTATATTCAGAAATGGAATTACTATGATATATGGTGGTATTATTTTTAGTATTTTGAGAAACATCCAAATTATTTTCCATAGTGGTTGTACTAAGTTACATTCCCACCAAAAGTCTGTAAGTGTTCCCTGTGTTCTACATGCTTGACTACACTTTTCTCTGTTTTCTTTTTCATAAAATCCACTATGAAATGTGTGAGTTGATATCTCATTGTGGTTTTATTTTGCATTTCTCTTACTATTACAGATATTGAGCAAATAATCATGTGTCAGTTAGTCATTTGTACGTCTCCTATGAGGGGAGTATATCTGCTAAGATCTTCAGCCCACCTTTTAATTAGATTTTTTGCTTTTTTTTAATTGAGACTTTTTATGTTTCAACATTCTCCTGTAGCTTGCATGCTGTTGGCAAATATTTTCTCCCATTCCATAGGAGAATTCCAATGCCTCCTATTCCATTGCCTCTTCACTCTGTTCAAGTTTCTTTTAGTGCAGAGGCTTTTAAATTTGATGTTGTCACACATGTTGAATTTTCTTTTTGTTCCTTCTACTTTTGGTATCATATCCAAAATATCCATTGCTGAGACAAACGCCTTGGAAATATTTTTTTCTGTTTAATTCTATGGATTTTATGATTTCAATCCATGTTGTGTTTATTTTTGAATCGTCTAAGATATGTGTTCAATTTTATTGTTTTCCATATTGATATCCAGTTTTTCCAACACCACTCAGTGTAAAGTCTATTTTTACTCCATTATTTATTCTTGTCGTCCTTGTCAAATGTTAGATGACTGGACATGGCTGAGTTTATTTCTGGGTTCTCAGTCCTATTCTATTGGTCTATTGTCTGTTTTTATGCTAGTCTCACACTGTTTTGATTTCCGTAACTTTGTATTATGGTTTGAAACCACGAAGTGCGTTACATCCAGCTTTGTTTACCTTGCTGTAAATTGCTTTGTCTATTTTCAGGGTTCTTTCTTGTTTTGTACAATTTTTAGGATTGTTATTCTATTTGTAGGAAAATTGCCATTGAAAAGTTGATTGGGATTGCATTGAAACTATAGACAGCGTGAGGTAGCATGAACATTTTAACAGTATTAATTCTTTCAATTTAGAAATATGGGATAGCTTTCTATTTACTTGTTTCTTCTTCAGTTTTTGAAAATGTCATATTTTTAGGTGAACAAATGTTTTCGTCTTCTTGCTTAAATATATCTCTAAGATTTTATTTTTTTTGGTGTTACTGTAAATGGAAGTGTTTTCTTTATTTTTCTGGCAGCTATTTTCTAGTTATTGTATAGAAATGCTTTTAATTTTGTATTTTTATTTCATATCCAACAACATTACTGAATTCATTTATTAGTTTTAACAGTTTCATGGGGTTTTTGGTGGAGTCTTTAGGATTTCCTGCATACAGAATATGTCATCTTCAAACAGAGACATTTCTAATTTTTCCATTCCACTTTTGATCCCTTTTATTTCTTTTTCTTGCCTAATCATTCTGGCTATTGTTTCTAGTATTATGTTGAATAGGGGTGGTGATAGTGGGCATTTTGTATTTGTTCCTCTCTTAGAGGAAAGGTTTTCAGCTTTTCACAATGAATATGATGTTAGCTGGGGCCTTGATAATATATGACCTTTATTACATTTAAAATGTTTCTTCTCTTCCCAGGTAGTTGAAAGCTTTAATCACGAAAATTTAGAAAATTATTTCAAGCATTTCTTCTGCATGCTATTCGTGTCATAAATTAAAATTATTGATTTAAAAATGTTAACTGCCCTTGCATCCCCAGGAATTATCCCACCTTATCATGTTGAACATTTTAGTGTGCTATTGAATTTGGTTTGCTAGAATTTTGTTGAGAATTTTTGCATCTATATGTAAAAGGATGTTAGCCTGTAAATTTTCTGAATTTCCTTTGTTTGTATGTTTGTTTTGTTTTGTTTTGTTTTGTGTTTTCCTTGTTATTTCCTTATCTGGCTTTGATAATCAGGAAAATGCTGGTTTTATAAAATGAGTTTGGAAATGTTTTCTCTTTTGTAGTGATTTGGGAGAGTTTGGGAAGGACTGGCATAAATCTTCATTAAATGTTCAGTAGAATTCACCAGTGAAACTAACTGATCCTGGGCTTATCTTTGTTGGGAGAGTTTTCAATACTGCTTCTATTTCCTAAGTCATTATTTTTATGATCATGATAATTTTTGTTTGTTTGTTTTTTGCTTCTTCGTGATTGTCTTGCTTCATTTTATATAGGAGTTGTTGGAGATTTATCCATTTTTGTGACCCGGTTTTTTATCATCCTTTATAGTGATTTGTGTGCTTTGATATCAGTTGCAATTTCTCCTCTTTTAGTTAAAGTTTTATTTATTAAGCTCTTTTTTTCTCTTTGTTAGTCTAGCTAAAGCTTGTCAATTTTGTTATCCTTTCCAAATGCCGTCACTTGGATTCACTTTTTCCTAATTATCTGATATTTGTTTTATTCATTTCCATTTGAATCTTTCTTAGTTTTTCCTTTTATTCCTGGTGCTTAATTTGTTCATTTTTCCTAATCTTTCAGGCATAAGGTAAGTCCTTTATTTTAAATCATTCCTTTCTCTTAATATAAGAATTTATGATTGCTAAAAATAATTCATTCCTTAGACTGAGTTTTGTACATTCCCAAAGTTTGGGTATATTGTCATTTTCATTTATCTGAAGATAGTTTCAGATTTTCCTTTTGAGTTCTTTCTTGACCCTTAGATTTCTCCAGTGTGTGCTGTATAATTCTACGTATTAGGTTTTTTTCACTTTTTCTATTGTTATTGATTTCTAGCTTCATAACATTATGATCAAAAAGGTTGCTTAATGTGGTTTTGATCTTCTCAAATTTGTTAACGCTTGCTTTATATTCCATGACAGGTTCTATCCTAGGGAATGCTCTATCTGCAGTTAAGAATAATGTGGATTCTGGTTCTGTTGGATGGAACTTCTATATAATTTTATTGGGTACATTCAGTGTCTTTATCAATTTTCTAAGGTATAAAGTGGGATAATATAGTCCCTTACCATTATTAGTTTTACTGTTGATTTCTCCTATCAGATCTGTTAATGGGTTATTTATATATTTGTTTAATCCTGCAACGTTCAGTACATATATATTTACAATTATTATAACCTCTTGATAAATTGATCTATTATCATTGTATACTGACCTTCTTTATCAATTGTGAACTATTTTGACTGAAAGTCTGTATTACCTGTGATTGGGGGAGCCATTCCTGCTCTTGTTTGGAAACTGTTTGGACTATCAGTTTCTATATCCTCACCTTCAGCTTATGTGTGTCCTTAAAGTTAAAATTGCTCTTGCAGACAACATATTGTATTTTTTATCATTTATATGGTAATATAATTGTCTTACAATGTTGTGTTAGTTTCTGCTCTATAACAAAATGAATCAGCTATAGGTATACATATATCCCCATATCCACTCCCTCTTGCATCTCCCTCCCACCCTCCCTATCCCACCAAGCTAGGTGGTCACAAAGCACTGAACGTATCTCCCTGTGCTATGCAGTTGCTTTCCACTAGCTATCTATTTTACATTTCGTGTGTATATATGTACATATGACTCTCTCACTTTGTGCCAGCTTACCCTTTCCACTCCCCATGTTCTTAAGTCGATACTCTACATCTACATCTTTTTTCCTGTGCTGCTCCTACCTTCATCAGAATCCTTTTTTTTTATATTCCATATATATGTGTTAGCAAATTGTTTTTCTTTTTCTCTTTCTGACTTCACACAGTACGACAGACTCTAAGTCTATCCACCTAACTTCAAATAGCTCAATTTAATTTCTCTTTATCTCTGAGTAATATTCCATTGTATATATATATGCCACACCTTCTTTATTCATTCATGTGTTGACTGACACTTAGCTTTTTCCCTGTACTGGCTTTTGGAATTACACTTGTAATGAACTGTGTGGTCCATGACTTTTTTGAATTGTGCTTTTCTGAGGGTATATGCACAGTTGTGGGATTGCAGGGTCATATATTAGTTCTAGTTTTTGTTCCTTAATGACCAACATACTGTTCTCTATAGTGGCTGTAACAATTTACATGCCCATTAGCAGTGCTGGAGGGTTTTGTATTCCCTACACTCTCTCCAGAATTTATAGTATATTGATTTTTTGATGACGGCTCCTCTGACTAGTGTGAGGTGATACCTCATTGTTGATTTGATTTATATTTCCATAATGATTCATGCTCAACATGAAAGGTTGAGCAAACTTTCATGTGTTTTATTGCAATCTGTGTATCATCTTTGGAGAAATGTCTATTTAGGTCTTCTGCCCATTTTGGATGGTTTGTGTTTTTTGTTTTAGAGTTGCATGAGCTGTTGGTTAATTTTGGAGATTAATTCTTTTTCAGTTCCTTCATTTGCATATATTTTCTCCCATTCTGAGGGTTGTCTTTTGGTGTTGTTTATGGTTTCATTCCCTGTGAAAAAAATTTAAGTTTCACTATGTCCCATTACTTTAATTTTGTTTTTATTTCCATTTTTCTAGGAAGTGGGTCAAAAAGAATCTTGCTGTTATTTATGTCATACAGTGTTCTGCCTATATTTTCCTCTAAGTGTTTGATAGTGTCTCACTGTACATTTAGTCCTTTAATCGATTTGTGTTTATTTTTGTGTATGGGGTTAGGGAATGTTCTAATTTCATTCTTGTACATGTAGCCATTCAGTTTTCCCATCACCACTTGTTGAAGAGGATGTCTCATGTACATTGTATATTCTTCCCTCCTTTATCAAAAATAAGGTGACCATATATCTGTGGGGTTACCTCTGGGCTTTCTACCGTGTTCCATTGCTCTATATTTCTGTTTTTGTGCCAGTACCATACTGTCTTGATTAATGTTGCTTTTAGTATAATCTGAAGTCCAGGAGCCTGATTCATCCAGCTATGTTTTTCTTTCTCAAGATTGCTTTGGCTATTTGGCGTGTTTTTTGTTCCCATACACACTGTGAATTTTTTTCTTCTAGTTCCCTTGCAAATGCCATTGGTAATTTGATAGGGATTGCATTGACTCTGTTGAGTGCATTATTTCATACAGTCATTTTCACTATGTTGATTCTTCAAACCCAAGAACATGGTATATATCTCCATCTCTTTGTATCCTCCTTCATTTCTTTCATCAGCATCTTATAGGTTTCTACATACAGGTCTTTTTTCTACCTGGGTATGTTTGTTCCTATTCTATTTTTTGCAATGGTAAATAAGAGTGTTTCCTTAATTTCTCTTTTAGATTTTCCATCATTAGCCTATTGGAATCCCAGAGATTTCTGTGCATTAATTTTGTATCGTGTTACTTTACCAAATTCATTGGTTAGCTCTATTCATCTTCTGGTAGCATCCTTAGGATACTCTATGTGTAGTATCAAGTCATCTGCAAAGAGTGACAGCTTTACTTCTTTTCTGATTTGGATTCCTTTTATTTCCTTTTCTTCTCTGATTGCTGTGCCTGAAACGCCCAAATCTATGTTGAAAAAGAGCTGTGAGGTTGGATAACCTTGTCTTGTTCCTGATCTTGATGAAAATACTTTCAGTTTTTCACCATTGAGGATGATGTTTACGGTGGGTTTGTCATATATGGCCTTTATTATGTTGAGGAAACTCCCCTGTATGCCTACTATGTGGAGGGTTTTTATCATATATTGGTGTTGAATTTTTTCGAAAGTTTCCTTGCAGCTCTTGAGATGATCATATTGCTTTTCTCCTTCAATTTGTTAATATGAAGTATCATGTTGATTGATTTGCATATATTGAAGAATCCTTGTATTCCTGGAATAAACTCCACTTGATCATGGTGTATTATCCTTTTAAGGTGCTGTTGGCTTCTGTTTGCTACCATTTTGTTGAGGATTTTTGCATCTATATTCATCAGTGATATTGGCCTGTAGTTTTCTTTTTTTTATTATATCTTTGCCTGGTTTTGGTATCAGGGTGATTGTGGCGCCATAGAATTAGTTTTGGAGTCTTCCTCCCCCTGCTATATTTTGGAAGAGATTGTGAAGGAGAGTTGTTAAACTCTCCAAGCCAGAAGGGACTGGCAGGATATATTTAAAGTGATGAAGGAGAAAAACCTGCAACGAAGATTATTTTTTTTTCCTATAAGTGAGATTACACCATTTTTGTTTTTATATGTCTGATTTACTTCTTAAGTACTTCTTACTTCTTATTTCATCATACTTCTTCTCAACATCTCTTACTATTAGAGATGTTGACTTAACATAGTGCCATTAAGGTGCACCCATTTTGTTACAAAAAGGCACCATTTTATTTCTAGTATGCCTGAATATATTTTTATTGTGCCACTTTTATTTCCTGCCACACAAAATAACTTGCTGGGGCACCTTTCCTTTATCCATCTATTCAGGCTAAGTGTGTAGTTATCCTGGTATGGCATTTGAGAATGATGGTGCAGTGTACATGGTATTCAGGTGTTTTTTAGAGTCGGCATTTTTCCTTCCTCTTTATAAATAACCAAAGATTTTGTTCTGGATGATTTGGTAGTTCTAATTTTTGGTTTTATGAGGAACCTCCAAACTCTTTTCTAGAGTGGCTACACCAAACAGCATTCCCAACAAGAGTGTAAGGTGGTTCCCTTTTGTCATGCCTGCTGTCTTCTCTTTTTTGATAATAGCCAATCTAACAGATATGAGGTGATATCCCACTACTGAGGTTTTGCACTTTCCTTATGTATGTTGGATATTAGCCACTTCTAAGGTACGTGTTTGTAAATATTTTATACTATTCTATAGATTGCCTGTTAATTCTGTTGATTGTTTCCTTTATTATGTAGGAATGTTTCAGGTCAATTTCACTTCACTTAACTTTTGATTTTGTTGCCTTCTCTCCTGCTGTCATTGTCAAGAAATTATTGCCAAGGCCAATCTTGAGAAGTTTGTTCCTTATCTTTACTCAAAGGCTTTGAAACATTTAGGTCCTATCTTTAATACATTTTCCCCAACATTATTGAGATATAATTGACATATAACCTTGGTAATTATAAGGTACACAGCATGATGATTAGACTTATATCTGTGTTGTCAAATAATGTGATAATAATGTTAGTTAATACTTCTATCACCTCACATAGTTACCATTTTTTTGTGTGTGCTGTAAGAACATTTAAGATCTACTTTCCTAGTAACCTTGAAATATGCAATAAAGTGTTGGTAACTAAGTCACTATGCTGTAAGTTAGATCCCAAGAATCTACACATTTTATACCAGGACATTTGTACTCTTTGACTATCATCTCCTTATTTTTCCCAACCCCACACCTATTAAATACATATCGACTCTCTGTTTTGATGACCTCTGCCGTTTAGATTTAATAAATAAGTGGGACCACACAGTTTGTCTTTATGTCTCTGATTGTTTCACTAAGCATAATGCCCACAAGTTGATTTCATGTGGTCACAAATTGCAGGATTTTCTTTATATGGCTGTATAATATCCATTGTGGTAATATATACAGTTCTTAATCCGTTTATTCATTAATAAACAGTTAGTGTCTATGCTTTGCATATTTTGGTAATTATTAATACAGTGAACATTGGAGTTCAAATATCTCAGTAAAGTAACTGATTTCATTTCCTTGAAATATGTATATTCAGAAATGGAATTGCTAGGTTATATGGTGGTATTATTTTTAGTATTTGAGGAACATCCTAATTTTTTTATGTAGTGGTTGTACTAAGGTATATTCCCACCAACAGTCTGTAAGTTTTCCCTGTTTTCTACATGCTTGACTACACTTTTATGTCTTTTCTTTTTCATAATAACCACTATGAAATGTGTGAGTTGACAACTCTTTGTGGTTTTATTTTGTATTTCTCTTACTATTACAGATGTTGACCAAATATTCGTGAGCCTGTTGGTCATTTGTAGGTCTCCTATGAAGGTAGTATATCTGATAAGGTGTTCAGCCAACGTTTTAATTAGATTATTCAACTTTTTTTTTAATTGAATCCTTTTATGTTTGGACATTAGTCCCGTAGCTGGCATGTTGTTGGCAAATATTTTCTCCCATTCCATAGGAGAATTCCTATGCCTCCTGTTCCATTCCCTCTTCACTCTGTTCAAGATTCTTTTTGTGCAGAGGCTTTTATATTTGATTTTGTCACACATGTTGAATTTTCTTTTTGTTCCTTCTACTTTTGGTATCATATCCAAAAGATCCATTGCTGAGACAAATGCTTTGGAGATTGTTTTGTTTAATTCTAGGGATTTTGTGATTTCTGTTCATGTTGTGTTAATTTTTGAATCGTCTAATATGGGTGTTCAATTTTATTATTTTCCGTGTGGATATCCCTTTTTTCCAACACCACTCAGTGTAAAGTCTATTTTTACTCCATTGTTTATTCTTGTCGTCCATGTCAAATGTTAGTTGACTGGACATGGCTGAGTTTATTTCTGTGCTCTCAGTCTTATTCTATTGGTCTATTGTCTGTTTTTATGCTAATTTCACACTATTTTGATTACCATAACTTTGTATAATTGTTCGAAACCAGGAAGTGAGTTGCATCCAGTTTTGTTTATCTTGCTGAAAATTGCTTTGTCTATTTTCAGGGTCCTTTCTTGTTTTGTACAACTTTTAGGATTGTTATTCTATTTCTAGGAAAATTGCCATTGAAAATTTATTGGGTTTCAATTGAGACTATAGATGGCTTTAGGTAGCGTGAACATTTGAACAGTATTCATTCTTTCAATTCAGAAACATGGGATAGGTTTCTATTTACATGTGTCTTCTTCAGTTTTTGAAAATGTCATATTTTTAGGTGTAGAGATGTTTTTGTGTCCTTGCTTAAATGTAGTCCTAACATTTTATTGTTTTTGGTACTGCCGTAAATGGAAGTGTTTTCTTTATTTTTCTGGCAGCTATTTTCTTGTTAGTGTATAGACATGCAACTAATTTTGTATTTTTTTTCACATCCAACAACATTACTGAATTTGTTTAATAGTTCTAACGATTTTATTTATGTCTGAGTAATATTCCATTGTATATATATGCCACACATTCTTTATCCATTCATCTGTCCATGGACAGTTAAGTTGCTTGCATGTCCTGGCTATTGTAAATAGACCTGTAATGAACTTTGTGTTCCATGACTCCTTTTGAATTATGGTTTTCTCAGGATATAAGCACAGTAGTGGGATTGCTGGGTCCTATGCTATTTCTAGTAGTAGTTTCTTATGACCTCCATACTGTTCTCCATAGTGACTGTAACAATTTACATTCCAAACAACAGTGCCAGAAGTTTCCCTTTTCTTCACACCCTCTACAGAATTTATTGTTTGTACAGTTTTTGTTGATGGCCATTCTGACTAATGTGAAGTGATATCTCATTGTAGATTTGATTTACATTTCTTTAATGATTCATGATATTGAGCAACCTTTCATGTGTTTTGTGGCAATCTGTATATCAACCTTGAGAACTGTATAGTTAGATCTTCTGCCCATTTTTGGATTGTTGTTTGTGATTTTGGTTTGGAGCTGCATGATCTGTTGGTAAAATTTGGAGACTAATCCTTTTTCAGTTGCTTCATTTGCAAATATGTTCTCCTATTCTCAGGGTTGTCTTTTGGTCTTGTTTATGGTTTCCTTTGCTGTGCTAAAGCTTTTAAATTTCACTAGATCCCATTTGTTTATTTTTGTTTTTACTTCCATTTCTCTAGGAGGTGGGTCAAAAAGAATCTTGCTGTGATTTATGTCATAGAGTGTTCTGCCTAAGTTTTCCTCTAATTGTTTGGTCATGTCTGACTTTACATTTAGGACTTTAATCCATTTGTGTTTATTTTTGTGTATGGTGTTAGTGAGTGTTTTAATTTCATTCTTGGACATGTATCCGTCCAGTTTTCCCAGCACCACTTGTTGAAGAGTATGTCTTATCTCCATTGTATATGCTTAACTGCTTTGTCAAAAATAAGATGACTATATGTGAGTGGGTTTATCTCTGGGCTTTCTATACTGTTACATTGATGTATATTTCTGTTTTTGTGTCAGTAACATACTGTGTTGAGGACTGTAGCTTTGTAGTATAGTCTGAAGTGCAGTTGCCTGATTCATCCAGCTCCGTTTTTCTTTCTCGTTTGCTTTCGTTATTCGGTGTCTTTTTATTTCCATACACATTGTGCAATATTTTCTTCTGATTCACTGAAAAATGTGACTGGTAGTTTGATAGGCATTGCATTGAATCTGTAGATTTATTTGGGTAATATAGTCACTTTTACAATGTTGATTCTTCCAACCCAAGGACATGTCATATCTCTCCATCTGTATCGTCTTTCATTTCTTTCATCAGCGTCTTATAGTGTTCTGCATACAACTCTTTTCTCTCCCTGGGTAGGTTTATTCCTATTCTTTTTCTTGCAATGGTAAATAAGAGTGTTTCCTGCTGACAGCGTGACACCATTAGCTCCTGCTCAACTGCTCTCTCTTATCACCAACAGAAAGTTCACTTTCTGCTCTGTTCAGGGAGTCAAGAGGAGTCCAAGCTGTCTAAAAGCCTACACGTCATTTGTAGAAAGGATCTAAACTTCAGGTATCCCCTGAGGTATGTCTTTGCATCTATGGCCCATGGTGACATTTAGGGGATGTCTATTCTGGAGGGGACCTATAGGAGGTGCTGTTTAGGGACTGAGGGGAGGTATTTGGATGTCTCTTTGGGGGCGTAGCATTTTGCAACAGGGCTTAGGAATATTTGGCGGATGATCATTGGTGTCCATGTTTCGATAGCACATGGTATTTGCAATGTTCTCCAAAGGGAAGTGGATTTGGGTAAAATTGGAGATTGATAATCAAGGCAGGATTTGAGGAATATTGTTTAAGTAAGGGTCCTAGTACAAATGTTGGGATCTTTCCAGAATGGCCTTTGTGACCCAAGTTCCATTATAGGTTCCTCCAAGCATTTGGAGATCTGTGTCAATAAGATTCGATTCATAGGGGATCACTTTTTTCGTAAAGATAGTCTTCAACTCAGGCTAAGAAAGGATACTGGGGCCTAGTCAACTAGGATCTGGGGAGGAACACGGTACCATTAGGACTTCATTTGCTATAGTTTTACTACCATTCATGAACATATGGTGTCCTTCTTGTCAGGAATGGAGAAAGAACAGTTGTGCTGCTGGGACACAGATATTATCATGCAAAATTACATGAATTGGTTATTCATGAGGGAGAGTATAGTCCCAATTTAGAGAGGCTCTATTTAGGACAGTTGTACATCTATCATGAAGAGTATGGCCTTTGCTCATTCATGTACATAAACCATGTATAATTTTCCCTAACGGGTTATAGATTTGTGAGCCTTGCGTCTAGCGAAGAAGTAGATACTTCTGTATATGAGGAAGGGAAAGCCTTCTGGTCCAGTATGTCAGTTACCTGCAAAGTTTCTAAATGAAAAATCCAGCATTGTTCTTTCCCAGCTGTGTGATCACAGGCAATTTTTTTTCAGCATCCATTGATGGTATGAAGGTGATGATAAGAAGAATAGCAAATACTTACATGATCTTTACAGTGTGGGGAATGTAAGTCTTTATCAGGTGTCATAATACACCAGGTAATTTAATAGTACTCCAGCTACTAATATTAATTAGGTAGTACTTACTGTGTGTCACACTCTTTTTTAAGCACTTTATTCATATTTATTCCTTTAAACTCTACCAATGGGGTAAGTTACAATCATTATCCTCATTTTATAGATGGCCCAGAGAAGTGAGGTCCCTGTCTTCAGGTCACACAGCTGGTAATCATGGAAAGAATTACTGTGAGGGTCCAACACTACTCTTGTGTCAACTGTGAGCTGAAACACGAAAGGATCATTGTTTCTTCCTCAGAAAGGACAGCTAATGGGTTATGTCAGAAGATGATAGAGTAAGGCCCTCCAAAAATTCTTTACATTACAAACCTACAAAGTTGTCAGACTCAACTTTTTCAGAACTCTGGAAATTGACAAAATTTCACAGGAACTAGGGAAGTATTTACGTGTTGAAAAATGACTGAATCTTGGTAAGATCAGCAAGCTCTAGAGACTTTAAATGGTCACAATCCCATCCTCCTTTTTTCCAGCTTAATAATAGTACATATTGAAAGAGTATGCATTCCTTTTGCATCTGAGTAGCCACCAGAAGGAGAAGAACAAAGTGAGAATTCTTTCAGAACCTAATCTCCAAAGATTTATCATTATCTGACGTGACTGAGATGTTCCTTGGAATTCTGCGTTTGCAAGACTGGCTATATTTGACATAATTTGGACGTCACCCAGTTCGAATGTACTTTGACATGGGGAGTTGTCAAAATAATTATGGGGGCAGAAAGAAAGTTGTAAGAATTAATGCCAAGAAACACCCCAAATTTGATGCAAAACATCATTATACAGATTCGCCCAGCTAAACAAACTCAAAGCAGCGTAAACTCAAAGAGATCCATAGCAACACATATCATAATTAAACTACTGAAAGCCAAAAACCAAGAGAGAATTGTGAAAGCACTGTGTAGCAACCCATGGCATGTAAGAGATTCTCAATTAAGCCAAAAACAAAGATTGCACATTAGAAAACATGCAGGGCAGAAGACACTTGGATACATTCATAGTGCTAAAAGAAAAAAAAAATAAAACAAATACTGTCAACCAAGAATTTTATATGCAGCAAAACCATCTTTTGAAACTGAGGACAAGATTAGGACAATTCCAGATAAGCACAAAACGGAAAGGATTTATTGCTAACTATCTGCCCTACAAGATGAGATAATTCCTGGAGAGAGTCCAAACTAAAATGAAAGACACTTTGATGATAACGCAAATGCAGAGAAAGGAAGAACATCAGTAAAAGTAATTATATAGGTAAATACAGAGGATAATTTAAACGAATTTTTTGTGTGTATGAATGTAGTCTGAATAATAGTCCCCCAATATGCCCACATTTTAATCCCCAGGACATGTATGTTATTTATGCAGAAAACTTTGCATATATGATTATATTAGAGTCTTCAGATGGGAAATTTTCTTGGGTTACCTTGGGTGGATCTAATCAAAATGTTTCTTATAAGAGGAATGAAGGAGATGTCAGTGACAGAGGACAAGTTAATGTGATGACAGAAGTAGAAAATGAACTGATGTATTTGAAGGTAGTAGAAGGGGTTACTAGCCTAGGAATACTGGCAACCACTAAGCAAAAAAAAGGGCAAGGAAATACATTCTCCCAGTAGAGCCTCCAGATGGACCCAATCCTGCCAACATATTGACTTTAGCCCAGTAAAATGGATTTGGGACTTGTAACATGTAGTATTTTAAAAGAACAATTTGTAAAGTTTTAAACAATTGAATTCCTAAAAATGTGTTACAGCCACAATAGTAAACTAATGCAGTTACTTTTTTCTCTTACCTGATTTAAAACATTACTCCATAGGAAAAAAAATAATAATTGGTGCTGATGTATAAAGTGTGTAAAGATGTAATTTATGATAAGAACAGCACAAGAAAAAGGATAAACTAGATAAAAGCAAAAATTCGTATTTTGAAATTAAGTTGGTATTAATGTGAACTAGGTTGTTAGAAACTGTCAGTTTACTTTATAACAACCTAACTCCAGAGCAACCACTAATAAAATGGCTCTAAAATGTATATAGTAAAAGAAATAACAAATAACCATAAAAGTGGTACACTAGAAGATGTCCAATTAGAAAGCAGATTGGAAGTACGGATTTTTTAAAAACATGACCACCTATATGTTGTTAAAGAGACAAATCTTAGTGTGAAACAAATAGATTTTAAGTAAAATGTTGCAAAGATAAGTTTCATGCCAACAAAAATCGAAAGAAAGCTATAGTGACTATACTAACAATGGATACATCAGATTTTAAATAAAAAAAATTATGAGACAAAGGACAGTATATATTACTATATTATTATATTAGATTAATAATATATTATTGATAAAAGGGTAAATCTGTTGAAATACACAAGAATTATAAACAAATGCTCACCTAACAAAAAAGTTCCAGATACCTGAATCAAAAACTTACAAAATTTGAGAGAGAGATAAATAGGTTCAACAGCATATCCAAATAAGTGACAAAACGTATGATCACCAAGGGAAGAGAAGACCTAAACAAAACTATGATATAAACCGAATGGACTTAACAGACATGTACACAACATTCCTCCCAAGAACAGAAGAATGCAATCTCCTTTCACTTGAACTAGGAATGTTCTCCAGGATAGACTTCACGTTAGGCCATAAAACAAGTGTCAATAATTTAAATCACACCAAATTGTTCTCTGACCACAAAGGAAAGAATAATGGGCATCAATAATAGGAGGAACTTGTGAAAACTTGTAAACATGTGGAAATTAAAGAACACATTCCTAAGTAAAAAAAAGAGTCAAACAGTGTCCAAGGGATATTAGAAAATACTCTGAAGTGAATGAAAATGAAAACACAACATACCAAAATATGGGATTCTGCAAAAGCAGAACCCAGAGGAATATAGACATATATATATATATATATATATATATATATATATATATATATATATATATATATATATATATATATATATATATATATATATATATATATATATATATATTATACATTTTATACATTTGTATAGTTTTCTCCATGTCTCTTTTGCAGTTTTTTAAATATATATTAAATATGGGTTTATAGTTTTATCAAATTGGGAAAATTTCTGCCCACATGTTTTTTGAAAATATTACTTTCGGAGCTCATTGCCACCCCATTATCTCTTTCCGGAACTCCAAGTACATGTATATTAAGGCACATGACTTGTTTGACTTTCCCCCCCCACTTGTTGTATTTTGCATAGTTTCTTCTACTTTGTGAAATTTCCTAATTTTTTCTTGTGTGTTAATTTGTTAATCACGTTATGTAAAATCACAGGTCAAGAACATTAAAACATCTATTATAAATATATTTCACATGTCAAAGAAATTCCCAAGAAAGGGGTGGGCCAAAAGAGTTTATGAAGAAATAATGGCCAAAAATTTTACAAATTTGATGAAAACTAAAGCCACAGATGTTGCTGGTAAGTTTCTGGTAAGTGTTGATGGATGGAAGGTAATTGTGAATGTTAGCGTTTTGGTGTTGCATTTTGTGTTCCTTTAATATTTTTGAGTCTGTTCTAGAGAAATTATGTAGTTGCCATCTGATCCTTTCAGGGCTTACTTCTTTTTCTCTAGAGTGGCATTTAGACATAGAATACCTGTGTTGTCTGAAGAAATCAGCATTGTGTTTTTGATTTTGTTTTATGATGTACGATACATTATTTTTATTTCTTAATTGAAGGATAGTTGATTTAATATTTAATGTTGTGTAACTTTTTGCTTTACAGCAAAGTAACTCAGTTATCTATATATACATTCTTTTTCATATTCTATTCCATGATGGTTTATCTCAGGAAACTGAATAGAGTTCCGTGTGCTCTACAGTAGGACCTTGTTGTTTACCCATTGTATATATAATAGCTTATATTTGTTAACACCAAACTCCCAATGTATTGGGGAGGGTGTTAGGTGAGGAAGAAGGTGGGAGGTTTTCATATCCCTGTTTTGATAGTGCTGTTGATCTTGGGAGGGAATGAATTGGCAGATAACCCTTCATTCTTTTCATCCCCCAGGTCTCTACACCTTTAGTATCTGTGATACCTCCAATTTCTCTGACTACATCTGTGGAGGCATTGTCAGTCATGTCAAAGTAACTAAGAGGATAAGCTTTGTGAGTATGAGCAGGAGGGTGTGTTGTACGGTTCCAGGCATCTCTACGGTTTTTACTTTTTTGGTTCTGATATCTTGCTCTCCACAGAAAACCTTGCCCTCTTCACAGGCAGAGCAGGACTTTGTGATAACAGATTTTGCCAAGTATTCTCGCTCTCCTCAGCTACACATTGGCTTCCAGGCCCTGCACCAGTTCTGTGCCCAACATGACCAGACCCATCAGCCCCACAATGAGGTAGATGGGTGGGCAAGCCAGCCAGGTCCTTGAACCAAATCTGCTCTATGCCTTTTCATCTATTTAGTTTTTCTACCTCTCCCTCTCCCCACAGTGGTGTGATTGTTCTTTTTCTCCTTCCAGGAGGATGCAACAGAACTGGTGACACTAGCACAGGCTTGAATTCTCAAGCTCTGCCAACAGTGCAGCAAAACAGCCTGGATGAAGACCTCATCCGGAAGCCGGCTTATATGGCACCAGGGGATCTGGCACCCATCAATTCCTTCACTGGTTGTGTGGCTGCCCAGGAGTTTATGAAGGTCAGCGCGAGTGGAGACGGAGAGTGCTGGGCGTGGGCCAGGTTCCTTTCCGGCCCTGCTGCTTGCTGTCCAGCTCTGATTAACCAGTGATCACATCCGCTTTCTAACCGCCTCCTCAAGTCTGCTCTGGAAAGTTTATGCATTTTATACAGTAGCTGTACTTTGATGCCATTGAGTGTCTCCCTGAGGAAAAAGAGGCCTTTACAGGGGACACATGCCTTCCAGTATGTGATTTGGGCCCACAGATAAAACATCATTGTGGATCTTTTTAAGGTGGCTTTTCCCTAACCCTCTCTTCCCTTCACATGACTCAGTGCCAGAACCGTTATGATGGGCAGGGGTCTGTATTTGGCTCCGGCCTGCAAGAGAAGCTGGGCAAGCAGAGATACTTCTTGGTGAGAGAACCTTGTGGTCAAAAGCTACCTTTAGGTCCCCTAGGCTCTGGCCACCTCTTCTGGAGTCTCCTCGTGGTGTACAAGGGATGGTGTTGGCTTGTACCCTCATCTCATCCCTCTTCCATTTTCTTCACACCAGGCCCTTTATATCCTGGTCTTGTGCCTCTTTCCTTAGAGGACCATGGATTTTTATGGCACTGTGACTTAAATATGCAGTCATAGATCCTCTTACCCTCTCTTGCCATCTGCAGGGGTAGTGAGGAGTGCGGAGTGGTTTTGGTACCCAGTGACCCTAACCATCTTGTGTCTCCCTTCTTGGCCACCACCCAGGTGGGTGCAGGGGCCGTTGGCTGTGAGCTACTCAAGACCTTTGCCATGACTGGGCTAGGCTGTGGGGAGGGTATGGCAATCACCATTACAGACATGGACACCATAGTAAAATCCAATCTGAATCGACAGTTTCTGTTCCGACCTTGTGATATCAAGGTGAGTGGAATGGATATGGTATGTGGTTCAGCTTTGTTTTTCACTTTTCTCCTGTCTTTTTCTGGTTATCTGTCTTATTGCCTTTGGACTTTATTTATTATTATTATTATTTTTTGGTACACGGGCCTCACACTGTTGTGGCCTCTGCCATTGTGGAGCGCAGGCTCTGGACCTTCAGGCCCAGCGGCCATGGATCATGGGCACAGACGCTCCATGGAATGTGGGATCTTCCTGGACAAGGGCACGAACCCATGTCCACGAAACGGCAGGTGGACTCTCAACCACTGCGCCACCAGGGAAGCCCACCTTAGGACTTTTTTGTTTGTCTCTTTCCTTCAGTTCTTACCTTATTTCTTTTCTCTACCACTCACTCTTTCTTCCAGGAGATATTTATTGAAAACTTATTACATCTTTCATTTGTGAGTTTAAACCTGTCCCCAGCCATCTTTTTTTTTTCTTTGGTTTTTGGTTACGGCTAATGTGGAACTCTGGAAGCTAGATTATAGAGGGATCTATCCGGGGCGTCTCTGTAAAGTTCAGTGTTATTTTGCCTGCCCAGTGTTTATCTTTCCTTTCATTTTATCATGCAAATACTAGGTACTACTTAAGTAGTTAGAATATATAAGATAGCAAATGAAAGTTTTCTGCTTTTGTCTAGTGAGAAGACATAGTAAATGAGAGATTCTCTAATGCAGCGGAGGTTGGCAGCACTCTTTCCTCAAGTCCAAAAGATCACAACTCTTTTAAGAATACTAAGACATTATGTCCTTTTTATCCTCATTTTATCAGGTGAAAGGGTAATTTTCCACTCTGTTCTAGGAGGCTGTCCATAACCCCAAAACACAGTATTCTCCAAATGACCAGACCAATTCATGATGATACAGAACTGTGCATTAACTAAAGAGCCATTCAAAATACAGAGAAAGACAGTGGGTAATGATGTGGATCAGTATTTCACCTTTCAACTAAACGTTAAAGAAATATTGCTTGTCAAGTTTATATATATATATATATATATATATATATATATATAAATATCAAGAGTCATCTGAAAATGTTATTGATTTTTTTTTTCTGTGAGGCTGGATATCCCTGACATCTTTCAAGCAAAACATGTAATACATTAAAGTCAGTAAATAATGAAAATTCAGCTATCTTCTAAGACATTATATAAGTAAAATTTGAAAAACTGTAAATACAGATTGACTCCTGTCACTAACGCTTTGTATTGGAGTTTCTTTCATAGTGTTTGTACTATATAATGGAATTATTCCATATTAATTAATTAATTAATTTATTTATTTTTGGCTGTGTTGGGGCTTCCTTTCTGTGTGAGGTCTTTCTCTAGTTGTGGTAAGCGGGGACCATGCTTCATCGCAGTGCACGGGCCTCTCACTAGTGCAGCCTCTCTTTTTGTGGAGCACAGGCTCCAGACGCGCAGGCTCAGTAGTTGTGGATCTGGCCTAGTTGCTCCGTTGCATGTGGGATCTTCCGAGACCAGGGCTCAAAACCATTTTCTCTGCATTAGCAGGGAGATTCTAAACCACTGTGCCACCAGGGAAGCCCCTCCAATTGTAAATGGAGTAATAATATTTTAAAATGTTCTCAGATTAAATATCAAACGTAGGAAGTCTTGATAGCAGTGCATCAGATAAAAAAGAAACCACAAACTTTGTTTTAACTTCATTTTGAACAACTGCTAGAGCAAATAATAAATACCATAGCACTGTATGTGTTTAGAACATAACAAGGTGAAACATAATGTGTAGGGACAAGAATGAAAATGAAGATATAGAACTGGAAGTGCCATGAGAGGGTGTTTTGCAGTGTGGTAAAGGAAATCCTCATTGGAAAGGTGGTATAACCGCAGAGAATTAAAGATGGTATACGAGAACAGGAAGAAATCTCAGGGAAGAGTATGCCAGGTGAAGTTAACAGTGTGAGCAAAACCCTGAGTTTGGAATATGACTGCTATGTTTAAGTAGTAGAGTCAGAGATAGATCATGGTAAGAGAGAAGGTTGTCAAAGGAATAGGGAGCAGCTCATTTCACCCTTAGTGAAAGTGGGAATCAATAGAGGACTTTGAGGAGAGGAATGTGATCTGACTTGGTTTCAGAGGATCCTTTTTGTTTTTGTATGTTCAGAGGACCTTGGTTTTCTTTGCGTGAATGCACTCCAACTCGGGGTGCTAGTAACGAAAAACAGTGGATGTTCGGTAGACAAAAGAACAGATACTCAACCCATTGTCTCCTATTGTATCACTGTTTTCCTTTTTTATTCACGCCATTCCTCATTTGTCCCAGCCCAAGCTGTGTGGCATTTGTCATAGACCACAGAGCCTCCTGACCTCAGAGCCTAGGTCTTGTGCATCATTACTTAAATCAGTTTTCAGAACAGCTCTGTAAAGTTTTGTTGGGTGATTATGTGAATGACAGTTCTATTTCTCCATCACTACCCAGAAATTGAAGTCTGATACAGATGCTGCAGCTGTGAACCAGATAAACGCACACATCCGTGTGATGAGCCATCAGAACTGTGTGGGCCCTCACACAGAGCATGTGTATGATTGATAAATTCCTCCAAAACCTGGATGGTGTGGACAATGCCTCGGACAATGTGGATGCTCGTGAGTTTTGGGGATGGGTGAGGACGAGGCGAGAGTAATGTGTGTGTTTTAGGGAGTGTGTGTCACCGTGTCCTATCCTGATGTTATTTTCCCCACCCTCACCTGCTGCAACTTTCTCACAGGCACGTATATGGACTGCTGCTGTGTGTTGTACCGAAAGCCTCTTCTGGAGTCAGGCACACTGGGTACCAAGGGTAATGTGTAAGGGTTTATCCCCTTCCTGACAGAGTCATACAGCTCCAGCCAGGACCCTCCTGACAAGTCCATCCCCAGGTGCACACTGAAGAACTTCCCGAATGTCATCGAGCACACTTTGCAGGTGATCAACCTTGCAGGGAGAAAGAGGTGGAACAGATATGTACTGGGACAGTGTCTCAGTTGCCAAACTCTTGTTATTCCGATGATGAAGCCTCAGTGTATGTAATATCTGCCCTTTCTTTAACTCTCCTTCACTCACTTTAAACCTAGGAGCCTAACGCTTTTCATAATGATTTCTTTAACTTGAAATTTTTATTTTGCAAGCATACAGGGAAGTATTATTTATACCATGTGAAATACTTTATGTGAGAAGTGTATATCTAAACGGTGAGGATATGTTTCTTTGTGTACAGGATACTATTTTGTCGTTGAACAAAATTAACTTAATATCATCTCTGCTAGTTATTTAGATATCTCTAATATTAAGTCCATATTTAGGAATAATTTTCTAATTGTTTCCCAAAATATGTTTAATAGTTTGTCAGCATAGTTGGGTTTATATAGTACACATACATACAAAAGAGCATAACTCTCATGTACATTGACAAAGTAAAAGCACCCCATTAACTGGTCCTCAGAACTTGGCCCTAATTACAGTCCCCTTTCAAACCACAAATAACCATCCTTTTATCAAAATGATTCTTAACCCAGTCTTTGAGGCTATGTTTAGGAAGTATGGGAACAGGAAGAAAATGAGCAGTAACAGTTCAGTCTGTCACTTTTCCTTCCAGAAGGGAAGAGTTTATACTTGTGGAGTCAGTTCAGTATGTGTCTTTCTCCCTTTCCATGAATCCCATGTTGGTGTGTGTGTGTGTGTGTGTGTGTGTGTGTGTGTGTGTAGATACAGAGAGACGGAGAAAGAGATGTGTTTGTGTGTGTGTGTTCATTTCTATACATATAAATCCTCTCCTAGGTTATGGTTCTATTATTGTGTTTCTCTCTACCCAGTATGCAGAAAGGCCAATAAAAAGGATTTTAAAACTAATATACTATGTGCCCTTGGACTTAACCACTTCATGCTTCAGATTCCTTATCTGTAAAATTGGAATGACAGTAGTAACTCTCACAGGAATTCTGAAAAACATGTATACTTAATATGCCCTTGTGACTTTCAAACTAAGCTTTAAATGTGTACATGTTTGCTTATTTCTTATTAACTCCATGAGGTGTAGTTTTACTGTTACAGTGTTTGTCTTTAAAATGAGGAAACACAAGTAAAGATATGCTTGATTGTCACAAGACTGTGGCACAGCTGGCCTTTGAACCTGGATTTCGAGCATCAAGGTGCTCCAGATCACTTCACCAGTGACTATTTATCGACCTCTGAATTCACAGGGGTCAAACCTCTATCTTACTTTCTTCCCAGTCCCCAGAACCTGCATAGAGATCGTTCATGTTTTATTCTTGGTGTGAACTTTTTCTTGAATTGATGCATGACATACCTAGGGTAATGTGTACATCTTAATAAATTCTGCATGAATGTACACTTGTGTGTAAACCTCTTCCCAGATTAAGATCATAGGTTTTTACATTGAAGTGGTGAGGGCTTGACAAGTTTGACGAGACAGATTGGGAGGGTTTTCTTCCTCTGTTCTCCCATAACAGCCATGCTCTTCCTATTTGCTGTATTTCCTGATGGTGGTCCTAAGGCCTACAGAAACTTATTTGTTTCCCGTAACCCACATAGTGTTGATTTGCTCTGTCTGCCATGGATGAGTTTGAAGGTCTCTTCAAGCAACCAGCAGAAAACGTCAACCAGTACGTAATGTGAGTAATTCTGTCCAAATCCTCGCTCACCGTGTCTGCTGCCTGTCAGTCAAAGCATTCTGTAACCAGTGTAACACTTAGGACATGGTCTACTTTTCAAATAATCTAATGATTCCTTGGGCCTTATACATTTGGGAGTCAGCACTGACTTTTCATGCTGTTAAGCTCCCTCTGGGATCACTGTGTAACTCTGAGTTTGTGTCCTCTCTAATTCTTGATAGGGATTCAAAGTTTGTGGAGCAAACACTGCACCTGGCAGGCATCCAAACCCTAGAGGTGCTGCAGGCTGTGCAGCTCAGCCTGGTGCTTCAGCGGCCACATACATGGGCTGACTGTGTGACGTGGGCTTACTAGCACTGGCACAACCAGTGCTCCAACAACATCAGACAGCTGCTGCGCAGCTTTCCTCCGAACCAGGTATTACACTCTTCTGGGCTCCATTTGTCAGAATAGGCTTACTGGAAGCAGTTTGTTACACGCTTTTGACATGGTTCATTGCAGTTCATCCATTTGTGGCAAGACCACCAAGTCCCAGAGATCTCATTAAATGATTAAGTGAGTGATTTTTGAAGTCAAAGACCTGTTCCTCCCAACCTCTCTCCTCTACCTGCCCAGCCCTGTTCTCTCAAGCAACATACTTGGTACCTATTTCCCTTAGATATGACATGAGTCATTCCAGATTCCCTGTCAGGGCTATAGAGATTGTAGAAGAGAAATTTTGGTGTTAAGAGCACGGGACCTAGGTGGCTTCAAATCTCAACTGCATTTGATATTGGGACTAATCATGTATTTTCTCTCTGTGCCTTAGTAGCCTCATGTAGGAAGTTGGAATAATGGTGACCTAATTTCATGAGAGTTCTATGAGGGTTGATTTCTATTTACTAAGTTAATAAATTAAATATGTTACTACACGACTGGCAATCCATAAAAGTTTCATAAATAGCTCTGTGTCTGGCACAAAGGGGGTGCCCAGCGATATACTAATTTGGGACTTCCGGGCTTGAAAATGAGGAGTCACAATTATGAGAAAGACCTCTCCTCTCAGGTCCCACTCTCCCACATCTTTCTGTTTTCCTAGCTTACAAGCTCAGGAGCTCCTTTCTGGTCTGTGCACAGACGCTCATCTTTGATGTCAGCAATGAAGTCTCCTCCCTCAGGTCTCCTACAGTCGGGTCAAATGTGGGTACGTGGATGGGAAGGAGGCTGCAGCTCCTTAGGTCAGTACTGATATGCTTACCCCAACATACCTTGCCTTCTCTTAGCCCTTGCATCTGGACTAGGTGATAGCTGCCTCCAACCTGTTTGCCCAGGCCTATGGGCTGAGGGGCTCTCAGGACCGAGCTTCTGTGATCATACTCATTCAGTCTGTGCAGGTCCTTGAGTTCACCCCGAAGTCTGGTGTCAAGATCCATGTTTCTGACCAGGAGCTGCAGACCACTTCGTGTGTTGGTGAGGATGTTTATCTAGTTGGCCTAGAGCTAGCATCCTACTTATCACCTACCTATGCAAGCGTCCCTTGTACTTGTGTTTTGCCACTGGCTCTGCTCTGAGATCTCAGGCCTGAGATTAATCCACACTGTCCTTTGGTCCTTGCTTCTTCCAATTTAAAATAAGGTTGGTTGGTTGAGGCAAGTTCTCTGATGCCCTACTACTTTGTTCTTCCCACTGTTTCTCCCTCAGGTGCACCAGTTGTCCAGCTCTTTTCTGTGTGTATGTTTGCTTTGTTTTGTTCTTTCTCTGTTTCTTTTTGTGTCCATATGCAGGGACAAATGGATATGATCTTTACCAGTAGGCTCTCTGCCTTGATTTCTTCCTTGATTCATTTCATTATAGATCTCCTCATCCACCTCCCCCCTTCTTTGGTATGCCTGTTTACCCTATTGTTATTTATTTATTTACTGATTTATTTATTTATTTAGGCTGTGTTGGGTCTTCGTTTCTGTGTGAGGGCTTTCACTTCTTGTGGCTCACGGGCCTACTTGCTCTGTGGCATGTGGGATCTTCCCAGACCAGGGCTCGAACCCGTGTCCCCTGCCCTGGCAGGCATATTTTCAACCACTGGGCCACCAGGGAAGGCCTAACCTATTTTTAACCTCCATATATCTTTCCTCATCTCCCTCTCTAGATAGCCCTCCTCATCTCTCCATCTCTAACTACCCCCCAACTCAAATTTTCCCCCCTCTACCGTATTCTGTCTCATGCTCTGTAAGTCTTCCTCTACATTTCATCTTCTTTATATATATCCTTCAATTTCTTCATCTGTATATCTCTCCCCTCCTGATGTATCCCCCGCATTTCCCTTCCAAAATAACTACTCTCTCATGCTCCTCTTTGTATATTTTCTTTATTTATCTCCCTACGTGTCTCCCTTTCAGGTGTTTTGAACTTTCCCATTCTCTGAACGTTCTCATAATCTTCACATTTATCCTCCTTGGTCTCCCTCTTCAGATTTTTTTCACGTCTCTCCCAGTTCATATTACTCTCTTCTTTGCTGTCTGTACACTTTCCCCCTATGTTCCTTTCTGTATCTCTTATCCCTCTGTCTCTTGTTTTCCCTCGTATCTTCCTTCATGTCTCCCCATCTCTCTCTATGTCTTTCTCTTGAAGTATGTTCTCATTGACTCCCTTTTTTTTTTTTTAATTGTGGTAAGAAACACAAAGGATTTACCATCTTTAAATATAGTAGACTTCCAGTTTGGAAGGCTTAATATTTAATGGAATGGATTTTAAGGCTTAATATTTCATTGGATGGATAGATCACATTTTTCTGTCCACTCATTCAGCAGTGAACAACTTCTGTGCTTTCACCTCTTATCTGTCATGATTAACGCTGCTGTCTATATCCTTTCTTAGTGGCTTTACCTGTTGCCCTCAGTGTCTCTACAGATCTCCATGTCCCACACACCTGTCTACCTTTTTCTTTTCTGACATGTTTTCTGCCCTATCTTTCCCCCTTCTTTTCTCTTTCCCATGATGTCTCTCCTTTTCAAATCCTTTATCTGCCTGAACATCTCTGTCCCACCCTGGATTCCTGCTGGCACCTCAGACCGTGAACAGGGATTTAACATGTATCTAAGGACTAACGTGTACTTCCTCCCTTTCCGCAGTGGATAATCACCTGCAGGAGCTCAAGCCATGCTGACCAACCAGAAAGCCTCCCTGGGTTCAAGATCTACCCCATCAACTTTGAGAAGGTGCTGTGATGGGGACCTCAACCGTGTATGAGAAATGGCTGAGCCACCCTAAGCATTTTTGGGGATTACAGGCCTGACAGTAATTATGTTAATTTTTTTTTTTTTTTTTTTTTTTGTACGTGGCTTTCTCTCTGTTGTGGGCTCTCCCATTACTGAGCACAGGCGCAGGATGTGAAGGCTCAGCAAACATGGCTCCTGTGCCCAGCCGCTCCCTGGCATGTGGGATCTTCCACGACTGGTAAACGGACCCGTTTCTCCTGCATTGGATGACCCAAGTATCTTTTGTGGTCTTGGCTAGTATTTGGCTGGTCTGGCAGGTAATTGAGGTGAATATACCTCAGTTCCCAGTATCCAGGAAAACTTTTTCTCCTTAACTCTGTCTCTCCTGTTCTTCCTCTGTCTCCACTCACAACAGGATGATGACAGCAACTTTCATATGCATTTCATTGTGGCTGTATTGAGTCTCCGGGCAGAGAGCTATAACATTCCCCCTGCTGACCGGCATAAGATTACAATACTCTATACCTAACCTTGCATCCTTTTCCAAGTTTAACTCTGCCACATTTGAAGTCTTCTGTAGACCTTGAACGTCTCTAACAACTATGTCTTCTCATCACCTTCTGTATTACAGATCAAGCTGATTGCAGGGAAGATCATTCCAGCCATAGCAGCTATAGTTGGCCTTGCAGGTCTGGAGCTGTACAAGGTAGTTCAGGGACACCAACAGCTTGAGTCCTATAAGAACAGCTTCATCAACTTGGCCCTTCCTTTTTTTTCCGTTTCTCTGAGCCTCTTGCCCCACACCATCACCAGGTAAGGGCTTGCTTTTATAGAAACCTTTGGTGTTGCCCATCAGTGATTGATGCTATGTGTGTGTGTGTGCATGCGTAGAAGTTGTGTGTATCTTATTTCGGTAGAACAGGCTCTAGTTTTCATCATACCTGGTGAGAGGCTTTTTTAATTTTGTGTATCCTTTGTTCATTGTTTGAACCTGTGCAAAGTAGGAATGGAACTGGCATGTTTGTGAAATAAAGAGGAGCGTATGATTAGGGCTTGCTCCCATTTTACTCTTTGTGCTTTACTCTGTGCTTTGTCCCATAATACTACAACCAGCAGTGGTCACTGTGGGATTGCTTTGAGGTACAGTGGCTGCAGCCTAATGGTGAAGAGATGCCCCTCAAGCAGTTCCTTGACTATTTTAAGGTAAGACCCTTTCACTCACTGCACCTGTGGTGGTGGTTGCCCAGGTTACTGGTAATGTCCATCCCAGTGACCGTGTTGCCCCTCCTCCTTTCCACCCTCTTCAGACACAGCACAAGTTAGAGATCATCATGCTGTTCCAGGGTGTATCTATGTTCTACTCCTTTATCAAGACAGCAAGTAAGATCAAAGATCAACTCAGGCTTGAGTTGGGTCAGTGTGCAAACAGAAACAGGTCCTGCCTGGTGTGGGAAACATCAGCTAGCTATGCAACTCACCTTCACTGTTCTCTTAACTTTGTCTCTGTAAGTCTTTCCTCTCTGTTTACTTCACAGACTCTCTTTCTCCTCACCCCAGGATGTCAGCAATAGTGAAACGAGTATCAAAGCAAAAGCTGGGACACCACATTCAAGCACTGTTTCTTGAGCTGTGCTGCAACTAGAGCGGCAATGATTTGGATGTCCCCTATGTACGATACACCATTCGCTATTCCCTCTACACCCATCTACCTCATTCTCAGTCAAATCAATCTATTTCCATTTCTCTTATAGTTGTCACAAATGCTGAGCCTTAAGTTCTTCTGAGGACTTTTTGTTGTTGCTGCTGCTTTCTACTGTTTGGAGTTGGAATTCTTAATAAAGAGTTATTAATCGAAGTGTGTCATATCCTTCTTTTGTCAAAGGCCCATACCCTGTTGTCTGTGGGAAAGACCAGCCTTTCTTTAGCTCTGCAGGTTCAGGTGATAGTATGAAAGGCTCAGCCCCTCCCACCAGCATGGAATTTGCCTCACATCCAAGCTTATGAGAAAAGATTAAATCCACCTGTTCTGGTAAACCATTGGTTTGCTATTTTTTCCTTTGTCCTCTCTGTTTAAAAAGAAATAGAGGGGGAGTTCAGGAAGATGGCAGAAGAGTAAGTCACGGAGATCACCTTCCTCCCCACAGATACATCAGAAATACATCTACACGTGGAGCAACTCCTACAGAATACCTACTGAACTCTGGCAGAAGGCCTCGGGCCTCTCAAAAGGCCAGAAACTCCCCACGTACCTGTGTAGGGCGAAAGAAAAAAAAAAAAAACAGAGACAAAAGAATAGGGATGGGACCTGCACCAGTGGGAGGGAGCTGTGAAGGAGGAAAGGCTTCCATACACTAGGAGCCCCTTTGTGGGCGGAGACTGCTGGTGGTTGAGGGGTGTAGCTTTGCAACCACATAGGAGAGCACAGCAACGGGTGCGGAGGGCAAAGCAGAGAGGTTCCCACACAGAGTATCGGTGATGACTGGCACTCACCAGCCCAAGAGGCTGGTCTGCTCAATGGCCGGGGCATGCAGGAGCTGGGAGCTGAGACTCAGACTTGGGTCAGAGCACAAGGAGAGGACTGGAGTTGGCGGTGTGAACACAGCTTGAATGGGTAGTGCAGCACGGCTAGCCGGGAGGGAGTCCGGGAAGAAGTCTGGAGCTTCCAGAGAGGCAAGAGACATTTTCTTCCCTCTTTGATTCCTGGTGCGCGAGGAGAGCGCTACTTAAAGGAGCTCCAGAGAAGGGCGTGAGTTGTGGCTATCAGCGTGACCCCAGAGATGGGCATGAGATGCTAAGGCTGCTGCTGCCACCACCTAGAATCCTGTGTAGAAGCACAGGTCCCTCCTCATGCCTCCGTGAACAGGAAGCAGAGCAGCCCGCCAGTGTCAGGGTCCCGAGATCCAGGGACAACTTCCCCAGGAGAATTAATTGCGCACCTCAGGCTGCTGCAAAGTCACGCCAGATTTGGACACCACAGGCCAGACTTGCATCCATATGCCTCCATCCCCCCGGCCTGAGAGAGGCAGAGCCACTGAATCAGTGGCTCCTTTAACCCTGTCCTGTCTGAGCGAAGAACAGACACCCTCAGGCAAGCTACATGCAGAGGCAGGGCCAAATTCATAGCGGAAACACAGGAGCTGTGCGAGCAAAGAAGAGAAAGGGGGGCTTCTCTGGTGGCACAATCATTGAGAATCCGCCTGCTAATGCAGGTAACACGGGTTCGAGCCCTGGTCTGGGAAGATCCCACATGCCACGTGGAGCAACTAGGCCTGTGAGCCACAACTACTGACCCTGCACGTCTGGAGCCTATGCTCCACAACAAGAGAGGCCACGACAGTGAGAGGCCTGCACACTGTAATTAAGAGTGGCCACTGCTTGCCAAAACTAGATAAAGGCCTCACACAGAACTGAAAACTCAATACAGTTAAAAATAAATAAATAAATGAAAGTACACTTAATTAAAAAATATATTTTTAAAAAATATTTCACACCAGGGTCAAAAACTAAAACAAACAACAAAACACAGACAACAAAAACAAAAAAGATAAAGGGAGATCTCTCCCAGCAGCCTCAGGAGCAGCGGACTAATTCTCCACAATCAACTTCAAGTACCCTGCATCAGTGGAATACCTGAATAGACAATGGTTCATCCCATATTGACGGGTGGACTTTGTGAGCAAGATATATTATTTATTCCTCTTTTCCTCTTTTTGTGAGTGTGTATGTGTATGCTTCTGTGTGAGATTTTGTTTGTATAGCTTTGCTTTCACAATTTGTCCTATGGTTCTGTCTGTCAATTTTTTTTTTACTTATAAAATATTTCTTTCCTTAATAATTATTTTTTTATTTTTGTTTTAATAACTTTTTAAATTTTATCTATCTTTTCTTTTTTCTTGCTTTCTTTCCTTCCTTCTTACTTTCCTTCTTTCTACTTTTTCTCCCTTTTATTCTGAGCCATGTGGATGAAAGGCTCTTGGTGCTCCAGCCAGGAGTCAGTGCTGTGCCTCTGAGGTGGGGAAGCCAAATTCAGGACACTGGCCCACAAGAGACCTCCCAGCTGCACATAATATCAAATGGTGAAAATCTCACAGAGATCTCCGTCTCAATGTCAAGACCCAGCTTCACTCAACAACCAACAAGCTATGGTGCTGGACACCATATGCCAAACAACTAGCAAGACAGGAACACAACACCACCCTTTAGCAGAGAGGCTGCCTGAAATCATAATAAGGCCACAGACACCCCAGAACACAACACTAGACCTGGAAATTTTCACCAGAAAGACAAGATCCAACTGCATCCACCAGAACACAGGCACCAGAGTCCCCTCCACCAGGAAGCCTACACAACCCATTGAATGAACTTTAGCCACTGGAGACAGACACCAAAAACAATGGGAACTACAGACCTGCAGCCTGAAAAAAGGAGACCCCAAACACAGAAAGATGAGCAAAATGAGAAGACAGAAAAACACACAGCAGATGACGGAGCAAGGTAAAAACCCACCAGACCTAATAAATGAAGAGGAAATAGGCAGTCTACCTGAAAAAGAATTCAGAATAATGATAGTGAAGATGATCCAAAATCTGTGAAATAGAATAGAGAAAATGCAAGAAACATTTGACAAGACCTAGAACAAGTAAAGAAGAAACAAGTAATGATGAACAGCATAATAAATGAAACTAAAAATACTGTAGAATGGATCAGTAGCAGAATAACTGAGGCAGCAAAATGGATAAGTGACCTGGAAGTAAAATAATGGAAATAAAACTGCAGAGCAGAATAAGGAGAAAAGAATGAAAAGATCTGCAGACAGTCTCACAAACCTCTTGGACAATATTAAATGCACCACATTCGAATCATATGTGTCCCAGAAGAAGAAGAGAAAACGAAAGGGACTGAGAAAATATTTGAAAAGATTATAGTTCAAAATATACGTAATATGGGAAAGGAAAAATTTAATCAAATCCAGGAAGCACAGAGTCCCATGCAGGATAAATCCAAGGAGAAACACGCCAAGACACATATTAATCAAACTATCAAAAATTAAATACAAAGAAAACATATTAAAAGCAGCAGGGGAAAACAAACAAACAAACAAACAACACAAAAGAGATTCCCCATAAGGTTAACAGTGGATCTTTCAGCAGAAACCCTGCAAGCCAGAAGGGAGTGGCAGGACATATTTAAAGTGATGAAGGAGAAAAATCTAGAACCCAGATTACACTACCCAACAAGGATCTCATTCACATTTGATAGGGAAATTAAAAACTTTAACGACAAGCAAAAGCTGAGAGACTTCAGCACCACCAAACTAACTTTACAGCAAATGCTAAAGGAACTTTTCTAGGCAAGAAACACAAGAGAAGAAAAAGATCTACAAAAACAAATACAAAATAATTAAGAAGTGGGAAGGGGAACATACATATTGATAATTACTTTAAAGGTAAATGGGTTAAATGCTCCGACCAAAAGACACAGACAAGCTGAATGGATACAAATCCAAGACCCATATATATGCTGTGTACAAGAGACACACTTCAGACTGAGGGACACATACAGAATGAATGTGAGGGGATGGAAAATGATATTCCATGCAAATGGAATTCAAAAGAAAGCTGGGGTAGCAATTCTCATATCAGAAAAAAATAGAATTTAAAATAAAGACTATTACAAGAGACAAAGAAGGATACTACATAATGATCAAGGGATCGATCCAAGAGGAAGATATGACAATTGTAAATATTTATGCACCCAACATAGGGGCACCTCAGTACATAAAACAAATACTAACAGCCATAAAAGGGGAAATCGACAATAACATATTCATAGTAGGGGACTTTAACACCCCACTTTCACCAATGGACAGATCATCCAAAATGAAAATAAATAAGGAAACACAAGCTTTATGTGATACATTAAAAAAGGTGGACCTAATTGATATTTATAGGGCATTCCATCCAAAAACAACAGAATACACATTTTTCTCAAATGCACATGGAACGTTCTCCAAGATAGATCATATCTTGGGTCACAAATCAAGCCTTGGTAAATTTAAGAAAATTGAAACTCTATCAAGTATCTTTTCCGACCACAATGCTATGAGACTAGATAGCAATTTCAGGAAGAGATCTGTAAAAAATACAAACGCAAGGAGGCTAAACAATACACTACTTAATAACGAAGTGATCACTGAAGAAATCAAAGAGGAAATCAAAAAATACCTAGCAACACATGACAATGGAGACATGACGACCAAAAACCTATGGGATGTAGCAAAAGCAGTTCTAAGAGGGAAGTTTATAGCAATACAATCCTACCTTAAGGAACAGGAAACATCTCAAATAAACAACCTAACCTTGCACCTAAAGCCATAAGAGAAAGAAGAACAAAAAACCCCCAAGGTTCGCAGAAGGAAAGAAATCAAAAACATCAGATGAGTAATAAATGAAAAAGAAATGAAGGAAACAACAGCAAATATCAAGAAAACCAAAAGCTGGTTCTTTGGGAAGATAAACAAAATTGATAAACCATTAGCCAGATTCATCAAGAAAAAAAGGGAGAAGACTCAAATCAATAGAATTAGAAATGAAAAAGGAGAAGTAACAACTGACACTGCAGAAATACAAAAGATCATGAGAGATTGCTACAAGCAACTCTATGCCAATAAATTGGACAATCTGGAAGAAATGGAAAACTTCTTAGAAATGCACAACCTGCCAAGACTGAATCAGGAAGAAATAGAAAATATGAACAGACCAATCACAAGCACTGAAATCGAAACTGTGATTAAACATCTTCCAACAAACAAAGCCCAAGACGAGACGGCTTCACAGGCGAACTCTATCAAACAACTAGTGAAGAGCTAACACCTATTCTTTTCAAAGTCTTCCAAAATATAGCAGAGGGAGGAACACTCCCAAACACATTTTAGGAGGCCAACATCACCGTGATACCAAAACCAGACAAGGATGTCACAAAGAAAGAAAACTACAGGCCAATGTCACTGATGAACATAGATGCAAAAATCCTCCACAAAATACTAGCAAAGAGAATGCAACAGCACATTAAAAGGATTCATTTAACCACTGATAAACAATGACATAGTTAATGACTATGCCTTGCATATTTTAGGTAAATATTAATACAGTGAACAAGGGAGTGCAAATATCTCAGTAAAGTAACTAATTTCATTTCCTTCAAATATGTATATTCAGAAATGGAATTGCTAGGTTATATGGTGGTACTGTTTTTACTATTTTGAGGAACATCCGAATTATTTTCCATAGTGGTTGTACTAAGTTACATTCCCACCAACAGTCTGTAAGTGTTCTCTTTTTTTCTACATGCTTGACTACACTTTTATGTCTTGTCTTTCTCATAATGACCACTATAAAATGTGTGAGTCGATATCTTTTTGTGGTTTTATGTTGCATTTCTCTTACTAGTACAGAACTTGAGCAAATTTTCATGTGTCTGTTGGTCATTCATAGGTCTCCTATGAGAGGAATATATCTGCTAAAGTGTTCAGCCCACTTTTTAATTAGATTATTCAGCTTTTAATTGTGTCCTTTTATGTTTGGACATTAGTCCCTTAGCTGTCATATAGTTGGCAAATCTTTTCTCCCATTCCATAGAATTCCTATGCTTCCTGTTCCATTGCCTCTTTACTCTGTTCAAATATACGCACACACACACATATATACACGTATACAGAAAAAATAACTATAACCCCCACCTAACCATAACATTGTGGACAGTTCCCAGCTACCGGGATCTATTTACATCTGGCGCTGAAACTCTGCCCCAGAGAGGTGGGTGTAACTCCAACATCGCTAGGACCACAGGATGTGTCTCTAGACCCCTAACTACCTTAGATTGCTAGGTAAGGAGTACTCCAATCAAGGCACTTATGTTACTAAGAATGGAACCCACAAAGTCTGGCTCCTGTGACCAAGGGGTTTACTGGTGGGATAAGGGGATTATGATGCAAAGGGCGGGGCTCCAATCAGTCCCCATCTGGCATGCAGTCCTCCTGGCTTGCTTCCTGGGGAAGGGAGCATCTGACCGTGCTGCTGTCTGGAGCTCTGATGTCACAGCCTCAAGCCCAGAAACATCCACGTCTGGGTGCTCTGGAGTGCCTTCCTGTCCTGTGTCCCTATGTGACAAAGGTCTGAGCACTGCCTGGGAAAACTCTTCTACGTGGGTACCAGAGGAATGTGACAGGAAAAGCAGTAACAACCCCAAAGTCCATCAGAGTAGAACGGGCTAACTGGGGTGTGTTCCTAAAAGGGAATACTACCCTCCACCCAAAAAGAGTGGATAACGGCTAGTCATCTCAGAAATATAAGGATGAGGGGGAGAAAAGTCAGCTCCAGAATACCCATTGTATATAACACATAAACTTCAAAATTAAGTAAATATAATTTGGGGGTGTGCAGTGAAACTTTATACAAACTACAGAATTCAGAATTCGGGTTACAACTAGGTGGAAGGGGGTGGTTGGGCGGAGTGTCTGGAAGAAACATGGAGTGACCTTTCCAGGTGTCAGCAGTGCCGTTACTTACGATGGGGTGTGGGGTACACGAGTGTCTATTTTATTATGTCTTTCCTTTTACATCACTTATATACACTCTGATGTGTATGATTTATTTCACAAAAGTTTTAAGAGCCAGGTCTGTGCCAATCAGTGGTCTGAGAATCACTGTGGACATACACCATTCCCAGGTCACATATTTGTTTTTTAACTTGCTTGGGATGCCAACCTTAATTCACGCAGGAAGATAAAAACTTCCCTTAGTGGCTGCTTTCTAACTTTGTAAAGACTGAAAATTAAACCTGAGATGATGTAGTAAATTAAAACGATAGTGATGTTTTTAGATCAAATTGTATGTGTTAAAGTGTGTTTGATGGCTCGTTTTTAACATTGAAGAGAATTTGGCATATTCATCTCAGATTAGTTTTGTTATTTCAATTAGAAACCTACTAAATAACTCAGTTTAGGATTAAATGGAAAATTTAAGAACATTGTATTAAATGATATTTATTTGTTTTATTATTATTTTTTGATGTGAGGAAAAGAAACCTCAGGTTTTCTGGTTTCTTTTTTTATATTTTGAATTTTATTTTACTTTTTTATACAGCAGGTTCTTATTAGTTATCCATTTTATACATATTAGTGTCCGTATGTAAATGGTATTTCTAAAAGAACTAGAGATTCACCGTGTTTATGAGTTTATTAGATTCACTAGATCAGGTTAAATACTAGAAGAGGTGGCAATTAAAGGGCTTAAAAAGAAAATTAGGGAACAGTTCTCAGAGCTTTCTGAGATGCTCTTCCTGGGTTAGAATCCTCAAATTCGGCTCAAATAAAATTTTCCAATTTTTTCTTTAAAAAAGTTTAATTTAAAAAAATAAAAGATTTAATTTATAAATGCACTTAAAAAAAACAGTGATGCCCTTATGCCTTTTTATGGCAGTAGACGATAAAAAAAAAGATCAGAATTAACTATTTCAGATACTTGCAATGACCAGGGTGGGTATTTGGTAAAGGAAGCAGCAGCAATGTTTTGTAGTTTTCTGGAGGACCAGGAAAAGAGGCCCGTGTGAGCGGGGACTGTGGGAAAATCCTCACAGAAAACCCATCCCTCTGACCAGAGGAACCCAAATAAGATGTCCCTGTGACCTGAATGGTGGCAGTGTGGTTTTTGTTTCGTGTTTTTTTTAATAATTTTTATGGGAGTATAGTTGATTTTAAATGTTGTGTTAGTTTTTGCTGTACAGCAAAACAAATCAGTTATACATACACATATATCCATTCTTTTTTAGATTCTTTTCCCATAGAGGCCGTTACAGACTAACAAGAAGCGTTCCCTGTGCTATACAGTAGGTCCTTACTAGTTACCTATTTTATACATAGTAGTGTGTACATGTCAATCCCAATCTCCCAATTTATCCCTCCCCCTCCCCTTCCCACCGGTAACCATGTTTGTTTTCTACATCTATGACTCTATTTCTGTTTTGTAAATAAGTTCATTGGTACCATTTTTTTAGATTCCACATATAAGTGACATCATATGATATTTGTCTCTGACTTACTTCACTCAGTATGACCATCTCTAGGTCCACGCATGTTGCTGCAAATGGCATTATTTTGTTCTTTTTTATGGCCGAGTAATATCCCATTGTATATATGTACCACATCTTCTTTATCCATTCCTCTGGGGATGGACATTTAGGTTGCTTGGCTATCGTAAATAGTGCTGCAATAAACATCAGGGTGCACGTATCTTTTCAAATTATGGTTTTCTCTGGATATATTCCCAGACCTCCTTCCCCAGCCCCACTCTGCAGCCCTTGGGAATCTCCTTCTGAACAAAAGCAGAGATGGCCAGATGGTTTTTGGTGGTGGGCCTCGCCCCACTCAGGGCCCGTGGGGGGACCATTACTGAGGAAGGCACACGTGACCCCGATGGGCCCCAAGGCTGCTCCCCCTCCCTCCTGAACCCTTAGGAGCCAGGCCGCAAGGCTGGCCACTCGACGGAAACACCTGAGAGTGAGTTTAAGCTTAAGTTTAAAAAAGGAAAAGGCGACAAGTACTTGCCCCCAGACCCATGAAATCAGGAATTCTACAGTAGGGCCCGGGAGTGGGAATTTTTCTGAAGTTCCCCCAGGTGACTCCAAAGTGCACCTCCCAGGCTGAAAACTACTAACAATTTGATTTGCAGCAAGACTCCTTAGACCAAAGGCAACAGTGTCCACCAGCACGGCTGGGCCCAAGCTCTAACGAAGAGAGCACAAAGGCAGCTCCTGTGGTTCCGAGCACCTTCCAACTGCAGACACCATTTATGCCATTTGACTTGGCAAATGCCTTCTGTACAGCAGGACAGGGTGACGATAACTCAGGCCCTTTCAGAGTTATGGAGGGACCCCCTGTGTACAGAACCAGCCTTCACGGTGCTGCAGAACATTGGGAATTCTATTTAAGCTGAAGCTAAATTTTAGTTTCCTCCCTGAATTATTTATTCCTCAAAAAATAAATGGTGAACCCCAGGAGATGGTGGTGACAGTGCGTGTTGCTCAGGAGGGACTTTAAAAATCACTGCTCCAGCTGCTGCAGTAACAAATTCCACAAATAAAATGGCCATCGCAGAGCGCTCACCTCCCATCAGGTCACTTGGCAAGCTGATCTCGCCCCAGAACACGTATGTCACTTTACGCTCGTGGGTGGTTGGTGCCTCCATCTGGAATGAGTGGGAGGCACAGCGAAGCTGATGGTGCCCATGTCCTGGCGGAGCACAGCACATCTGACTGCACCCCCTGAAGCCACTGCTTTTATAACACGAGTTGTACTTTTGTAACCAGCAGTGGTGACCCCCAACTTGGCCATCTATTCCCTGCGCCCCCATTGGCGCCCCGGGAGCTCCTTTCGTGGGTCACTGTTCATCCATCCCTCCTCTCTCACCCGCTCCCCAATCTTAGCCTGGAGGTGAGCGTGCGTTTCTGGACCAAACGTCAACGTGTAACTGACACCACAACTAGCCACAGTGCACCCTGCAACCTTACGGGTAAGATTCCAAGAACAGCTGAGAAGCAAGGAGAGCTGGGGTTGTGGACTGGATGAGAAACCTGAATAAAACAAATCCCCACCAGATAATTGTGGCATAAAATAAATCTAATGGCAGACTAAATGGAGTATCTGGGAAGTACCTTGAACCTTCATTCAAAAACACATAACTCCTAAACCACGTCAGTTTTCTTGTTTCCACTTTTAATTCTGCCATTTTCCCTTAATGTTCAGGTTTTAACAAAGACAACAGGGCTATTGCTTGCAAAATCCCAGCTAGGAATTCAGAGCATAGAACAAATCAAAACTACAGCCGAAAAATTATCAATCTGTACAACTAACTTTAGAAAATAGTTTAGTACAATTTTGTTGTAAAACTCATTTACAGGAGGTTAATCACATGTACTTATCAAATTTCCTCCTGATAATACATGAAAACAAAAACTCAATAAACTATGCATAGTAAATCCAAAGCAAATTATATGCAAAGAAGCAAAACAAATTTTTAAGTACAATATATGCATGTTCAAAGAACTAAGACTGAAAGAAGGCCACTTTCTTTAACGCCAGGGCAAGGACGAAACTAACAGCTGCATTTTTCACCTGCAGTAAGGTTAACCACCAATCAACAACACTGCACTGACAGCCACATCAGGAAAGGCCACACTGTACATATGAAATGCTTCATGCAAATACATACATCAACAGGAACCACCAATCGATTCCAATGCAATGTCAGGTATGACTGTTTCCTGCTGGGAGAGGCTGTCAGGACACAGGCTTGCTCATTACCAGAGATGATGCACTAATTCTCACGTTGCCAGACCAGGTGGAAGGTGGACCGAAAGTGAACACAACGTGTGAGAACAGGCACCAAACTTAACTGGAAATAACATCGTTTGGGTGGGGCAGCAAAGTACGTACGGTGGGGAGCACTTACTTCACGTGTTGTGTGAGCGGAGTGGGAGAAGTTCCTGACCCCAGCTCTTTCCAGCATGCCTCTTCTCTAAGCTTAAAGGTTTTAGATTCTCTACATTGTCACTACAAGTGTCTGCTAAATGAAGCACTTTACCAAGATAGCAGGAAAGTAAACTTAAAGAAACAATGAGCTTTCTTGCCAAAGGCCAGGCAGGAAGCTTACGAAGCCCCTACCCAGAGTGGGGCTCAGCCCGCCTCTGTCAACAGGGAGCAGGGGCTAACTGTGGGGACAGAGCACGTGCTCCCCGAGTGACAGGAGTGTTCAATCCCATCAGCAGAGGTCTGGAAACCAGAGGGAGGGACAAGGGTAACAAAGAAGTAGCATGCTTAAACCTTTGGCAACCAAATGTTTTTTTTTTGAAAGCTCTTAATAACCTGCTTCAGTAGAATTCCTGATGAACACAAAGCCCTTTTTGCTTAAAAAGCAGATGACTGAAAAAGTTTCAAATGGTGAACATTCGTCTTCAGGAATGCATGCTTTCTCCCCCAAATTAACTAGGGCTGCAAAGCATTCACTACAAACCGCTAGTTCAAACAATGGTCAACTGTTACTAACACAGATTCTCAGTCTGTGATACCTCAACATCAGTGTGTGTGCGCTTGGAAAACTGGACTTTGACATTAGGCAGCCCTGCCCTCCATCAAGTCTCTCAAATCACCACCCACCATGGCCACCTCCTTTCACAGAAGCACAACCCCTCTAACCAGATCTTCCACCACAGCGGTGTATTTGCGTCACTTACGATGGTTTCCAAAGATGACAGGCAATCTGTCAACTCTCTCCCTGTTCTCAACTCCCAAGCATTTGCACTCCTCTCCCATCCTTCGCTTTTTAGAGGATGTTTCTCTCCTGCCTAAAATATTGTATCTGGTCTGCCCTAACTGGTTCTCAAGCTGCCTGGTGACCAGTATCCCTTGGGAAGATGTTAAACATCCAGATTTTCATGAATTGGTTTCTCTTGGTGATCCCCAGGCTTCCACAAGCCACCCCAGCACTGCTCCAATACTTGGCAACCACTGGATTTGTAACCCACCAGTTGCAGGAAATTCACAATATGCTGGGGGGATCTGAATGACATTTCAAGAATTATTCTTTCATTTCACATTCTTCTATCTCACGAAGAATGAGAATTTTAGCTAGAGAACTACGTGCTGACTACAATGGGCAGACAAACTCATCACAGAAATGTAACATCCTGTGCCAAGGTGCCTCGTCTAAAAAGGTGCAGGAGTGGAACTTCACCTAACAGAGCTCTGCTTCCCAGGGTCTTGCCCAGGACACTCCAGTTGGTTTAACAGGACTCTGACCCAACGCATTGACTCACTTCTCTCAGGCCACCTGGGCTGTTAAAAACGTCTGTTTGCTACAACAATCTCTGAAAGGAACTGCCCTGCTCCCATCTTTTTTTTTTTTTTTAAATATAAGGTTGGTTCCGTTGAAAATGATTAACATTTTAAGCAGGGGAAAGAAAAGCTGTCTACCAGATTAAATTTTAAGAGGATTCTGTTCTTTGCTATACAAATATACATTCCAACTTTTACAGCATCCTCTTAAAATCCTCCAGTCTGACCTTTCCTACAGAAGAACAAGAGATCAACATTTTAAGTCTTCGACTTCGAGGACATTATTACTGATACACAAATGCCTTCTGAAAGCTTTTGCAACTGACAAAATGTACTGAAGATGACCAAGAGGCCCATGTGTTAGGATACATTTTCTGTTTTCCAACAGCACACAAACTCCTTTAAGGAAAAAAAAATAATCTTATCTGGACAGTCCTACTAGCTGGTCATCTGAAATGTGCAGTAATGCTTGTGGCTGACAGTCTCATTTGGCTCCACTACAAAAGCTTCCTCTTCTTCAAGCTACTGTCCTCCTCCTCCAGTCCCCTCTCGTCCCAGCCTGAGTTCCTCTTTGTGTGGTGGCTCAGAGAGCCACGCCTCTCCTGATCCCCCTTGGTGAAGGCCCTGGTCTCCCTCCTGTGGCTGAGTGCCTCCCCTTCCTGGGCACATCTTCTCTCACTCGTGGAAGTATTGGTACTAGCAGCTGGAGGATCACACTGCATATGAGGTCTGTGGTTGTTCACAGCAGCTCCCTTGGCGGAGGCCTGCTGCCTGATACTGGTCAGATCCTGGTGACTTCCGGGGGAGCCTGGCTCTCCAGAGGGAGGCGTTGCTCCAGGATACCGGGGGCTCGAGGGCTGCAGCTCACAGAGGCACTTCCCTTTGGCTTCACAGCCCAAGCCCATCCTCCTAAGCAGTCGTGGGTCCCGAAGCCAGTCCTGAAGGGGTGACCTTTCAGGGTCCTTTGCAGTAACAGTGACAGTGGCTTCTTTGGACTCAGAGGGTGAGGGGTACAGGGAAGAAGCAAGAGACATCTTGGCAAATTCACTGTCTAGCTTGTTGCTGGGCACTCTGCCCTGGGGTCTGGACACCTCTGGGGTGATAGCAGGAGGGTGAGTCAGACTTCTCTGCAGTACGGGCCTGCGTTTCAGAATCTTCATTGCATCGTGTCTATAGTTTTTGTTGCAAGTCTTAATAATGGCACCACGCTTCTGCGCATCCTGAATCAGGTGGTTCCAATGCTGGTTTTCCTTGAAACAAAGAGAAGGAAGAAAATTACATCCCAAAGAAACACTCATATGCTTGGGAAGCAGAGGTTCCAGCTTTCACTTCTGAACAAATAGTAAGTATACTTTCGTGAACAGATTCTCAAGAATCCATTACTTTTCAGACAAGGCTGAAAGGAAAAATAAGGTCGAATACAAAACTATAAAGCCATGCTGCTAGAACAGAACACTGGGAACCACCTCTAAGAAAGTACTTCCCTCATTTTACCACTGATACTCAGGCCACGTGGTGAATTAGCTGTCATGCAAATCTGTACCAACTGCCAGTAGCCTCATGTAGCTCTTTAATCTTCAATTAAATAAAATTAAAAATTCATTTCCTCAGTTGCACCAGCCACATTTCAAGTGCTCAGCAGACACATGTGACTAGGGTTAGTATCCTGGACAACACAGACACAGAAGGGCTCTGTCATCCCACCAAGTTCCCTTTGACACTGCTGACCCTAGAGTCTTGCCTGTCTCCGGCCAAGGCTAACATTCTGGAAGAGGAAGGCTTGGTTTCAGAAAGCTCTAACTCTTGAGTGCATGCTGACTGTTCTAGAAAGAGGACCACAGCTTGCATCAAATTCCCAAAGGCTTCCCAAACTCCCAAGGGCTAAACCATCTTAATCTGCTGAGATAACTATTCCAAAGATGTCGTCTCACTTGTGTCTCTTTTCTAGAAGAGCTTAAATTATGAAAAGCACATCTAAACGGAAAAACAAAACAAAAACCCAACTCACGCATCTCTCCTCTCTTCCTTTTAGAGTTTCCTCAGCAATAAATTGCTTCTTTACAACCATCAGAACTTGGGCCTCTTTAGACAGAAGAAAGAGAGAGTATGAGGGAGGAAAAAAAGACAGAGACTGAAGGAAAGAGAAGGAAAGGATAGCTCCCCTCATGGGGGCTCCTGCACTATTCATGAAGGTGGGTAAGGGTATAGCAGTGAAGCTGCATACATAGTACTGACCTGCTGTGTGACCTTGGTCAAATCACTTGACCTCTCTGAGCCTGTTTCCTCACTGTAAGGTATGAATAGTATTTTATTTAAATGACTCTAAAATGTGCGTTGAAATAAAATAAAATAAATAAAATGCACTTTATTTTCACATTCTACCATTTCTGACTTTAGGGTGCCTCTAGGCCAGACAGCAGTTTCCATGTATGTAATCCTGGAGGAATTCATGGCTGGGCGACTACAACCGCTTGACTTTTAGTCAACAAACCACTTCTAAAAAGAATGAGTCCTGGCTCTTGCCTGAAAAATCTTTCCACAGACATCCTCTGATAAGACAAGAAAGTACCAGCACTACAACTTGGAGAATGGAGATCAGAAGTTGGAAAAAACCCCGGGACCACAGTGGGGCCCTCTCATGACATGCCTCTGACTGCACAGGGAATGGTTCGAGCATCAGCAAGGGTACATGGGATGGTGAATTGGGACGACCAGAGTGTTAGTCTGAGAGTGAGATGCTTTCAGGGGTATCTTAGTCTACCTATTTTGCTGTTTTTCCTAGGTATGAACAAGAGTGATATGACACTGGGTTGGCCAAAAAGTTCATTCAGATGCTACAGAAAAGAAACAAATGAACCTTCTGGCCAACCCAATAAAAATCTGTCTAAAGTCTAAAAGAGTTCTTTCAGTCACTATAAGACAAAAATTCTAAGTGAAAATAAAGTGTCACAGTTCAATAGTGGAGCATAAAATAATGACGCACATTATATAACTATTGGCTTCTTGGATTTGATAAACTATGGTGGCAATGCAGACCTCACAGGGCCTTTTAAAGTAAGTCACGTAAATCAAGTGCACGGTACGGTGACCGCATGCATCAGGAAGGTGCATGTAAGCAGTACCAGGCTCAGATCTCCCTGACTCAGGAGAGCTCTTGAGAGTCCTACCCTGTGGCTGGAAAGCAGATGTAAAGCAGATGGCCTTGCTGCTATTTCTGCCAATTCTACTGCACCTAAACTTGCTGTTTAATCCAATCCCTAGATCACAAAAACAGTTCTGAGAAGGGGCTATTAGTCTTGATTTCTCAGAGGAAACCGAGTGCCTTAATCACTGATTCTATCTCCATAAGGGAAACTGGGCTGAAAAACCAAAAAAAAAAAAAAAAAAAAAAAAGAGGCTAGGGAAGGGGGAAGCCCAAGGACAAATACGCAAGTTGGATTGCGAAGTCCAAATGATAAACTGGAAGTTTTTCTACTCTGTTCTGTCGGTCTCTTTTTGCCACACTGGCTTCCCAGAGTGAAGATAATAACGTCTATACTGCAGCTAGACGTCAGTGGTCTTCAAATCTGCGTGACGGTGACTCTGGGGCTCACAGAGACTTACTCGGGGGGATGTGAGCACGTTTTCTGGGAATCAATTTCCAAACCTCAGCTTCCAAACCCCAGTTCCCTATGTCCTCCTGGGGCTTTTCTGCCCTTCCACTCCATCCTTCACAACCACAAGTCTCACCTGTCCCAAATCTGACCACAGGGCACACAGCTAGGGGAGGTAAACATGCCTGGGTGTCAAATAGAGGGGGTGGTAAACAGAGGGGTGCCCATGAAGGCTCCTGCAATCAGGGCATCTAAGAGACACAACTCTATAAACATTTTACTTTTCGGGTTTGAACATTATCAAAATTCAACTGTGTGAAAAGAGTAATTGTTAATATGTTACTCAACTGACAAGATATCATTTGTTAATACTCAGATCCTTATGGTCACAGGAAAAATATATTTTTTTAAAAAACTCTTCGAGGTAACTATACATTCATAGGAAGTTACCAAAACAGTCCAGAGGTTCCACACACCCTTCACACAGTTTCCCCAAATCGTTATGAAAACCAATTCTTTAAATTTTCAAATTTACATGTAAAGTTTTTGTGGCAGAAAAGCCTAATAGTCATATTAACAGAAAGCCTTTTAATTATGAAAATATATAAACTACCCCCACTGAATTTTATCCTAAACAGTATAAATGGCAATTCAATTTTAAAGAGCAGAAAGAATAGCACTGCTCTCTATTCCACTGGATATATTTAAGAGTGGCATAATGGATTTATTTTTAATAGCTTTCTTTTAAAATGTCAAATATTTACAATACATTAGAAACAAAGTCTTTATCAACACTTAACGATGAAACATTTTCAATATAAACTTAAAAGCGGAGGATACACAGCTTTTAAACATTCTTTCAAGGGGGTACACAAACAACAAAGGTTGAAGACCACAAATCTAGGTAAGAGCTGAATGAGAAAGACTGTATTTGGGCGCCCTCTGGTGGAACTAACCAAAACAGGGGAAAATCCTACTGAGTTGGCACCTCTCCTGAGATAAAACAATGACTCTGTTATATACAGAAATTAGAGAAACTGAGTTATTACACCTAATGAGGCAGGCAAATACATGCTTTATCTAGCTGTGGTTCACCAAATTAAGCTGTACTATTACTATTTGTCGACTACACATGTAAACTTGCCCCTCCTTCTACAGGAGTATCTGTACGCATGGATGAGCTCTGATGCCACTCACCCCTCAAGGGAAACAGCAAGCAGTGCTGCTCTAAGTGCCAAGACAGAAATGAAGATCCAAGCACTTTCCTGCAAATTCCCCCTCTCTCTGGCATTAAGCTAGGCTAATAGCCACATTTACTGAGTGTTTACTAAGTGCTAACCCATCTTCTAGCACTTTACATATATGGGTTTACATGTCTTCTTAACAATTCTACGATGTAGATACAATTTTTTTAAAGCTCATCTTGAGAGTACACTACAGATACCTGGGTCTTGGGCTAAGAAAGGGTGAGCGGTTTAGGCATTATAAAAGCTCCCAGGAAGAAGCTGCTGGAGGACAAAACAACCAGTGGGAAGAGGCTCATTATTGTTTGTAGCCTCAAAATCATTTCCACTTTGATGAAAAATAAAAACAAAACCTCAACCCGGTATCAGTCATCATGAGCAAACTCTGGAGTTCCCCGGTCCTCTAGAATGTACCTACCATCAGGGTCCTCAAATGTCCCAGGATGAAGAGGCTGTACTTGGCTCGTGTGATGGTGACATTCAATCTCTGCAAACTTGCCAGAAACCTAAGCAATAGAAGGAAAAAAAAAGAGTTACTTCTTTCTTCAGAAAGACTCGGCATGTCAGTGTAGGTGAGACACAGGCATTTCAGACAGCTTTTCTTGGGCTCCTGCTTTAAGCTCGTGGTGCAGGACCCGACACAGAAGCAATTCCCATTAAGGACAGCAAACAAACAAGAGGCCCAGTGCTTTCCTTCAAAGTGATGCATCTGTCTGTCGATTTCCTATTTTGACTTGGATGAGATATTGGAAATTTTAATGGTATGATTTTTAAGCCTTCAAAGATCCTAAAAATATGATAGTAGATCAATTATGACACATACCATGGAGAGGAGCATGCCCCTGCAAAATATACTGGATTCAATAATCTGTTTCACTCTTATCAAGTGAAACAACAGATTCACACTGTGACATGGGTTAATACACAAGGTACCAAGAGAAGCAGACCTAACAGTGGATCAACTTCACAACTTAAAAAAGAAACCTTCATGATATTACTCAATTTTTTATAAAAGAAAATAGAGCAAATGATGGTATTCTCTAACAGTGATTAAAAAGATCTAACTCTGGATCATAAACAAGCAAAGAATCAATGATGACAGTTACCCACCCAATTGAGCCTTGCATGGCATTTGCTCTGACACATGTAACAATAATACAGTCTTTCTCACGACCCTGGAAGGCATCCACGGTATCTACTTCTGCTGGCCTATTTACGAAGAGAGAAACATATTTGCTGAAAAAAGATAATTATTAAATATACATATTTATACAGTAGTATTTCTTACTTTTGTAGTGCTATCTTTTAAAACTGGAGTAGAATTCACATAACACAGAATTCACCATTTTAAAGCACACCATTTGGTGGTGTTGAGTCCATTCACTACAGTGTGCAGTCATCACCGCTATCTAATTTCATAGCATGTCCATCACCCAGGAGAGAAGCCCTGTGCCTATCAGCCATCAGTCTCTATCTCCCCCTCCCCAGGCCCTGGCAACCACTAATCTACTGTCTGTCTCTATGGACTTTTCTACATGGGAAATTTCATATAAATGGAATCATAAAATATGGGACCTTTTGTGTTGGGCTTCCTTCACCTAGCATAATGTTTTCAAGGTTCATCCGTGTCGTAGACTGGTAACAGTACTTCATTCCTTCCACGACTGACTATTCGCTTGTACAGATACACAATTTACTTCTTACCTAGGTACCATTTTGGGACATTTGGGTTGTTTCCACTTTTTGACTATCATGAATAATGCTGCTACGAACATTCATGTACAAGCTTTTGTGTGAACCCTTTCTCAATTCTTTCAGGTATGTACCTAGGAGTGGAATTGCTGGGTCACGTGGTAATTCTATGTTCAACTTTAGGAGGAACTGCCAAACTGTTTTCTGCAGTTTCTCATCAGCAATGTGTAAGTATTCTAATTTCTCCACATCCCTTCCAAAACTTGTTATTTTTTTTTTTTTTGTAATGATAGTCATCTTGGTGGGTGTGAAATGATATCTCCTCACTGTGGTTTTGATCTGCATTTCCCTCATGACAAATGATGTGGAGCAGCTTTTCATGTGCCTGTTGGATTTCTGTTTATCTTCTTTTGAGAAATGCTCTTCACATCCCTTGCCCGCTTAAAAAGTTAGATTATCATTTTATTAAGTTGTATGAGTTCTTTATATATGCTGGATATGACTTGTCAGATAAATATTTTGCTTAAAAAGTTAGATTATCATTTTATTAAGTTGTATGAGTTCTTTATATATGCTGGATATGACTTGTCAGATAAATATTTTGCAAGTATTTTCTCCCACTCTGTGTGTTGTCTTTTCACTCTTTTGATAGTGTGTCCTTTGAAACACATAAGTTTTTAGTTTTTATGAAGGCCAATTTACTTCTCCTTTGGTTACTGGTGCCTGGGTATCATATCTAAGAATCTGTTGCCTAATCTGAGGTCATATAAATTTACCTTTGTTTCCTTGTAAGTTTTATAGTTTTGTCTCTTAGACTCAGAGCACTCATTCATTTTGAGTTAATTACTCTATACAGTGTGAGACAGGGGTCTAAATTCATTCTTTTGTGGGTGGATATCCAGTTATTCCAGCACCATTTGTTGAAAAACTATTATTACCCCAATGAGTAGGCTTGGCACCCTTGTTGAATATCAACTGGCCATGAATGTATGGATTGATTTCTGGAATCTCACTTCTATTCTATTGGTCTATATATGTCTACCCTTATGACAGTACCAGTGTTGATAGCTTTGTAGTAAATTTTGAAAGAGGGAAGTGTGAGCCCTCCAACACTGTTCTCTGTCAAGCTATTTAGGGTCTCTTGCACTTCCATGTGAATTTTAGAATAAGCTTGTCCATTTCTGTAAAAGAAGGTAGCTGGAATTTTGACAGAGGTAACAATGAATCTGTAGATCAACCTGGGGAATGGTGCCATCTTAACAATATTAAGTCTTCCGATCCATGGACATGAAATGTCTTTACATTTATCTAGTACTTTAAATTCTTTCAACAACGTTTTGTCCTTCTGTGTATGAGCTCACACTTCTTTGGTTACATTTACTCCGAAGTATTTTGTTCTTTATGATGCTAGTGTAAATTGAATTTTAAGAAATTTTCCTTTTCAGACTTCTCTAGAGTGTAAAGAAATACAACTGATTTTTGTATACTGATCTTGTACCTTACAACTCTGCTGAACTTGTTTATAAGGACCAGTAGTTTGCATAGATTTTTTTAAGTTTTTCTAGATGTAAGAGTATGCCGTTTGTTTTTTGCTGTAGTTGTTGTTAGTTTTTTTTGTGTGTGTGTTTTTTTTTTTTTTTGGTTTTTGGATTTTTTGTGGCCACACAGCATGCAGGATCTTAGTTCCCTGACCAGGGATCAAACCCATGCCCCCTGCGGTGGAAGCATGGTGTCTTAACCAGTGGACCACCAGGCAAGTCCCAGATTATGCCATTTGTTAAGAGACACTTTTACTACTTCTTTTCCAATATGGATGCCATTTATTTCCTTTTCTTGCTTAATTGCTCTGCATAGAACTTCTAATACAGTGCTGCACAGAAGTAGTGCAAGTAGAGAGAGTAGAGAGTGGCATCCTTCCTCATCATAGGGGGAAAGCTTTCAATCTTAGCATCAAGTATGATGTGTTAGCTGTGGGTTTTTCATAGATGCTCTTTATTAGGTTGAGGAAGTTCCCTTCTCTTCCTAGTTTGTTGAGTATCTTTATCATGAAAGGTTGCTGCATTCAGTCACATGTCTTTTCCACATTTATTCAGATGATCACCATCATGTGGGGTTTCCCCCTTTAATACGGTATATCACACTGACTGATTTTCATATGTTGAACCAACCTTGCATTCCTGAGATAAATTCCACTTGGCTGTGGTAAATAATCCTTTTAATATGCTGTTGAGTTCAGCTGCCATTATTTTGTTGAGAACTTCTGCATCCATATTCATAAAGGATATTGGTCCATAGTTTTCTTTTCTGGTGATGTCTCCATGGCTTTGGTATCAGGGTAATAATGGCCCCATAAAATGAGTTAGAAAGTGTTCCCTTCTATTTTTTGGAAGCATTTGCATAGGACTGGTGCTAATTCTTAATGTTGGACAGAATTCACCTGTGAAGCCTGATCCTCTGTTTTTCTCTGTTGGAAAGTGATTACTAACTCACTCTTTTTACATTTAATAGGTCTATCCAAAGTTTCTGGCTTTTCCTAGAGTCAATTTTGGTACTTTGTGTGTTTCTAGGTGCAGAAACTTTTGAGTTAATGGATTTCTAATATTTAATTTTTTTATTTTACTGTTGAGGCATAAAGGAGACAAAAACATGATCTTCACCCTATACATGAAGGCACTAAAAGGGTTAAATAATTTATTGTAAGTGAAAATGTGAATACATGATTCTCAGTAGAGTTAGAATTCAGATAACAAGTCATCCAACTAAAGGTAAAGGCCTGAAGAATTTCTCAGTCACTTCCATTGTCAAGTGTAACGGTGATGACATTTGAACTGGCAGGAGGCACTCCATCTGCAGGGGCTACACGTGTAACCACACTCCCTCCCAGCACAAGTCTATGGAGCCAGGGTCCTAGTCTCCTTGTTCTATACTACCAGGGTCTAAGACCACTCCCTAGAGTTAAGTTTCCTTTGCTTCTTTCCTTCTATCCCCTCTTTCTTCTTTTTAATTCAACAGAAAAACTCAAAATCTCTGTAAAAATAGAGATGCCTCACCCTTTTCTATCAAACTCTTTGTCCAAATCCTTCTGAATCATCGTCTTCTGAGCCTTGTAATGGGTTATTATGCCAATGTTTCGGAAAGTAACATCCCTTCTTCTGTCTTTCATAAGTTTAATTATTTCCATTACCAGTTTTATTTCTTGAACATTTACATATGAGCTAAATAAGATGAAAACAAAAAAATACAACACATCAAAACTAATAGCAGTCCAATTGCTAAGTTAAGTTCCACTTGGTTTTCCACTACAGTAAAGGGTACATAGGTAGGTTTCATCTTTATTCAGTCAGCAGTGATTCAAAGAGGCTGTTATAATGACCATTAATATTGTACATATGAATAAATATAAAAATAACTGCCCAGTGAAACACAAAGTTGTAGGAGAGAAAAGTGGTTCGAGTTACGTGATGTTAAGGCACCAGTTTCTTCACTTATTAAAACAGGGATAGCCACAGTGAGAACGAAAGTATTCATAATAATAATGAAGATATGACTAATGAATAGCTAACATTAAGGATTGACTATCTTCCCAACACTGAGAAAAGTGCTTCAGATGTACTACCTTCCTGCATTCCCCACCACAGGTCATGCAGATCATGCACCACATGACCGAGAGGATGGCAGCCACACGGACTAAATGTGACCCGGCTCCCAGAGATGAACAAACACGGGGCCCTACAGCAGGATCACGTCCTCTGTCCTTGCTGGCCTCATCCTGCACTCCCAACTCATCTCCTGAACTACAATGCGTTCCCTCATCACCATACCAAATGCAACATGTGTGCACACTGGGGGATGCCCTGCACGCGCAACTTTATTCCCGAGGCTACCTTATCTGTCTCACTTTAAAGCCTTAAATATTCACTATTCTAATTTCAAGACTTACTATACGGACAAGCCAGTCAGCTAGCTTTCTTTTCCATACCTGAAAGCTTTATTTGGTCACCTCTCAGGCCAACTCTCTTCCCGTGAACATCCATCTCCATAATACTTATGCGGTAAACTCTCAATCCCCTGCTCCATTCCAACAGACACCACTACAACTTCCACAGTCCCTCTGGAATAGCAACCCCCCAGCCAACTGCTCCGTATTTCTAACTTCTTCACTGAGGGGCCCCTCCTTCCACCACTATTAACTAATATCTTATTCTCATGGAGGACACCACTTGCTTTGCAGCTCTCTCTTGACACAGAGGTGGAATTTCTATTTCTTCATACGTCATGATGCAGGGGTGGCATTTCTATCTGTGCTAACAAATGCAGCCTCCGGGCTCCTCCTCCTTTATTCTCTCACAAGAAGCCCCGGCTCCTCTGAGGTGCTTGCTAATTAGCAACCACTGCTCCTTTTGTGCTGTCATTCACAAACCACCTGATTCACAATCCAACATGCTGGAAGTATTGTCCACCCTCTGCCTCACACCTTGATTCAACTGTATCTGTACTTATCCGTCACAATACTTAACCCAACTGGAACCATTAATCACCACGGTGATGGCCTGGTTAATGTCTGTCTCGCCTGTTAGACCACAGCAGCCTTGCACTGGGGCCACGTCTGTTTTACTCACAGCTGGGATCTCAGCATGGATCTACTGAAGTGCTGACCGCATTTTAGGTAACATAACCCCCATTACCCAGTTAAGAAAAAAAAATCAAGACTGAAATATATAAAGACATCATTAATTTATGATTGAAAAGGTGAAGTTATCAACCCAGCTAAAAGAAAATGATTGTGCACTGGCACTAGGCAGAGAGATTTATATGGAAAGTATTTTGAATTTAAATATGAACAGAAACAATACAAAAATTCTGGGACCATCAGTGGGGACTGAAGAAAAAGGAGAACTTACTCATTATCCCGCTTTTCTGAACCATCTTCAACATCAAACACGAGCTAGGGTTGAAATGGCCAGTCAGATGAACACCGAATGGTCTCTGTCATTCTACAAAAGAGCAGCCACCATTTAGAATGCAAGTCAAATTACAAGAGAAAATGTTTTAGAATTATTATTACTATTTGTTCTTTCTGTGGAAGAGAGCAAGGGAAAGTTAAGAGGACAAGAAGGACCTTCTTTTTAAATAAAATTAAATACTTGTAAATAACATATTTTAGTGAGAGGTAGCAGGTGAATTTCATTTCTATTCTAGTACTAGGGAGAATGACCCATGTAAATTAAAATATAACAATCATGATTGGAAAGTTACTCATAATACAGTAAGTGAAAAAAGCATGCTACAGTATACTATGTAGAGCATGGTGTGCTTTTTTCCTCCAAAAAAAGGAGAAAAAGTAAAAAAAAAAGATGTGCATAGTACAAGGACTGGAAGTAGATATAACAAAATGTTACCAGTGATTACTTCTGGGTAGTATCAATAGGGGTTGGGTTTATCCCTTTCTTTTCATTTATCTGCATTTGCTACAATCAATAGGACTTTTGTAATTAAAATTATTAAACCTTTGTGTTTTTAATAACAAGACCTAAAAGCACAACAAAAGAGCTATTCTTCCTAAGCAGCCAAACCTACAAATAAAACAGGTGAACATGCAATGAACAGAGCTCACCTATTTGTTTTCAAGTTCCTGTTATAAATGTAATTAGAAGGGAAGAGACATATGTCTGGGTGCATCCTGTACTGAATGGTGAGCTGTAAGACAGGCAGCCTGCCAATCACGTTGTGCTCCACGTTCTCTTCCAGAAGGTTGTAGAAGCGGGCCATCATCGACTGGTCATAGCCATACTCCTGGGCCTTCTGAAAGGAGAAAAACAAAACAATAATCTGCAAGAATTCATGTGTACTTTTCCCACTATTAAAAAAAACAATCACTGAGCTCTCAAATGTACAAGGTATTACCAACAACCAAAGATTCAGAGAGAGAAGATATTTCCGACTCCAGCCCTAGAAAAGTCATGTAGCTTGACTACAAAAGTTAAGGTATTTTCCCCTTATTTAGAAAACCCACATACTGCTTATGAACGAGATGTGATCTTGTGAATGACCACAACTGTCGCTATTTTGGTGCTAACAGGGGTCACCTGAAAGAATCAATGATAAAAGCAGCAAAGAACTGTAACACAGATTTTAACAATTATTTCTGGGCTATGCTATCACAACTAGAAATAATGAATGCCATTGTAAATAAGCCTCTGAAAGACCACTTTCTTCATCCATCCATCATATACCAAGCAGCTAAAATTTGGGGCGCTGTCAGTCTACAGTGAAGATCAAATGTCACAGAGCTTACATTCTAGTGGAGGACACAGGCAACTAAGTTGATTTCATAAATCCAAGAAAGGGTTACAAACTTGTGATCTGAAACACAGTGACTTAATTGCCAAACGAAGAAAACTGTCTTAATGTTATCACGGTCGTGCCTTGGGATATACTTTTCAATGGTAGCATCATATCAAGATTCAAAAAGTATTACGTCTTAAATAATCTAGAAGCAAAAAATGTGCTCTGGAAAACCCACTAGGATGATGCAATCTTTATGAGTGACGTTGACAATATGAGCGTTGAAGATGTATGTGCAAAGTTTTAATAAACCTGTTTCACAAACTATCAGAGTGGAGAAAACAGGAGTTACTTCTTATTTATATTAGTTATATATGTGATTATTTACATATGTGATATTAAATAGGTTTCTATAATTAAAGAGAATATTTTTAGTAGACATTTGGCAATTTCATTTATACCCCCCAAAGTTTATCTATTCAAGTTAGCTAAAAAAACTCATTTATTTCACTCTGGGGAAAAAGAAAATGGTTTATATGAGGTAACACATCTACTTCCAGAAAAAAAAACTGAGTCCATCCTACAAAATGATGGAGATTTTTATGTTTTGACATGAACATATATCCCTGATCTATTTACTGACTGGAAAAAAAGGTAATTTGGTACAGACTGATTCTTCCACCTTTAAACAAGGTCAAAACCTACATACAGGGCTTCCCTGGTGGCACAGTGGTTGAGAGTCTGCCTGCCGATGCAGGACCCAAGGGTTCGAGCCCTGGTCTGGTAAGATCCCACATGCCACGGAGCAGCTGGCCCCATGAGCCACAATTACTGAGCCTGCGCGTCTGGAGCCTGTGCTCCGCAACAAGAGAGGCCGCGATAGTGAAAGGCCCGCGCACCGTGATGTGGAGTGGCCCCCAGTTGCCACAACTAGAGAAAGCCCCGACACAGAAACGAAGATCCAACACAGCCATAAATTAAAAAAAAAAAAACCTACATACATATACACAAATTTATACATTCCCTATAGCCATCTGACATTCTGAATCTAGTAACTTATTTACTGTCTGTTACCCACTAGAATGTCAGCTTCATGAGGGCAAGAATATTTTTTTTTCTTTGTGGTATGCGGGCCTCTCACTGTTGTGGCCTCTCCCGCTGCGGAGCACAGGCTCCGGACACACAGCCTCAGCAGTCATGGCTCAGCCGCTCCGTGGCTTGTGGGATCTTCCCGGACTGGGACACGAACCCGTGTCCCCTGCATCGGCAGGTGGACTCTCAACCACTGTGCCACCAGGGAAGCCAGAGGCCAGGGATTTTTGTCAATTGTCGTCACTGTAATGACGCCAGAACTTAAAAACAGTGCTTGAATTAGCCTGGCAGTCAATGAACACAGACTGAAAAAAAGTCAACACACACATGCCCACAAACTGTTCAAATACTCACTAAACTGTTCATAGTACTTATCCCTAGGGTTAGAAAGGCATGCTGAGAAAATTAACTTTGTAATTATTTTCTGAATCTTCTCAATAAGCCTCTATTATTTTTGCAACAATAAGAAAAGCCCAAGTGGATTTTTCTCATTTCTGCTGTTTTTAATCAATCACCAAAGGAGACAGTGAAGTTGAGGCCTATCGACAACCCATTTCACTAACCACGTGCTAAGGCCCTTCAGGAAGTTATATCAGTAGGTTTCTGAAATACTGCAACTATTCAAAGAATGCAGGGCAGAGCTGGCTCCTCCTAGGTCTCCACAAGCAGAACCCCCCACAGCAGCTCTGTCCTATGGACAAGGTTTTCACTCAGGGACATGGGCACTCCTAGGCTACTCCCTTGAACAGTCACGCACGAGTGTTCAGAGGTCAAAGAACTGCACTATCATTTTGATGATTCCAAAGTCAAAAATAATACTAACCAAAAAAAACCTGCTTTCTTTCCATAACGTAACAGAAATGCTGTGAAAATGGTCTGTTCTCTGGGACAGTTTATGCAGCCACTACTCTATATTTGTACAAATAATCTATGTATCAGTAAAATGCTCAAATTTCATTAAACTTCAAAACGGTCATCTAGACCTATGAAGATTACCCAAAACATCTGAATCCTGATTCTGCTGTGCATTTCTAGGAGCCATCTTTAGTGACATTTAAGAAACGAAGTGAAGGGAACCACAACTTTGGTGCTCATCTTCCCACAAGCACAGCCCACAACCTCTTTCCTTTCACCACCTTCCCTTTCAGAGGATGTGAGGGACACCGGCATTTTCCTGTACTATAGGATACAGAATCCTAAAATTGAAAACGTTACTGTAAGAATAATTTATCTTTATACTGTTTTCCTCAAATTTGCACATATTGAAAGATAAATCAGGAGGTTGGATTCTATTCCCTGCTTTTAAAGTTTTTCTTTTATTATGGTTTTGGTGCTTATGTTACTAAAATAAATCAGATACAGCCCTTAAAACAGCTGCACACTGCCTTTCCCAAAGGAACAGCCCACTGCACATGGGACATCCTCCTCCTAAACTTCTAGTCTGTGACACTCACACTGCTCCTGTCTCACACACATAAGCACATTATGAACAAAGGAACATTTCCGGAGACTTTCACTATGAAGGCTCTCAACAGTAGTTCTCTTTTCTCAGCCATTCCCTATTTATCCTTGCAAATAAGAGATGATGATCCAAGAAAGACCGCCCCGCCGCCCAAAACAACAACAACAACAAAAAAACAAGCCCCTTCCACTTTAAAGCAACACGAATGTGAAAAAACATACCATAGAAATGACTGTGGGAGGGAGCTGCTTAGGATCTCCTACAAGGATCAGCTTGTTGCAACGATGTATGAGTGGAGTAAGAGTTTCAACTTCACAAGACTGTCCGGCCTTGGTAAGAGAGTACAGAATGGAGACATAATCAGAATTAACTCTATTATTTATTTATCCATATACAGTCTATCCAATTCATAAGTGTCCTAACCATTCAGAAACATACACTTTCTCCTTCTGCACCAAAGATCAAAAATAAGAACTTCCTTTGGTTAGAAAACAAAACAACAAAAACATTCTAAACGCCGAAGCGGGGGAAAAAAACCCACACACGTTTTGAAGTCAGCTACCACTCAGGTGCCACTACCACCTGGGAAGCAGCCCATAAGCAAGAAGGGCCATGTCATGTCCCCAGTTTGTCTTCTTTGTCCTTGCTGGGCACATGGCTGGGGGGACTGAGTGTCTGTGTGCCCCAACCCCTCTCTCTTCCTTGCTCCTCAGTAGGCCGCTTCAGTTGCAAGACTCAAGCTTCTTTTCAATTCAATGGCATTTCCTTCAATTATTTCATCACTTCCATCTTTTCTATTCCTTCGTTTTGGTGAATACTGGATCTTGGATCTCCTGGATGGTTTCTCTGTACCTAATTTTCCATCTCTTTTGTCTTCTGGCTCTACATTCTGGCAAACAGTAGGTACCCAATAAATGATTGCTCAATGAATGAAGTAGAAATAAAGATGTTAGCTGAAAATACGGTGGCTCAGAGCTGTCCAGAGTTATATTAAAAATGCTTCAAAAGGTCACCAGAGGGCTTCCCTGGTGGTGCAGTGGTTGAGAGTCCGCCTTCCGATGCAGGGGACACGGGCTCGTGCCCCGGTCCGGGAAGATCCCACATGCCGCGGAGCAGCTGGGCCCATGAGCCACGGCCGCTGAGCCTGTGCGTCCAGAGCCTGTGCAGCACAACGGGAGAGGCCACAACAGTGAGAGGCCCACGTACCGCAAAAAAAAAAAAAAAAAAGGTAACCAGAGATATCCCAAGCAGGAGCTAGAATAATCCTTGGGAGGGATTTTATGAAGAACAATCAGGAATCTCCAAGACTACAGTCCCGATACTGAAAAAGCAATTTTCATCATGGTGGGTCATTAGCAGCGTATTTCAACATAAGAGAATACATATGTAATGGCAGGTCAAAATCAGATGCAAAGACCACTTTGTCAACATCTCGGCAGCCACTCTTCATCTAAGACTTACTCCTTACTCCTAGCAAAGCTGTATGGCCGACTGCTTACTGACCTCATCAACAATGACACAACTAAAGGGGACACCCCCTTGCCCACGGAAAGCAGCCTTGAGCAGCAAACCACCACTCGTGCTCAGTGGGCAGCAGATGATGTGGGACTCTAAGATGATGATGTTCTGTGTCTTTTGTGGGCATCCTTGAACCTAAGAGAATAAAAGTTCATCAACATTCAGTTGTATATAAATTCTTAACTACACTTATTATGTGGCAGAATAATGTCTAGTAAATGTTAGGTAGGAACCTCAAGCCTAGAAAAGAGAAGAAACATTCAAGATAATCAGAAGCCACCAGAAAGAACACTTTGCAGTGGAGTCTAATCTCAGAACATGAGTTAATAATAAGCACATTAAGAAAAATTTATTCAGGTTTAATTTGGTCGAAGTGGATTACAATTCTTACAGCCTGACGTATGAGGGAAGGTATCAGAATAAGCAAAGATTAAGTAATTCTACTGAGTTGTGAAGCAATTATCTGAGTAAAACCAGGATCAGAACTAAGCCTGAACATACACTTTGCTGTTAGTTTTTAAGTATGTAATATTGTTCTTTTATAAGGGATAGTACCAACAAAAACGCCTGGGAAACTGACAAGCATTCTAGTTCCACAGTGGAATCCAACAACCTTGGTCCAGACTATAAGGGAATAAACTGTGATGGAGACTAACAGTATGAATGACACCTCACAATGCATATCATTCAGTGTTCAAATTAATAAACTAGTACTCTCATCATAGATTCAGGTAGCCTATCTCCCCTCCTGAAAAAGCTGTCGTGAATCATCCCTGAACATGTGATAGATTCAACCATGGATGCCAAGGCATGTATGTGAAGAGAGGGTGGCAACTGTGGCCTTCTGGTGCTCACATGTTAACTGTCACATACCTCTCCTCTCAGCTCTCTAATGAGTAAAACTGCCAAGGACAGTTAATTTAATGGCCCACAGAACAATGTGATCAGCGGCAAAAACCATAATACTGGTAAACATGGACTTCATCCTTAAATGTGGCAAGATTAATTTTGGGCTCAGCTTAAAGTTTTAATAAAAAGCTTTCCACATAACTTTTGATTTAAATAAACAAACTGCTAGTGGAAATACACATTAAGTTCAATTATATTAATTTAGCCACACAGAGAAGGTCAATAATACATTCAAGAGGAAAACCACAGCTCAAAAATACAAATACCATTACCGGTTGAGTATTACCCTCTCTTTCCCTGACCGCCAATTCATTTCATTAAGGGCTGCATGCTGGTGATGGGGTACACACCTGGCTCATTCTAGCTTTGACCAATATAAATGTTAGTTGATATTTTTATATCCAAAGAAAACTGGGAAAAGTTATACATGTTATAGAAGGATTTTTTGTGATCAGAAACAAGGAAAAGGAGTGTATGCTTTCAGCCAAAAACTGAGAAAAAAGGTGCTTATATTTCTTGGGCCACATCCCAGCCACTGTCACTCTACCTGAATTCAGATGTGTATTTTTTTTTCCTGTATCTTCAAATAGTTACTTATTTATTTATTTATTTGGCTACGCTGGGTCTTAGTTGTGGCATGTGGGATCTTCCCGGCAGCGTGTGGGATCTTTTAGTTGCAGCATGAGGGATCTTTTAGTTGTAGCATGCGGGCTCTTAGTTGCAGCACATGGGATCTAGTTCCCTGACCAGGAATCACACCCACACCCCCTGCAATGGAAGCAGAGTCCTAACCACTGGACAGCCAGGGAATTCCCCCAAATTTTTAAATGTAATTGAGAAAAGACCACAGGTTGTCTGAACTATTTCATAATTTTAAAAAAGAAAAAGTAATACCAGTAAAGTGCTACAGGTGAACTACTTACCTCTTTAATTTTAGAAGAAAGCTCCTGCCTTTCTTGTGAAACTTTGGCCATTTTTTCATCTAATTCTTGCCTCTGGAAAAAATCAGAATGCCATCATTAAAATTAAATTAAGCATTTTAAAATGCTTTCCAATGGACTGCCTCACATTTCAAAAGGGTGAGCCAGTACTTTACCAATGAAAAACTGATTCGCCCAGTGTGTTTTCTCTATACCAGTCTTTCTGTATTGCTGTGTGTCAGAGTTTAGCTAAGCTACTCCATGGTACTGATGCCCTGGCATCCATTTTGTTTGGCCAAGCAGCCTGCAGAGACCCCAACTAACACTAGGCCCCTTCACACACATGCACGCCCTAGATGGCAGCCCGTGGAGTCACCGGCCCACCAGCCAACATAAGCTCTTGTGATCAACAGTCTCCTCTGCCATCCAGTGCCTTCCCCTTATATGCCCTTTAGATAAGAGACCCTCTAAGCTACTTACCAAAACCCTGCTCTTTCAGTTAAAATTGGCCAATCCAGCCCTAGCCTGGGAACCCCAAAGTACTCCACGCATGGACTCTGATAATGACATGTGTGCCAGGGCCTGCCTCTCTCTGTCTGCACTCTCCCTTGACCTGCCTGTCATGCCCCACGAGACATGCCTTATACCTTCCTCAAGACCTGTGAAAATAAACTTCTCTATTTCGCTTTCTCTTGTGGTCTGTTTTTAAACATCAGCTCATTGTCCAGCAACCCGACAACCAGCACCCCATGCTTCAATCAGTAGGTGCTAATTTGATAAATTCTTTTATTTTTTGTGGCCCCCCTGTGCAGCATGAGGGATGCTCATGAGGAACTAGGGTTCCCTGAGCAGGGGTCGAACCTGAGCTCCCTTCAGTGTAAGTGCAGATTCTTAACCACTGGACAACCAGGGAAGTCCAATAAATTCTTAATAGTGTGTATGATTCAGTTCTGTTCAGAGTACTGCAGGTACGCTTTCTGCTTAAGCAGGCCAACCCTTGGGGCATCACTTACGTGTTATCTACTCTGCCTTCATGCTATTAACAGTGGCGTTCAGTGGCTAAAACAGACTGCACGTGGCCTGCAAAGTCTGAAATATTTACTATCTTGTTCTTTTAAAAAAAGTTTAACCCCTAATGTAAGGCATACCATCTCTGTGTACATTTTTGTACACAAATTATGCTATTCCACAATGAAAGAATGGCATCAAATACTCACCAACTAGTTTATCTATGAGCTTTTAAAAAACACTGATCAAGACATGTTTAGATACCTGTAGTTCCCTTCCACCTCGGCATAAAGCACGCTGGCGAGAAAGTTCAGCTAGTTGATGATCTAGAAATTCCTTTCTTCTGTGAATCTCATGAATATGAGAAGGTAAGTCTTTTTCTTTAAAAAAAAGATAAAAAGCTGTTGATTCTAACAAATACACACATATGCATACAAATGAGAAGAAAAACTAGCTTTCAAAACTAGACTACTTCTAGGGTCTCCAAATTACCTTTAATGCCTATGCCATTTTCTACCATACAAAAAGAAACAGAAATCAATTTATATATACCTTTATTCAGTACTTACTCATTCTGTGGTTAACTTGGCTGTCCAAACTGAATTTTAGGACCTCAGTATTAATACACTTTTCTGGACCTAGACGTACTAAATTTATATCTCCACAGTTTCCTGTTGATAGAAGTCACACTTAGAGGTTAATAAGAATGCTGTCAATTTCTGTACATAATAATTATTTCTAAGCAAATATATTAACAATCAGAGAAAGGAGCTAACATGAACTATTAATCAACCAAATACCTGGAACTGCGCTAGAGGTTCCACACACATTCTTTTAGATTTGCTTCATAAGAATCCTATAAGGCAAGGATTTATTTCCACCTAATAAAAGCTACTGAGGTTGCACAAGCAGTACACTGCAGAGTTGAGATTCTATTACACTAATGCTTCTCAAACTATGTTCTATACATCACTCCATGGTAAGATGTATTTGGGAAATGGCGAGTGAAAATAAAACAAATTTCTTGACCATAGGATATTTCGAAGATGAAGACTTTTCTCTATTAATGCAGGTCTGAATTCCCCAAACAGAATCTTACAGGACCATCAAATGCTTTTCTGCAGAATACTGAGAACCACGGTTTTGAAACACTGTTCCACATCACAATGCCACTCCAGGATCTAAGGGACACAAGATGCTGGAAATTCTGGAATATGGTAATTCCAAAAACTTTCAGCATCATTTAACTGGTTTATTAACCACATTTTAATTTTAGGTTAGCACATTTCAGATATTATTTAATCTAAAAGTCTCCCACTGCTTCACTGAACTACTAAACTATAGCAATCATGCAGCGTTTATTAGCACTTATCCCAATCTGACACATCACATACTTGTTTGCTATCTCCTTCCACTGAATCCAAGTCCCATAAGAACCAGGTTTTGTTTTGGTCACAGCCTAGAACTGCAGCTGGCACGTAAGTACAATAAACATACACTGAATGAATAAATGAACTCATTATACAGCTGTTCACACATATTTTTGTTCCTAGTTCAGCTCATTCTTCTAAAATTTGAAGCCATCTTCTCTGACCAACATTTACTTGAAGGTGTCAAAATTGCTAACTTGTGTTTCTACCAGAAAGGTGGATGAGATTTATAGCCACTATAAGCATCTAAAAATGCTCCAGAAATTAAAACAGACATCCTTTAAATTGCAGGGTGAGCTCAGAAGGATGTAAGAGAAATTCCTAGGGGCCAAAAACAAAGAGAAAGGTGAAAAACAGAGGTGAAAGCCCCTGAGCTGCTGTGGCTTCCCTGGAGGGAACAGGGTGAGGGCTGGTCACTCTCTAGATGCTTAGGTGTTTGTTTTTTCATTTACATACAATCAAATGCAGAGATTTAAAAATCCTTAGTTCTACAGAGTTTGACAAATATCTACATCAGCAAAACTACCATTCCAATCAACATATAGAAATTGTATAATGGGGGCTTGGATTTTAACGTCCACTAGAAAGCAAGAGGGCATGGAAGAGGTGGAGGGATGAAAACGACATGAATCTATCTTGGCCTGGGCTTAGCTGGGAAAAAAAACTCTCTTCTAGGACTTTCCAACTATAGGCCCATGCCACATGTGGACTTAGAGCCTAAACACATAATACAGAGAATGACAAAGGTGACCCAACCAAAATACAGTTGAGATTTTAAAAATGAGAATACAGTGAACAATGTTATACCAATATATTTGAAAACCTAAGGTGAAGTGGAGATTTTTCTTGAATAATATGAATTAGCAAAACTCACTCAAATGTAGAAAACGTGAATAAACCAACAATTAAAGACATTCAGCACACAGAAACTTACCCATCTGTCAAAAAACAGACAAAAAACAAACAAACAAGAAGCCCCCCAAAAAACAACACTAAAAACAAATTAACCTTCAAGTAACAGGTAATTCCCTGTCATATATGAAACATCCCAAATAAATGTCTGTATAAATTCTTTTTTTTTTTTTTTTTTTTATGGTTCACGGGCCTCTTACTGCTCTGGCCTCTCCCATTGTGGAGCACAGGCTCCAGACGCACAGGCTCAGCGGCCATGGCTTATGGGCCCAGCCTCTCTGTGGCACGTGGGATCCTCCTGGACCAGGGCACGAACACATGTCCTCTGCATCGGCAAGCAGACTCTCAACCACTACGGCACCAGGGAAGCCCTGTATAACTTCATTTTTAAAGTCTGTATAACTTCAATACTGAAACCAAAGATATGACAAAGAAAAATTATAGGCTGCCGTCAGTTAAAAAAATCAATAGCAATCCAGCAATGTGGTAAAAAAAATAATAGTACACAACCAAGCAGACCTTATTCTAGGAATCAAAGATATTTTCAAATTAGTAAAGCATTGTAGGGAGTTCCCTGGCAGTCCAGTGGTTAGGACTCGGCACTTTCACTGCCATGGGCCTGGTTTCAAACCCTGGTCGGGGAACTCAGATCCCTTAAGCCTCGGGGTATGGAAAGAAAGAAGAAAAGAAAGAAAAGAAAAGGGGCTTCCCTGGTTGCGCAGTGGTTGAGAGTCTGCCTGCCGATGCAGGGGACAGAGGATCGTGCCCCAGTCCGGGATGATCCCATATGCCGTGGAGCGGCTAGGCCCGGGAGCCATGGCCACTGAGCCTGCGCGTCCAGACCCTGTGCTCCGCAACGGGAGAGGCCACAACAGTGAGAGGCCAGCGTACCACACAAAAAAAAAAAAAAAAAAGGAAAGGAAAAGAAAGAAAAGAAAGAATGAAAGAAAGAAAGAAAAGAAAAGAAGAATTCCCTGGTTAGGACTCTGTGCTTGCACTGCCATATGGTGAGGGGGAGGGGTATATGAATGAAAAAATACTGCATGCAGTAAAATTCAACACCCATTCATTAAAAAACTCTAATTAGGTGGGGACTTTTTTAACCTGATAAAAGCGTATATACCAAACCCCAGGAACAAACATCACACTTAATGGTGAGATGTCCAAAGTATTTCTGTAAAGGACACCCAGGACCACTGGACATAGTGAAAAGAAGCAAAAATGAAAGTATTGAATAAGAAGAAAAAAGCCGTCTTTACTGACAAGAGATGTCATTTTCTCTCTAACAAAAATATTAAAAATCCAACCTAGACACTACACTTGTGCCACCTTCGTCCCAGCCTTCTCGTGTTGTCAGCCCACACCTGAAAAAGGGCTTATTACCCTCCCTCAGGGAAAGGAAAGTGAAAACCACGCGGGAACTGTTCTCGGTTGTATAATTTGATACAACTACTTTGGAGCAGAACCGGGCACTATCTAGAATCAGCACAAATCCTTCAACCCAGCATTCTCATTTCTAGGTATATATACACTAGACCAGTGTTTTTATAAACTCTTTTGACCGTGATCTGTAGTATGAGGTACACTTCACATTGAAAGCCAGCACACTCATACCTCACCAATAAAACAGGTTTCACAAAACAATACTTTACCCCTCACTACCTACACTCTAATCTTTTCTGTTCTCTTCTGTTCTATCTTATCTTGTGTAAGTATGCTGGTTCTGATCTCCCTAAACTGATTTCACAATCCAATAACTGGTCACAAGCCACAGTGTGAAAGCACTGCCCTAGCAGCCTGTATGAATACTCAGGAGACGTGAGTAAGAACACAGTACTCCAGTGTACTCCCTTCAGCTGCTGTACAGTACAACACAATACAACTCAGTCACTGCAGTAAACGTTTTCATCCTGCACTGGAGAAACAGGCACAAGTACAGGAATTAAGTTTGAAATAACAAAAAAAAAAAAAAGGGAAAGAACTTACATTTCTATCAATGGATAACGAATGAACTGTGCACTCATAGATGAGACACCCTATAGCAGTTAACATGAATGACCGTATCCATATACAGCGATACATAAAGTCATAGTTCTCACAAACATAATGGTGAGTAGAAAAGTTGCCGTTCACAATGCATTTTCAGTTTTAAAAGCAAATGACCTCTAGATGTAGCTAATACATGTGCAATAAAAGGGGAAATATGTGTGATCCCTGCGAAGACAGACGACACATCCTGGCTGCTCCTGCAGCTGGTGTGGCCACGGGACTAAGTTCTGGCCAAAAGGAAATAAGCAGAGGTGCTACTGGCAGCGTCTCAGAACTTTCCTTAAAGCACAGCTAGTATATCTGTCCCTTTTTCCTTGCACTTGCTAGATGGGACTACTGGAGCTGGAGCAGCTGTTTCTGACCATGAGGTGCACTAAGGAGTGGGGGGGTCCCACGTAGTGCAGCAACAAGGTAGAAAGACCCTAGGTCTCTGAACACTCGGAAGTAGAGTCATCACGCCAGTATCATCCCTCAGCTGCCCATCTCTGGGCTTCTGAGTAAGAAGGAAATAAACTTCTATCATAGTTAAGCCACTGTAGTTGGAGTGTCTATTATTTGAAGCCTAATTGAATCTTAACTGATTTAGGTCACTGCCAGGTAACATCAAGGAAAATAAAATTTGCTTAGGGAAGACGAGATACATGTGCTTAGAAGAGCAGCCCGACCCAGAGCCATAACCACGCCACTCAGGATGGCTGGTGTGAGAGGAGGTGTTAAGGTTAAGTGCACAGAAATGACTTTACACATTCGCTCAAGCATTCCGAATCCTCGGTGGCAATGCTCTTCAATCTGTCAACTGTACTGAAAAGACTTGTCCCTGTGGTATACTTTACATCTCAACTCCTCAGCTTCTCCGCCTATAAAATGTAGATAGGTTATTTATTGCATGGCTCAGAGGATTACTCTGAGTACTGACACATAGTGAGCACTCGGTAACCATAAGTGATGACTGCTCTAGCTTTTGTGTCACTAAACATCTACTAAGTCCCAACTGAGTGCCAGGCACTGTTCCAGGCACGGGGGTTACTACAATGAACACATTTTTAAAAGCCCTTGCCTTGGTGGACCTCGTTATATTCTAGCTAGACTGAACCATCCACGGTTCTCTGGCTTCTGGTCCTTTTTATGTACAGTAAGTTCCACCAGAGTCCTCTCCCCACTTCACTTCCTCATTGCTCTTCCAAGTTTCATCTTAGATATCATTTCCTCTAAAAGTCTTCCCTAACCCCTACACAACTGAATCAAGGGCTGCTCTAAGGTGTTTCAAACGGCACAGGGCCTGGCACAGAATAAATGCTCCAAAATATTCAGTAAACAAAGCAGTAAGTACACATGGGCCACAGCCTCAAGTAGAAAAAATGACCAGAACTGGCTTGCTCTTTGTCATTCAAAGTTACCACACTAAACACTGAAAACAAAAACAAATGAAAAGCCCACATAAGTATCATACCTAAAGGATTCTTCTTGTCTTTACACTTCTCGTTGAATTCAAGCATAATTTTTTTCGTAAGTTCATCAACAGCTGTATTGGAAGGTGCACACACAAGGACACGGTTTTGTTTGATTTTGGCATTGGAGTTCTCATCTGAATGCCCCCTCCTCTGGTTCGACAATTTGCAACAAATAAACAAACAAGAAAACAAACAATACTGATAAGCTCTATTGTGCAGTGTTATAGTTCTTCTCTACTGTCACATATATTTGAAAGTTCCCCTAATAACTAGTTAAAAGTAAATAAAAGCACCTACATCTTACACTGATGTTAAAAAATTAACCTGGCTGGGAATTCCCTGGCCAACGAGTGGTTAGGACGCAGTGCTCTTACTGCCAAGGGCCCAGGTTTGATCCCTGGTCGGGGAACTAAGATCCCACATGCCGCATGGTGTGCCCGAAAAAATAAATTACTCTGGCATAAAATCTAACTTCTCTGAGCCTTACCTTACTATCCACTTATTTTATTCAATGTTCAATCCAAAATGTAACCCAGGAATACATTCAAGATTGTCTCCTGGGATTAGCCGTGACCTATAATAAAGCCCGAAGACCACTATTCTAGCCCTTAGAATTAGTTTCACACAAGATAACATTTTCTGTTCCTTTTATTTCTTATAACCTTCTCTACCTCTGCTACCGCTTTATCTGATATAGTTCCACACAGTATCAAAAAGATACACAGAAGTGAAGGGAAAAACACACTTTAGTACTTATTTACACGTTAAAGTAAAACAACATACTCAATTAAGGGCACAGATGCCCTCGTGCACACTCTACCTCTGTCAGTAGGCGGTACAGGAGGCCCACAGTGGTTTTTGATTTTCCTGTCCCGGGTGGTCCATGAATCATACAGATCTTGGCAACTGCTGGGGAGTGTTTCACCATGGCATATGCAGTTTCTATCGCTTTCTTTTGGTCTTCATTGAAATCTTTTAGGTAGGCAATCTATACAAAAGACACTAGTGAAAACGAGCGGTTCTTCCTGGGATGGCACAGGAGAGCGAGAGAGTGGAAGACATCTGTTTGAACTGCTGCTGACCTTTGTCAGACAGAAGCTTTGGTGATGATCAGGCAAAACCCCAAAATGACCCTTAATCTAAGAACCACTTTCACTACTGGAAAGAGCTACTGATGAGTCTACAGGCCTCAGTCCACCTACAACCACAACAACTATATTTTTATTTGTGATTCTTATAAAGATGATCACAATAAACTGTTTTGTACTTTTCTTCTTTTTATTCCGTGGTTCTTCCCATTTTAGTCAATCCTCTCTTTAGACAGTAAAAACATTCCAAGACTTCCTTTCCTAACACAAGTGATACAGTCAAAACAACAGGGATTTGGGGTCAGATCTGAGTCTACACCTCAGTTTCACTCAAACGCTAGGTCTCTAAACTCCTAACCTCTCTGGGCTTCAGGCTTTGACAATCATTAAATCTGGGATTCCTTAGAGGGTGGGAACTGACTGAGAAAATGCATATGAAAGTCCTAACACAAGACAGGGGTTCAAATAACATTCCTTTCCTTCCGCCTGTCTCTGTGTTAATTTCCTGGAACTTACACCCAACTCTTACAACAATGAGAAATATGTGTTCACACAAAAATCACAACTTCGTCGTCGCACTGACAACAGTACCAGTCAATGCTCCACTGATCATTCAAATGCAAAAGTCATTCCATTAAACCTCCTCTTACTCCTGTATTTAATTACCTAACAAACAGTTAAGTAGGATGTTCACCTCACATTTTAATGCTGCTCTGCAAGCATGTTTTCAATTCCCTTTTGGACTCTACCTTTTTTCCTGAGGTAAGCTGACTAACTTAACACAAAGAACTACTTTGCAATATTAAAGAAAACTAAGCACTAAAAACGTCACTGGGCACACATGGTGACTATGTCTTTGTTGTAGACAACAGGGAATGTGTGACAGATAAAAATAACATGCTTTAACATCTTGACATGAAATGTTCTGACTTTCCCTGTTATCAAATGACTGTCACTCACAATTCTCTCAGATGCTGTAGTTAGTAAATCTTTTGTACAGAAGTCCATGGGGTTTGGATTCAGAACGGCTCTGGCCAGTTGGTTCCGACCACTCAGCAAAGACATGGCTTTCAACTTCCTCTGTGTAGTCACCAGAGAGCTGATTACAAGACATTTCACGAATTCATTTAAATTGACTGGTAAATTATGTTGAGTCTGGATGGAAAGGGAACACTCAGATTTCCCATTACGCACTATTATCAAGAAGGAGAAAAAGCAATTTCAGTTACCAGTGAATAACAGTGTCCAGTTAAAAAGGTTATTCAGAACAAGCTGTTTTGTAACTTTTTTTTGTGTGTGGTATGCAGCCCTCTCTCAATGTTGTGGCCTCTCCCGTTGCAGAGCACAGGCTCCGGACACGCAGGCTCAGCGGCCATGCCTCACGGGCCTAGCCGCTCTGTGGCACGTGGGGTCTTCTCAGACCGGGGCACGAACCCATGTCCCCTGCATCGGCAGGCGGACTCTCAACCGCTGCGCCACCAGGGAAGCCCTGTAACATGTTTTTTATACATCATTTAAATAATTTTCTCAGTAAGTATCTACTGACTGCCTCCTAAGAACCAGGCAACATTTCTGTCCTCTGGAGGCTTATTTTTTAGAAGAAGGGGGCAGATAAGCAAATAAACATGTCAGGTGATGGTAAGTGCTAGGAAGAAAGCCGAGAAGGGGGATGAGGAAGTGATGAGGGTTGTGAGGGAGTGTTGTTGTAGACAGGAGAGTCAGGGGAGGTTTTCCTGATATGATATTTGAGCAGAGCCATGGCATTAAGTGAGTGAGCCATGCCCGTAACCGGGGAAAGTGGGTTACAGGCAGAGAATCAGCAACTGCAAAGACAATGGGGCAGCGAGGTGCCTGGATTATTTTCACAACAGGGAGAAGGCCAGAATGGCTAGAAGGAAAAGCAGGGAGAAGCGAGCTAGAAGACCAAGACGGTAAATGCAGCTACACTTCAGAGGGCTCTGCAGTTAACCGCTCTGAACATGACTCTGAGTCAGGTCAAGAGCACAGGACAGCTCCGCACAGGTAAGTGACACACGCTAAGTCACACATTAAAAGAATCACTTATCGCGAATGAAGAATAAACTGCAATGGAAAAAGCACAAGAAGACAACATAAGAGGCTAAAATCTAGGTAAAAGTGAATGGTCACGTGGGCCAGGAGGCAGCAGGAGAGGTGGCACTTGGATGTAGGATATATGGCTAAGGAAGATCCGACAGGACTTCCTGATGCATTAGATGGAGCGTGCGAGGGAAAGCAGGACTCAAGGATGACTCTGAGGTTTTGGGCTGAGCAACTGGAAGAATGGGATGGAGGTCCCACATGCTGAGTTGGGAAAAAACGGAGCAACAGCAGGTGTCAGGCAGTAAATCAAGTGCTTCCTTTTGGAGTAGGTTTGAAATGTCTAATAATCTCCAAATGGAGACGTCAGGTAGTTGGATGCATGAGGAGTTCCGGGAAGGAGACAGAAACCATTGCTAAATCTTAGAAACAGAACTTTGGCAAATGTAACCACTTGTAAGAGTTGAAAGCACAGATGAAGCTAGATATCCCTGGTGCTCAACGCATCTTGCACAAAGAACTGAGCTCTGACCACACAATAGTGGACATGGCACACCAGTTAGGATGCGGCACGATGTTAAACTCTAAGAGCTTTGTTGCTATTTTTAAGGTATGATACAAAAAGGGGAAGGAATAATGATCACATATTCTCTTCCCGTAACAGAGACTAAGAGAGCAGCAATGTCAAAAAGACAGCTTGGCATATATCAAGCATGTGGACTTCGTAGTCAAACAAAATTAGGTTTCAATTCTGCACCGAGTGTTTAATAGTAAGGATGCCTTTGGATATGTTACTTAACATCCCTGAACTCTGATTTCCCAATGAGCAGGGAACAAACCATTCTGCTTTGCAGGGCTCTGGGAAAAGATGATAAATGTGTACAGGAAGGACAGGGCACACTGGCTGGCCACAGTCAGTAGTCCTTAAATTCAAGCTAACATTATTTTTGTTATGCTACCTTAGGGAGAGAAGTCCCTACACCACAATGGATGGGAGTGATGAAACAGTAAACCCCTCCAGTTGCCTTACAATTAGTTCTGTGTTTGGTCTGCTCATCAATAATTAGCCCCCAAACCAAGGCTGGAATGTGATTTAACAAACAGATGGTTTGCAAACTGTCTGTTTTATAACAAACACACTGACAGATGAAGGCATTTACTAGAAGGAGAAGACATTACAAAAGAAAGCTTTAAAATCCTAAGTCTAAAGCAATACGTGCTGGGCCTTTTCCAGCTGAGTCTAGAAAAACTAAAAGAGGACTCTGAATGGTAAGTAATCAACCTAGCAAATACAGTCTGGTAAACATAGAGCAAACATACATCTGGTAAATGGACAGCAAATAGAGGGCTGGTAAATGTATAGCAAATACATGGCTAGTAAAGCCTAATTTAGAGGGAGATGAAAAGATGAGCTGCTGACAGATTTCTCTTCCATGTCTCATTAGGTACTTACTGACTGAAGTGCGGCGGAACGTATGAACATAGCCACAGTAATGTTCACGGGGAACTTGCAGGCGATGTCTCTCTATATCCTTCTTCTCTCCATTTAGTCTTTCAGGAACCAAAAACACCAAATCATTTTCCTTTGGATGAAGCTGTTTAGCTAGTTCACATTCCTCAAGATAAACTATAACACAAGAAGAAGCCAGCATTTATTCTAACAGAATTAGTTTACATGAGATTAAAGGATATTAAACGCTTGTACTAAGTTCAAGCAAGTATACAGCACTAGCGGACTTTGTACATACTTCAAAATGATAGTCTAAGCTAGTCAGCATTGACAAATATTGATCACACAGCATTATAAAAGTCTTCTTAAAACCTGCTACAAAGCCAAAATAGATGAAGTCATAATATTCAAAAGTAGCTAATACATTTCTTTTCCTTGAAGTTTACCTTAGTTTTTAATCAAGGAATTTTCACTTTTGTGCCCTGCTTTCAAAATCCCGAGAGAAAATCTGGAAACAGATCCATGTACACGTAAGAATTTTGAGCCTACTAGTGGCATTTCAAACAAGGGGGAAAGGACAGTAGTAAAATAAATGGGGCTGGGAAAACAGAGCAAGCTCTAAAATTAAAAAAAGTTCAGTACCAACTGCCAAATCCAGCAGCAACATACTGAACCAAAGCACGAAGTACTAGGATTAAGTAGACTGAACTACTAAGTCAAAAAAGAATTTTAAAAATGCATCATGTAAGAAATGTCTATTTGAAGGCATCAGAGAGCAAATACAACAATGAAGAATCACTCTGTTGAGATCCAGAACAAGGTGGAGATCCGTAAGGGTCAGCCCAGTATTTTCCCTAGAAACATCTGAACTCTTCAGGGAGTGGCAGCCAGGAATTTGAGCAGTACCTGGGATAGCCTTGTACAAAAAAAGAGACAAAAACTGGAGTCCAGGGCCTGCATAGATAAAGTAGGCATCCTGGTAGCCCTCAAGCTTCAGGTAGGGACCATGAAGGACTACACCCAACAATGAAGGCAGCTTCAATTCACCCGAGTACTTCAGGAAAGCTCAATCCTTTAAGCTGATCCCACATTGCTAGTACTCCCAGAATCCTGGCAGAAGCAAAGAAAAATCCTCTCTGGAAGAGGACATCCTATCATCCCAGGCCCCTGATTATTTTTTAAATAGTTTTCCAAAGACAATGACCAACATATTAGAAATAAGCAAAGCACCAGGAGAGAATACATGAACTACTAGAATCAACAAACAAACAAAAAAGGGCTGCACAAGGCACTACACAGAGTACAGTCCTTGAATTGGTTCTAGGACTCCCGCAGGCACCAAAATCCTCAGATGCTCATGTCCCTTATGTAAAACGGCATAGTATTTGCATATAACCCACGCACATCCTCCAGTACACTTTAAATCATCTCTAGATTACTTATAATACCTAATACAATGCAAACGCTATGGACATAGTTGTAAATCCAACATAAGTGGTATGTAAATAGGTGCTGGTGCATAGCAAACATGTTTTTCTGGAATTTTTTTTCCCTGAATATTTTCAATCCACGCTTGAATCCGATGACGCAAATCCCGCAAATACAGAGGACCAACTGTATGTATAACACAGTTTAAAATATAGAGTTAAAATACGTAACAATAATAATATACAAAGTGGAACAGATAAACAGGGTTAAAGTTTTTTAAGATTTTGCCTTATCTATGGAGACACTTAAAGTATCGATGAAATCTGTAAACTTTGAATCATGTACGCTCTAAGTGTTCACCTAAACTACTAAATGGCAAAAGAGGTACAAGTTGACGTATAATTTCCAAACTAAAAGAAAAGAAAAAATGAATGGTTCAAAGGTCTCACATATATGTAAAGAGTACACTCTAGTTCTATCAGTTTTTTCTTTATATATTTTATTAGGTATTCAAAATGGTCCTATCTTCTGTTCACTGAACTTGCTATCATTGTGAAATACTCGCTTTTAATCTCAAATAATGCTCTTCTGCCGTAAAGTCTATTTAGTCTGGTATTAACAGAGCAAAACAAGTTTCTTTTAGTTGGGTTTGCATGAGTAGCTTTCTCCAATCTTCCTCTTCTAACCTTTCTGTATCCTTATGTTTACATGTATTACTTGTAAACAGCATATAACATGCCAATACTGATCTTGAAATAACTTTTTCTACCCAAAGATACTACGGCTAGTTAGAAAATTGAAAGCTCACATACAGGATAAAACATATAGATGGTATCGGTTACATCAGGTAGCAAGAAAGCTCTCAAAGACTAGCCTGTCTAAAGGGCTCAGGAGCCAACTTGAAGAAACCAATTACAAAGACTTGAAACAAGTGTATTTAAGGCCATGTGTTCATAACGAAAAAACATTTTTTTAAAGTTCACTGGTCAACCCAGCACTTGCAGAGAATTAAGTCATTATTTTGAAAACTGGTCAGGAATCAAGTATCAATACTTATTCTACCCTTCTTTATAAAGTATACTACTGAGTAATCAAATAAAATGGAGCACTTTTTCTTTACAGAACTACAATAGCAAATAAATGAAGAAATGATCAAATAAAAATATCACCATTTTGTATCCTTTAGTAAAATAATTAATCTAGGCATTAAGGATCAACGGTTATAAGTATTACAAAAAGAGAAATTAGAGATCAAGCACCTCCTGATAAAGGAACACACCAACCTCAGCTATGAACTAGTTTTGCCAAAAATATTAGGTCCAATGAAACTGATCAAGCCTCTAGATCCAACTATCAATTTACAAAAAGTACAAAGGACTGAAAAACATACTAAACACCACCAGGGGGATGCTATCAGCAAGACACAGACACAGACCCTGTAATTCTACAGGGTCAACAACACAATTTCTTCAAAAAATAAATTACAAAGCGGGAGGGATCCATGAGACAATTGTAATTGAAGAAGACATATTAACAATGTCAGTGAGTGGACCTAACTTGGATCTTAATTCAAGCAGGCTGAAATAAATTGTTCTTTATGAGGAAACGGAAAACTTGAACACTGTCTAGCTATCTAATATTAAGAAATCATGGTTCATACTTTAGCAACAAAATAATGAATTATCAGCAAAAATACTATGAATTTTTAGGTCCATCTCTATTAGAGATAGTCACTTAAATAATTATGACACCAAAAGAAAAAAAATCTAACCAATGATGATCTGCAAAACCTCTCCCTAGAAAACTGTAAAACATTACTGAAAGTAAACCTAAATAACTGACAGTATGTATCGTATTCAAATCAGTATTAGAAAGATGTCAATTCTTAACAAATGTCCACATCTTTTTTTTCTCTAAAACTTACATGGTAATGCAAAGGGACAAGAATAGCCAACGTACTCTTAAGGCCAAACAAGGTAAGCAGACTTGCTCATTAATGTTTATAATAAAGCTTAATTAAGTAAAATTAAGCAATGTGATATGGGCAGAAAGGTAGGCAAATGATCCAACAAAGAAGAAAGGAGTCCAGAAAAAGGCGAGTGCATTAAATGGACATTAGATTTGTAACAAATATGACACTGCAGACCATGGAGAAAGGATAATCTTTTCAATAAACACTACTGGGGTAATTACATCTCCATTAGGGAAAAAAAAATGAAACATGGCCCCTACATCTTACTCGTGTACAAAATCCATTCCAGGTCGGCAAAACAGCGAAGCCTCTAGAAAAGGGATTGGCAAACTTTCTGTAAAGAGCCAGATTTTTCTTTGCAGGCTACACATGGTGTCTGTTGCATATTCATCATCATCTTTTCTTCAAAAGCTTAAAAAAATGTAAGAACCTTACTCTTGGGCAGTATAAAAACAGGATACAGGGTAGATCTGCAAGCTGTGGTTTGCTGACACCTGTTCTAGATGTTAAGATAATATATTTATGACCTGCAGCAGGGAAAGGTTTCTTAAACCTTTGGCACAGACCATTAACCATAAAAAATACACAGATGCATTTGTTATGTTAAAAAATAAAGTCTAAACAAGAATAAAATAAGAATTTTAAAGACATCACTAAGAGAGACATAATGCAAGCCAAAGTGGGAGGATGGTTTATATCCAGATTGCATAAAGAACTTGCTACAAATCAGTAAGGAAAAGACAACTAACAGAAAATGAACAAGAGTCTTTAATAGGTGCTTCCCTAGAGAGGTTACTTGAGCATCTACTAAATATATGAGAAGGTGCTCAATCTCACTGATAGCCAGGATATAACAAAATAAAACCACAAATGGCCATCAATACACACACACTACAATGGCTAAAATGAACAGCACAATCAACACAAATGTGTTGGCAGAGACATGGAGCAACGTGACTTCCATACGCTGGTGGGGTGTGTCATTCTGCATGACTAGCTTGGCATTATCTACTCATGTTAAGCTCATGCATAATACCCTGAGACTCTGAGACCCACTTCAGGAGACAGACTCCACAAAAATGCCCTCGCATAACACGAAGAGACACATGAATGACCATAGTAGCATTATTCATAAAATGCTGTGTGTAGAAGAAGGCCTGAGGCTGCTATCATTAGAAAGGCCTGCTTACAAGGTTGGCCCCCTTGGAATCTGGGAACTTGGTTTTCCAGACAGCTCTCATCATTTGCTGATGACAATGGCTCACTGTACCTTACCTGTTTGCCAAATTTTTTCTCTACAGCTTATGTCAAACACCCACTTTACTTGTGAAAGTCATGAATGTGGGCTAGGCAGAGGGTGTTTTAGGCACTGGGTCTCTAAGCTTCCCTGGTAGATAATGTGTCACATGGGTTGTCGCAGCCCACTACTGGGAAAATTAAGTGTGTCCTGTGTGACTTCGCTGGGAAATGACTCTTGGAAACTTGCTCCTGGTTTCCTTTTTCCCTTTGCTGATTTTGCTTTGTATCCTTTTGCCATAGTAAGTCACAGCCATGAGCAGGAATATAATTCTTGTGAGTCCTCCTAGCGAATCACTGAACTTGGGCATGGACTTGGAGAGCCCTGACACACAGGCCTAAACTGCTGAAAAAATGTCCATTAACGGGAGTTCTCTGGCGATCCAGTGGTTAGGACTCGGCGCTTTCACTGCTGTGGCCCGGGTTCAATCCCTGGTCGGGGAACTAAGATCCCACAAGCTGCATGGCACTGACAAAAAAAACTTCTTTAAAATAATAATAACAAAAATGTCCATCAACAGTAAAATTGTGACACAGTCACATATTGAAATACCACCACAGCAATGAAAAAAATACCAAAGATGCACACAAAATTGATGAATTACGAAGACATGTTACGTGAAAGAAGTCAGACACAAGAGTAAATGCTATGTGATTCTATCATACCATCAAGATAAATGGATGATAAATCAGTGATTTAAATATTAGAAAGAAATATAAAACTACTACAAGAAAATATGGAAGTATTTATCTGATTTCTAAAACCAACTGAACAGTAAAGAAATAAATACGGTATTTTTGAACATGTGAAGATAAAAATTGTCTGCCTCAAAAAGTGCATGTGAAACTGAACAGCAAATAATGAAATTGAAAAAAATTAACAATGCATACAAGTAAGAAAATAACCTCCCTAAGAGAAAAAAAAAGGACAAAAGGCATGAACAGACAATTATCCGCCCCCCCCAAGAATATAAAAGACCAATAAATATTTGAGGACAAAAACTACAACTTCAAATGAGATACATGTTCCATATAAAACTGGGGGATAAGTTTAAACTAGCAAATGAGAAGAGATACATTCTTACATTCTTATGTCAGAAGTGAAAATGGTATTCTTTTTGGTAGACAGAGGCAATATGAACCGAAAGTCTTAAAATGCACACACTGTTTGATCTAGCAAAGGGATTTATTCAGTGTAACAGTAAAAAATCATAAGTAATGTACATGTCTAACTAGAAATTACTGGTTAAAGAGAACTATGGAATACACTTACAATGGAATAACTACAAACACTGAACATGCTATTATTATTTATCTCTGAAAAGACATTTATAATAGACTAAATGAAAATAAGACAAATGTAAGCTTCACGAAGGTGGAATTTTATGTTTTCATCACAGCTACATACCTAGCATCTAGAATCATACACTATCAGGTAGTATAAAGTCAGTAAATATTTGCTGAATAAATACATGAAAAAAGTCACTTAGGTAAAATAACCCTACCCACCCACCCTTCACTCAGATGAATAGGAAGTCTAGCAGTAAGATATACAATACTATGTTCATAAGATGATCTCTGAATGATGGGAACTGTGAGTGATGTTTATTTTACTATTGGCTAATATTATCTGAATAATCTACAGTGAACATATAATACCTTCCCCCCCAAATATATGTACACGCTTTTTTTCTTAAGTGAATCTATGGAGTGGGATGGACTGCAAGGGGGAAGGAGACAGACGGAGAATTTATACTTTTTATTTTAAAGGGTTCTAAATGCTTGGTTTATTTATAACTAAGACATAACTGTGACACATGCTCCAGACAACTCATGAAGTGAGAGCAGAGACGGCAGAGAGATTTACTCAGAATCTGTACGCACGATCATGTCAACACCCCCTCCGCCCCCGCCAATCAAACTCCCTCACTCACCTTCTCTCTCCCTTGCCCAGCATCTAGGGACACTTTGGCCTGTGGTATTCTGCTAGCACAATGGTTAAAACCATGAATTTTATAACTGTCCCAGTAATTATCCTCATTAAGTAAAGACTTTAAACATACTCTTTGTAAGAGCTTACAAATTCACCTCAGGAAACCTATATCCCAGAAAATTCAAGCAATTATTATGTTCCCTCAAATAGCAATCTCCAATTATTATATGATAGAGCCCAAGTTACATAAAAAAGAACTTACCCACAAACTCCCAGTATTTTTTATAATCAGCAGGAAATTTTCGTAAATGCAACTGATGGAATTTCTCTTTGTTTGGAGAGCTGTTCCATTCCTGTGCCACCTACGCAAAGCAAAAAAAGCAACTTAAGAAAGCAAAAACATCTGAAAAGCCAATGTTAAACGGCAAAATTTTCCAAAGTAAGCAACCATAAAATCCAGAACCTAGAACTCCTGTGTGACACAAACATTAAAAATTAATTTGGGACTTCTGGTTTCCAGCTTGGCATGTAAGGAACTTAGAAGTCGCCACTCCATCCTAACAAGTAAAAAGAGACAAAAAGGTGGATACAGACAATCACAACTTGCCAGCGCAGAAAACTCTGAAGTAGAAACCTCCATGCCAGGAGGAAATCCTGAACTGGATGCGACAAACTGTTGGAGGCTCAGCATGACCTCTCTTAAAAACTCTAGGGGGACCCAGTCATAAAAGGGACTCCACACTTTGGTGAGTCTTACCTCTAGGAGCTCGAACAGGCCCTCACAGTGAACACTGGAGAAAATTCCCTGTGTGCTTCCAGCGGGGGTGGGGGGTTGGTGGGGACTGGGGTAAAGGAACCATTGTGTAATACACCAGAGCATTCTTGACCTTCTTAACAAGGCCTGATCTATGAGATGCTATTTTTCCGGAGTCAAAGTTGCTGGGATTTTATCAGAGCTTAAACTACTTGAGGGAAGAAAACCAGCTCCAGCCCATTCTAACCATCCTGTCTCACCCAAGGAGGTGGGGGGAAACTAAGAAGCATGTGGTGTAAAGTTCTTAGTCCAGAGGCAAAGGCTCACTAAAAGAGTGACACCTTATCATAGGACTATGGAATGGTCTTCCTTCCCCCATACCTCATTTCTATATCACTAAAGGCCTATTTACTGCTGTTCCTTTTACTTAGTAGATTACGTCTGCCTTGCAACAAAAAAATTACAAGGCATACTCAAAGGCAAAAAGCACAGTTTGCACAGAATAAAGAAGCACTAAAACCTGTCAGATATGGCAGGAATACTGGAATTATCAGACCAGGATTTTTTTTATACTATAGTTAATATACTAAGAGTTTAATGAAAAAAGGAGGCCATGAAATAATAGATGGGTAATGTAATGAATGAGATGGAAAGTAGAAAGAATCAAAAGGTAATGCCAGAGATCAAAAACACTGTAACAGAAATGAAGGATGCCTCTGATGGCCTCATTAGTACACTGGACATTGCTGAGGAAACAATCTCTGAGCTTGAGGCTACAGCAATAGAAGCTACCAAAGCTGAAAAGCAAGGAGAAAAAAATGGGTAAAAAAAACCACACCCCAGAATATCCAAGACTGTGAGATAATGACAAAAGATGCAGCATACACATAATGGAGATACGAGAAGAAGAGAGAGCGAAAAAGCAGCAGTATTTGAGGTATAATGACTCAAGAGTTTTCCAAAATTAACATCAGACACCAAACCACAGATCCAGGAAGCTCCAAGACCAAGCAGAATAAATGCCAGAAACTACACCTAGGCATATCATATTCAACCTTCAGGAATATGAAATATCAAAGATAAAGGAAAAATAATTCATGAAAGAAGCCTGTGGGAAAAAACACCTTATCTATAGAGGAGGAAGGATAAGAATTACATCTAACTTCTCCTCAGAAACCATGCAAGCAAGGAGAGAGTAGTGAAATATTTAGACTGTTGAAAGAAAAAATCCTACCAATCTAGAATTCGGAATGCTGAAAAATTATCCTTTAATAGTGAAGGAGAAGGGCTTCTCTGGTGGCACAGTGGTTAAGAATCTGCCTGCCAACACAGGGGACACAGGTTCGATCCCTGGTCCAGGAAGATCTCACATGCCACGGAGCAACTAAGCCCGTGAGCCACAACTACTGAGCCCGCATGCCACAACCACTGAAGCCCACATGCCTAGAGCCCGTGCTCCATAACAAGAGAAGCCACTGCAATGAGAAGCCCACACACTGCAAAGAGTAGCCCCTGCTCGCTGCAACTAGAGGAAGCCTGTGCACAGCAATGAAGACCCAATGCAGCCAAAAATAAATAAACTAAATTTATTTAAAAAAGAAAAAAATAACTCAACAGTAAGAAAACAGACAACCTGATGAAAAAGATGTGCAAAAGGCCTGGACAGACACCTCACCAAAGTAGATATACAGACCGTAAATTAGTATATGAAAAAATGCTCCATATCTTATGTCATCAAAGGAATGCAAATTAAAACAACAAGATACTATTACACACGTATTAGAATGGCCAAAATCTGGAGCACTGACAGGACCAAATGCTGACGGGGATGTGGAACAGTAGGAACACTCATTTATTGCTCGTGGGAATGTAAAATGGCACCATCACCTTTTTTTTTTTTTTCTTTTTTTTTGCTGAGCCACGTGGCTTGTGGGATTTAGTTCCCTGACCGGGGATCGAACCTGTGCCCCCTGCAAGTGGAAGTGCAGAGTCCTAACCACTGTACCACCAGGAAATTCCCAAGATGGTACCACCAGTTTGGAAGACTGTTCGGTGGTTTCCTATGAAACTAAACATATTCTTACTGTAGGATCCAGCAATAGTGCCCTCACTATTTATCCAAATGAACTGAAAACTTACATTTATGTTAAAAACCTGCACATGGATATTTATAGCAGCTTTATTCATAACTGCCTAAACTTGGAAGCAACCAAGATGCCCTTCAGTGGGTGAACGGATAAACCAACTATGGTACAACCAGACAATGGAATATTATTTAGTGCTAAAAAGAAATGAGCTATGAAGCCATGAAAAGACACAGAAGGACCTGAAATGCACATTACTAAGTGAAAGAAGCCAATCTGGAAAGGCTACATACTGTGTGATTCCAACTATTTGACATGCTGGAGAAAGCAAACTATGGAGACAGTAAAAGGATGAGTGATTGCCAGGGTTGAGACTGTGGAGGGGTGAACAGGCAGAGCAGAGAGGATTTTTAGGGCAGTGAAAGTACTCTGATATTAGAGGACTGCTACATGTCATTATACGTTTGTCCAAACCCTTAGAATATACAAATCAAGAGTGAACCCTAATGAAAACTATGGACTCTGGGTGGTAATGACGTGTCAATGTAGGTTCATCAGTTGTACAAATGTACTACATTGGTAGGGGATGTTGATAATGGGGGATGCTATGCAGAGTTCCTCTAGCTCGCTGCAACTAGAGAAAGCCTGTGTGCATCAACCAAGACCCAACCCAGCCAAAAATGAATCACATAAATTTCTATATATATTTAAAAAAGATAAGTACTGAGTACTATCTCCAAAATTTACGCCCAATGAATTCACTTCTCTTTATTTCCATAGCTACCACCTAGATCAAGCTACCATCATCTTTCTCCTGGGCTATTATAATAGCCCCCGACAGGTCTACTGCATCTATGCTTACCTTTCTACAGTTATTCTCTAATGAGCAACTAAGAATGTTTTCTTTAAAACAAAAAAGTAAACTATTACATATTGCTACTCCCCCAGCCTAAACACCAACCAACTAAAAATCCTCCAACATCTTCTCACTGTACTGAGAATGAAACCCCAACCTGCACTTACAGGGTTGTATACCATCCAGCTCTTGACTGATTTCTGCAATCTTACTTCATTTCCCTTTACCTCTAAGTTACCTCACTCCAGTCACATCAGCCTAATCTCTTTGCTCACACATGCTCAGTTAGGCCTACTTCAAAGCATTATAGTCTTGACCCTCCCCCCTCCTCTGCACAAAACCCTCCTCTCCTGGCTCTCAGCCCGATCTCAAAAGCAGCCTCCCAATGTCGCTCATCATATCAACCTGTTTTGTTTCCTTCACAGAACAAATTATAACAGGAAATTAGCTAAAAATGGTGCACTCTCCCTATAAGGGGTGTGGGCACTAAGAATCACAGCTGGTACTCCAGAAGGGCCCCCTTTCTGCCTGCTCCTTGTCTACACAACCTAAAAAGCAGCTGCCAATTACACTCTGCATACACGTGCATGCACACACAGGTAACCGAAGGGGACTGCAGACAGAGCCAGCAAACCAAAACTTTAAGAAAATAGAGTATTTGCCAAAACTGACCAAAAAAATTGGTCCCTGTCAAAATAGTGCACATTTATCTAATATTTTTGTGTGTTAAACCTAAGGATTAAAAACTAATATATCCTCTATCAGTCACATCAGTACACAAAAGACTCATATTTCTTTTTTTCCCCCCACACACTGTATTTTATTTTTACAAGAGATAAATAAACTGACACCAAGCATTGCAAATGGATGACCACAACAAAAGCAACAATGATTGCAATTACCAAACACGAAACAGACTCATACTATGTCATAATATTGACATTCAGTCCAGGAATCCTCCACTGTAACAGCTCCTTTACTTTGTTGTGAAAATTGACTTGTATACTTTTTGCCTCTGAGTCCTGTGGGATTTTTTTTTTATTCAAGAGACTCATATTTCTAAAAGTTGAATTTGCTCGTTTGCCCTTTGGGGCAAGGGATAATTCTACGCAATGTCATTGCATTCCACCTGCAATAAGACATAAGAACTGGATAACCAAACACTGCGTTTCATGTCCTAAATAGGATACCAACCACATTTCTGTCAAAGGACTCTAAACACACTTCAGCATTCCATTAACAAACAATATTACGAAGTCAAATTACATCCAAATGAGGATAAGAAGCCTTGGCCCAAGACTGTGGTTGATGCCACAGTCTCTGGCTTATAAGAAAGAATAAACATTAAAAGTAATCAAGGTATCTGAGAATTCTCTGGCAGTTCAGTTGTTAGTGCTTTCACTGCTGAGGGCCCAGGTTCAATCCCTGGTCAGGCAACTAAGATCCCACAAGCCACACGTTACAGTGGGAAAAAAAAAAGGAATCAAGGTATATTAATAATACCATTAATAAATGTTGGCCTATATAAACTACAAATGCTAAAACAATGCTGTTTCACTACATGGTTAAAGAAAAAGAACAAGATTGCAAAAATAAGAAAAAAAGAACAAGATAAAACTTCACGGTAAAGATGACAGATTGAACACAGGCATTTCCTTTCATTCCCCTGAAACCCCACTAAAACACCCAAGGGATTTTTCACAACAGGATTAATTCATTAGGATGAAGAGAACAGAAGACGAGGCAAGAGTATCAAAATCTGGGAAGCTGGTAAGCAGATGGATGAATGGTTAACTAACTCAGCAAGTCCAAGAAGCTGAACTCTAAGAAGGAAGTGTCTGACATACACCTCTAGGAGGAGGAGGGCTGAAGGGAGACTGCCCATCCCTGTTCCTAGCAAAAAGCTAGAGTGGTTTCACTTCTATAAAGTGTGACCGTCTCTGCCTGTGGGGCAGCAGATAGAGAGGGGATACTGTACTTAAAAAAAAAAAATGTGGGGGGGGGCGTCCCTGGTGGTACAGTGGTTAGGCATCTGCCTGCCAATGCAGGGGCCACGGGTTCTATCCCTGGTCTGGGAAGATCCCACGTGCCGTGGAGCAACTAAGCCCATGCACTACAACTACTGAGCCTGCGCTCTGGAGTCTTTGAACCACAACTACTGAAGCCCTCGCCACAACTAGGGAAAAGCCCACGTGCAGCAACGAAGACCCAACACAGCCAAAAATAAATAAAATAATTTTAAAAATAAAATAATTTTTAAACAGGGAATTAAGCAAATATTTAGATACTGAATGCCTGGACCTTTCCCTCTGCCCCCACCCTCACCCCACAGTCAGCTCCCCATCAAGCCTATGCTTTCCAGGCAATCGATCTGAAGATTCTTCTTGGGGAAATCTGACCTCACTAAGAGGGGAAAAGAAAAGACTAAAAACAGTGACATGAGGGTGGGGATGAGGCTTCCCAATAAAATGCCAAATGGTCAACAAGCCTATCCCTTTCACTCAGAGCTTCTAATCTGTTTTAAAATCTTACATGTAACAAAATATAGATTATAACTATACCCAAGCATGTAATCTTAATATAAAGAAACTAATTTGGATTTCACCATGTGATGGTGTCCTTCAGATCACATTTGACTTCCACAGTGCAAATAATAAAGGACCATTTTAGTACAAGTATCTCTTTTCCTAAGCATCTCTTTTGACCTGTCATTATTTAAATGCATCCTCTTTTCTTATAGCATTAAAAAGTTGAGATATAGTTCACAATATAAAATTCACCACTTTAAAGTGTGCACACTACAGTGTGTTTTTAGTACATTCACTATTTTGTGTAACCATCACCATTATCTAACTCCAGAACATTCCCACCATCCCAAAACAAGCCTTATACCTATTAGCAGTCAGTCCTAATTCCCACACCCCTCCCTCACCCATCCCCTGGCGACTACTAATCCACTTTCTGTCTCTACGGATGTGCCTATTCTGGAAAATTCATATAAATGGAATTACACAATGTGTGGCCTTCTGTACCTGGCTTCTTTCACTTAGCATAATATTTTCCAGGCTCATCAAAGGACAGGTAAAAGTACATAGAACGGGTCATTCCTTTTAATAGTAGACTAATATTCCATTGTAGGCATATACCATGTTTTGTTTACCCATTCATCTCCTGATGGACATCTCGGCTGTTTACAACTTTTGGCTATTATGAACAATGCTCCAATCTGCTTGTTAGTATCCTGTTCTTAAATGTGAGTAAACCAACAAAAATCATTAGACATGTGAAGAAAGGAGTTAACATGAAAGGTCTGTAGACACTAAAATGAATAGGAAAAAAGCAACTGGGAAAACAGGGACAATGAAAGGAGAAGAAAACTTTCAACAAACTTTAAACTTATCATTAATTAACTTCAGGTAGTAAAAAATACTGTGCACATGAAGAAAGCACACAATCCTATAAAAAGGAATAATGAGAGGACAAGAGTACTGTGAAACTAAAAATATGCTCAAAAATTGTTTCAATAGACTTGGACGCTGAGAAAGTCTCCAAGGAAGGAGAATGACGATGACAACAACAAAGACAGAGATGGCAAAATAGAAAGAAATTTTAAGACATGCAAAGTTTCAAAATTTATCTCCTACACATTCTTTTCTCAGGAAGCTTGAAGGATGTGCCTTACTAAAATGAGAGGGTGACAAAAACAGACAACCCTGGGTACAGGAGACAAAGATCCAACACAGGAAAGAAGGAAATGCAAGCCCTAGGATGAGGATGGTGAGCATTTCAGGTTAACCATCCTAAACCAAGAAGATGAAATTTATCAACTATCTGATGTGCCTGATCATACTGAGAGGCCTAAACATCCAAGAGACAGCCTGAAGCTAAATTAGTAATACGTACATAGAAAATTAAGTAAACAATAAATCCAGAGAAAGCAAAGAGTCGGAAACGAAAAGTAGTTACAACTACCACATGACTTAGTCGCGGACACTTTTGTTTTTAATTCAAAGACCTTATTCTCTTTTGTTTAAATTAATTTATTTTTGCTGTGTTGGGTCTTCGTTTCTGTGCGAGGGCTTTCTCTAGTTGCGGCAAGCGGGGGCTACTCTTCATCACAGTGCGTGGGCCTCTCACTATCGCAGCCTCTCTAGTTGGGGAGCACAGGCTCCAGACACGCAGGCTCAGTACTTGTGGCTCACGGGCATAGCTGCTCCACGGCACGTGGGATCCTCCCAGACCAGGGCTCGAACCTGTGACCCCTGCATTAGCAGGCAGATTCTCAACCACTGCGCCACCAGGGAAGCCCAGTGGACACCTTTTATATCGTCAAAATAATAACAAATACTGACCTAAAAATTACAAGACTACTCCATAGTGAGGATGGGAAAACAGGAGAGGTGTGTGTGAACACAGGGCTGGGAAGAGAGGGTACTTCCTGTAGTGGGTAATTACAGAAAATGTCTAGTACTGAAAAATTAACAAGTCAAAATAGTGGCATGTTATTTAGAAATATGGAAGTAAATAACAAAAGGATCCCTCAAGGATCAAAAATAATTACTTGGGGAGGTGAGAGTGGCTGATTTTTTTTTTTTAATAATGGGCCTTCCACAAGTATTTGACTATCTTAAACTTTGTGTATATACAAACGGAACTTGTGCTCATTCTGCTTTGAAAAGGTTCTAGCTACAGAAATGTCCTGAAGGAAGAAATCTTAAAGATAAACATATAAATACTTCTGAACTAAGGGAAAAATAAAATCACAAATGTGTCCTAAATTTAAGGGCTATGAATGGCCTCTAAGCAATTTAGTGTTTTCTGGAAAGGATAAACGTTCAAGAAAAAAGTAAGCTCCAAGATGAAGAAAATCTCTGTATATTCCCCAGCTTATTTAACTGTATACACTGTTCACTGAACTAACGATTTTGTAAGGTAAGAAAATCATTCTTGTAATACTATTTCACATTGTTCTTAAGGAGAGAGACTGAAGAGCCTTTATCAGTTAGTTGTTTCTAATGGTTCTGAAACACTAGTAAAATAATTCTTACGACAATGGCTGAAATTTAGGGCATAAATTGACACCAACTTGCCTCTTTGTGCAGTACATCTCCTTTGCCTTTAACAATTCTAAGCTGGATCTTTGCAGTCTCTCTGCCTGCGATATACTTCCTATGGCCAACTCCTTCTGCTCACTCTGGTCTCGGTGTGAATACCATCGCTCACAGAGGCCGTCTCACCTTTCAGTCTCAAGTGCCTGCTCCCTTTTGTTCTAGATCATTCTAGAGCACTCTAGAGCCTTTTGTCCCGATCTGAAATGATCATTCCCAGAAGGCAGAGGCCTTGTCTGTCGTGTTCACCACTTTACCCCCGCCAGGTCTGTGATAGTACTGGGCAAGTATCAGGCACCCGAGGATCTGCTGACTGAATACGTGGGTATTTACCTCAGTGCTCTTGGTTTTGAAGAGTCTTGTTGCACACTCACCTTTTGGGTTTTTGTTTTTTAACCAATTTGAAAAAAAGGAAAAATCGACCTGCTGTGAGAACACCAAAAACATCCTTCAAAGTGCAGGTGGATGTTTACACTAAAGAATTACTGTTTTTCTGAGGTTCAAATTTAACTGGGAATCCTATATTTTTCTTGGCAATCCCAGTCAGGCAGTAAGAAAGAGAGAAGAACCAGAATGGGATGTGTTGGGGTAGGGGGGCAGCTAAAGGCTGCTATGACGCCTAAGAAGTTGGGAAGACAGATGAGAAATTTGGGATTTACTGCTTTGTGCTGACCAGTGTAACTTGCCCTTTGCTACCTCCTCAAGAAAACTTCAGTAAAGGTTTACACTACTTTTCAAAAAAATAAACGCAGATGAGAGACTATGTCCTCTGAGAAGTCTTCCCTTATTTTACACCGAAAAACGTTTCCTCCTCCTGTGCCACCTCTGGACTTGGTAAACTAGCACTCTGAATTGTGTCTGTAAGCTCCAGAAGGGCAGAGTTTAAGGGTTTCCTCTGTATCACCGGCATCTAGAACACTGTGGGGCACAATGTCTGTTCAACATGAAATCTACAAGCTACATCTAAATCAAAATGCGATCAGTTATTTTAGCCGTACTCAGCATGGTAAAGAAACGTAATTTCAAAGTCTGAAGGTATACGATTAGAACATATACTTACAGTTTCAAAAGTATTCAGGATCATCAAAGGGAAAAACACATTAAAATATTCTCTACCATCTTGAAATCTCACAGGCACAGGTCTTGTGATGGACTGACAAAGAGTTGAAGGGGGTCCGCACTGATCAAAGTCCACAAACATTGCGTATTTCCATTTTAAGACCTCTTTAACGAAGGTGTCAGAGATGGACTGTGCTGACAAGAAAATGTTTACCGGAGAGGAAGGTGAAAAAGATCTGTTTTCACAAAATGGAACTTTGTAGCCTTGCCTGTTGGAATTATTTGGAGTATGACACTGGAGAACGTTGCACAAACCCTTCATTTCAGCCACTGGCTTCTGAGACACCACAGAGACTGGCTGTGGTACTTTCAAAGCAGATTGTACCCCACTTGACTTATTTTGCAGAGTTGGTAAGAGCGCTGACGTATTTACCAAAGACTTGTAAAGACCAGCAATTCGTGAAGTACTACTGGAGGTAAATATCTTAGCAGTGGGAGGTCTCGAAGGTTTAGATGAAGAGAGAGGCAAGCCAGGTCTACGAAATGTATCTTCATCTGCTGCTTTAGCTTCAGAGTGTTTGGAACAGTATTCACCCTGGTTTTCCAGTGTTTCCACACAATCTTTGTATTTACATTTTGTGCTACTCCAAGATTCCAACTGAGGCCGACTCACAGAATCTTCTTCTACCTGGACTGTATCTCTTCCATGAACTACTTCAATGAGTTCATCATTCTCTTTCTCCATTTGTGAACATAAATCCATATCTTCTGGATCACATTGTGTTAAAAATATATTATCCTCCTCTATGTCACTGTTGCATTCAGGTTCTCCCTCCTTCAAAGCTGCCTCTGCTGCTTTTTTAATGACCTCTTCAGGTACATAAGCTGGACCATAACCCCAATCATCTGTGATATCCCCTACATGAGTCAAGCACGAATTCTCTTCATTCTCTTGAACTGAATTCTTGTTGTCTGGTCTCTGATCTTGCCGAACTGAAAACACTTCACATGGACTTTCAAACTCAAAAAAATGAGAATCCGATTCCTCAAACCGCAAAAGGGACCTTGTATTTTCTTCCTTTATTACATTCTGTTCCACATTTGTGTTAGCTATTGAAGTATGATGCTCTGGACATCCTTTCTCAATGCATGTCTTACCCTGTTTAATGTGTTTCTTAAAACCCACAATTCTTTCATCATCATCATCATCTTCATCAGATTCTGAAATAATAATGACGTGTCCAGAGCAGGTTTCCCTGACACTATTTTGGTTGGCTGTCAAACATCTTCTATCATCTTTAACTTTTCTTTGTAGCTGGGATAAACTTCTTTGGGTTGAACCTGATGGGAACTTAATAACACTGGCTTGAGCTATTAAAGATAATATGTGGAGGTCTCTGTCTATCTGAGAATCTGTTAAAGGGTCAGACTTAGGACTGATGCTAAGGACCTGTTCTCTTAAATCAGAAGAAAACTCAACAGTACTCTTGCTAATTCCCGTATCTCTTGATTCAAGTCCAGTCACAGGATCTTTAAAGGGAGGTGTTTTCTCCACAAAAATATCGGTCATTTCTGTGAATGAGACCAAATCTTTATTACCAACATGACATTCTAGTATTTGACAACTGATATCAGGGGTGGAGAAAATGCCCAACTCTTCTTCCTGTACTTGTTTCTTTTTCAGCAGTAAACTGTTTTCAGGTTTTTGTTGTCCATTTTTATCATCCAGAACACCACTAGGGCCTAAAGAGAGATTGTGTATGAAGCCATCTCCTTTCTGAGCTCCTGTATCTTTCTGTGAACAGAAACTTTCAATGCTAGATACAGTCAGGTTTTCCTCTAAAGTGGTACTTTTCCTGTCTTGCTTTTTCATTACATGCAATAACTTAGCACAGATTTCATCTTTATGTGCCTTAGTGTTTGCTTTTGAGGTTTTGCCAAGAGCATCATCCTTTAAAGAGAAATCCTCATCTGATGTGGACACTTTTTCCAGAGAGTCATTGCTAGAATCAGTCAACAAACCTGTTGATGTGATTATTCCTCTGTCAAATACCTTTTCTGGACCATTTCTTGAAGTACAATTCTGTGGGGTATATGAGGAATTCTCTTTTACAGACTTATGCTTCCCTGTACTTATTTTAACTTGGCCTCGAGCTCTTTCATTCACAAGCCTTTTACTACTCGGCTTCAAGCACAACTCAGCTGAGAGATGGTCTTTGAGTTTCAAATCTTTTAGATAAGTTTGCTCATTATCCTCTTCTATGGCATTATGTGCCTTGCTGAAAATACTCTCTTTCACTTGACATGCATCAGCTTTCATCGGTTCTTTAGAGAATGTTGGGCTGGAGTTTTCCAGACAGTGCCTTTGTTTTTTAGACTTCTTCCCTGTTTGTTCACTTTCTTCTTTATTGTAAGATGCAGGAGGTGTTTTACATGGAGGAGTCAGATCCACAGAAGTGCTACACTGAGGCACTTTGAATTTTATGTTTCTAATACTTTGCTTTAAACAAGTTTGTAACTCATGGGTTTCCTGACTAGTCAACTGCCAACCTAAAGATATATTTCCTCGTAGGTATAAGTTGAGCTTATCCCAGAATCGCTTACAAAGAGTCTGCTGCCCAAGCTGATAGCCTTCTTTAAGGAGACTTCTGATCAGCTGCACACAAGCAAGTTGTACAGAGTTAGATGGCACTGAATGCAGTGACAGAGATATCATTGTTGTGCCTTTGGAGCAGTTTCCAGATGACTTCTCAGAACTCCGAGCAAACGCGGTGGTGGGAAGCTTGGCACATTTTACGATGGCTTCCACCCACTGCTGGGAACTAACCCACAGCAAATGCAAACACTTTTTATTTCTATGCACTTCAATCACTGACACCAAAATCAGAAGGAAAAACTCAGTGACTGTGTCACACACGGCGTCCGTCTGGTTGAGGACGTCTTTGACTTCAGAATGCAGATGATGAATAACCTCCACTATATAGGCCACACCCAGATCCTTAAGATCCATGAGGGACTGCACAAAGGGGATGAACCACAGAAACGTGCTGTTATGAACACGCATGTCTTGACCGATATCTGACTGAAGCACATTAGCTAATGTTTCCATTTCTTCATACATGTTAGGACAATAATCTGGGCAAATGGCTGATCTCCACCCTGAATCCTAACATGAAAGAGATACTGACATTCAGATAAACAAGCACCATTCATGACAGGTTTAACACAAAAGTTGCCAACAAGAAAATACACTGCTCAACTTTCCTTGTGTTGATGTACATATATGGACCCCCAAGAAATTGAAAACAGTCCAATTTTGAGGTGAAGCTTTCATGAAAAGGTTAAATTTACAAAACCTCCATGTACTCTGGACCTCTTTCCTTCAGTTGGTTTTGATTTCTAGTCATGTGATTTATCTCCCTCATGCCATAAATGTTCTACCCTTCCAAAATGTACTTAAAAATTAATCTCTCAAACTGTGCATGCTCTCATTACAGACCATTTTTCCTCATGAGCTACTGTTCAATCAGAAACTGTTTTATGCAACAGTTGATTCAGAATAGCTACATATCATAAAATCAGCAATGCAACTAACCACGTAAAACACTGACTATACAATATAAAGGCAATACAATATCATCTGAATTCTCAAAATGTTTTATACCTTTTTGGTCTTTTCAGGGTTATAATTGTATACCATCTGGCTGCAAGTCACCATATCATCTAAATATGACTCCGGTTCTGACTTGGTCCTTAAATATTAAGAACAAATAGAAATTACTGAAATGAAGGGTAAAAAGAAGAGAAAAATCCTACTGTTAAAGTCAATTATAGTAGACTTCCTCATACAGACTGTCGGAAATCCTGACACAGGAACTGAACGAACCTCACAGAGCTGTTCCGTATGTTCTGGATCTCTTTCCTGTAGCTCACATTGTTGATAATGGATTGAAATGCCTCAATAGGATCAATCAGTTGACCCCAGACCTTAGATCCAAGACGATCCAGAATCACCATGAAACAGTGTAACGCTGGCCAGAAAGGATCCACACTATCATCTGAAACACAATGGAGTAATTTGCCAAATTACAACACAATTAGAGAAAGGGACTAAAATATATTGAGAATTAAGCATTCTTTACCTGGGTAGCAACAAAACTGAAAGCAAAGCAGGAAGTAATTTAAAGTAAAGTGTTGTCAACTACAGGTTTTAGAAACCTGGCAAACTTTTAAATAATGTCTGCATTTTTTTTTAAAGCAATACACCTCTGTTAAGAAATCTTGTAGTGTGGAACAAACTGAGATAGTCCAGATAAACTCAACTTTCTCACCCTATTTGCCAACCTGAAAGAATCGTTCCTCCTCTGCTTCTTCCAGACCTTTATACTCCCATCCTTCAATAAATAACAGAGGTAAAGTAGAAAAAAAAAGGGAGAGAAAGAAAAACTTGGTATTTTCAGATCTAAACAAAGTCCATGATATGAGAAATCCTGAATTGTGTGTGTCATTCGGTTGGAATAAAGGACTGAACCCCTCATCCACTGGATAAGCAGAGATACATACTCTTTATCCATCCATTCTCAACATGGCTTTGTTGTTATCTCCATTCCATCCAACTGGCAGGAATTCCCATTACTCACACACTCTTATGCCCGGTCCTTCCCCTCTTCTCTACATGCAGGGGCAAAACACTGCCCTGCTCAAAGACCTTCACTTGCTCCTTAATGTCTTCTAAGGAAATTAGAAGCCCTCAGTCAAGCATCTGTAAGATCTTACTCTATTCTTTCTTTCCAGATTTATTTTTGACACTCACATAAAGATACACCACCTACAGAAAAAAACAGATAGCTGGCTTTTTCCAAGTGAGAACCAGAATGGCTTCACTGTTAGCACCACCTGTCATCTTCCGCAGTATTCTTAGGAGGCAAGTGCTCTAACTCACCCAATTACTGTCAGCCTTAGAACTTTCTGCTTTATTTCCCTCAGGGCTCTTAGAGTCTACTTTTTTTTTATCATAGTCGTTCGTGTAGAACTGCTCATATACTTTTTTATCCTCTACTGAAGCTGTCTTATGTCTAGGAAGCTCTCAAATAAGGAAGAAAGTCATTAGTTAGGTGAAGACAATTATGGAATGTTTCTTAAAGAGGGGACTTCCCTGGTGGTGAAGTGGTAAAGAATCCGCCTGCCACAACATAGGCAGAACACTCTATGACATAAAAGACCCTTTTTGACCCACCGCCTAGAGACATGGAAATAAAAACAAACAAATGGGACCTAATGAAACTTCAAAGCTTTTGCACAGCAATGGAGAATATAAACAAGATGAAAAGACAACCCTCAGAATGGGAGAAAATATTTGCAAATGAAGCAACAGACAAATGATTAATCTCCAAAATTTACAAGCAGCTCATGCAGCTCAATATCAAAAAAATAAACAACCCCATCCAAAAATGGGCAGAAGCCCTAAACAGACATTTCTCCAAAGAAGATATACAGTTTGCCAACAAACACATGAAAGGATGCTCAACACCACTAATCATTAGAGCAGTGCAAATCAAAACTACAATGAGGTGTCACCTCACACCAGTCAGAATGGCCATCATCAAAAAATCTACAAACAACAAATGCTGGCGATGGTGTGGAGAAAAGGGAGCCCTCTTGCACTATTGGTAGGAATGTAAATTGATACAGCCACTATGGAGAGCAGTATGGAGGTTCCTTAAGAAACTAAAAATAGAACTACCATACGACCCAGAAATTCCACTCCTGGGCATATACCCTGAGAAAACCATAATCCAAAAACAGTCATGTACCACAATGTTCACTGCAGCTTTATTTACAAGAGCCAGGACATGGAAGCAACCCAAGTGTCCATCGACAGATGAACAGATAAAGATGTGGCTATACATACAATGGAATATTACTCAGCCATAAAAAAGAAACGAAATCGAGTTATTTGTAGTGAGGCAGGTGGACCTAGAGTCTGTGGTACAGAGTGAAGTAAGTCAGAAAGAGAAAAACAAATACTGTACGCTAACACTTACATATGGAATCTAAAAAAAAAAGGTTCTGAAGAACCTAGGGGCAGGACAGGAATAAAGATGCAGACATAGAGAATGGACGTGAGGACACGGGGAGAGGGAAGGGTAAGCTGGGACGAAGTGAGAGAGTGGCATGGACTACCACATGTAAAATAGCTAGTGGGAAGAAGCCACAGAGCACAGGGAGATCCGCTTGGTGCTCTGTGACCACCTAGATGGGTGGGATGGGGGTGTGGAAGGGAGACGCAAGAGGGAGGGGACATGGGGATATATGTATATGTGTAGCTGATTCACTTTGTTATACAGCAGAAACTAGCACACCATTGTAAAGAAATTATACTCCAATAAAGATGTTAAAGAAGGAATCTGTAGACCCCACTCGCTGCAACTAGAGAAAGCCCATGCACAGCACCAAAGACACAACACAGCCAAAAATTAATTAATTATTTTTTTCAAAAGTAAGTTAACTTCCTTAGGCTTCAGTTTCTTCTTTTATGAAAGTAACGTGCTGAGTTAAACTCTGAAGGTCCTTTCCAATTAAAAATTCTGACTCTGTGACCAAAACCATAAAACGGTCATTCTTTCTTTCCTCCACATCATACACCCAAGTTCTTACAGTGACACTAGTATTTTCAAAGTGCACCATCATCACAATAGTCAGCAAATAAAGTTTATTACCATCTGATTGCCTCTCCATGGCGTGAAGTATTGATTGCATAAAATCATTCTGTTTGTTTGAGCCCAACAACAGTGAATCCATGGTTTGCTCCTCAAGAATGGTCAGCAACATGCAGATACCTGTAAGATCACGTATAGTTTTCTTGAATTGATTAAATAAAACTGTTCTAATGTCTTCTCCAGTTTAGTTGGCAAAAAGAATAACAAGGCAGTAAGATGAAACCAAACAGTATCCAGTGCCTCAGACATTGAAGTCTGAGATATTCATATACAACTCCTCCTCCTAAGAACAGAACTTTAGACTGAATAAAAAGGGAAACTGGCACGAACCTGGTTAGAAAACCATTTCCAAAATGACTACCACACAATTTGCATCTCATAATATCAAAGACCCCTTAAATTTTAAGATCACTATATTTCAAGTACCAGTCACTGCCAAATATACACATGACTGTAAGACTCTGAATCAATGAAGTAGGACAGAACTACTTTAGGTCAATATACAACTTGATGAAAACCAAAGTTAGTATCGCTTTCTCCCAGGAAATATTTTACAGATGGGAAAAGAGGTATTAAACCTCTGTTTCAAGAGATCAAAACCCTATTAAGTTCAGCTGCTGTGCTAATACGGTAACATCTAATACTGCCTTAAATAAAAGATCTATTTGCCATACTTGAAAATGTACCTCTTACACAGATGATTTCTAGGATAAGAAATGTTTAAAGACAAGATGTTGTAATAGTCAATTTAATGACAGAACAAGAATTGTGAACTATGAAATCCTTTATTTAGCAATTTTGATCAGATTACCAGAAGAGATCCCTTCCCTTGCAGGATAATCGTAAGAAATATTGGAAAATACTAATTATATGTGTGTAGGAACAATACTCACCTAACCAATAGTTTTTGTAGTTGGCAGTATCATACATGTGTGAAGGCAGAAGAATCAGTTTACCCTTCTCAAGGACAGAAGAAGTATCAATGTCTGGACTTTCGAAAAGCCCCAACTCAATAACTTTAAAAAGGCAAGTCAAAACCTCCTGTAAGTCATAATAATCATCTCTGTTCACTTTCCCCAAGTTTCTTGCTGTCAGGATAGCCCAACGTGAAACCTAAAAGTGTAACACATTCATTACTTCATTTAACACACAATTGTCTACAGAAAGAATACAGTTAAAATAAGATTCTCTACAGATTACAGAGGACACAAGATACATCAAATACTTTAAAAAAATCATTGCACCGTATATCTTAAACTTATACAGTGCTGTATGTCAATTATACCTCAATAAAACTGGAAGAAAAAAACTATCATATAGAATAAAGTACTTTAGGAAAAATACATGATTTTCAGACATTTAAAGGAAATAAACCAAAAGGTCCATGATGACAGAAAAAAAAAAAAGACGGAAGATACAATTGAACTTTGAACAACACACAAGGGTTAGGGGCACCTACCCTCTGCGTAGTTGAATACACTAATATAATTCGAATATAACATAGTTGGCAGCCCTCCATATCCTGGTTCTGCATCATGGATTCAACTAACCTCGAACTGTGTAGTACTATACTACATGCTATTAAAAAGAATCTGTGTATAAGAGGACCCATGCAGTTTAAACCCCTGTTGCTCAAGGGTCAACTGGAATGCGACATGTGAACCTTACTTGATCCTGATTTGATCTAACCCTGATAAAGCATTTTTGAGAGAGTAACTTCCACTCAAATACTGACTAGAAATATATTATTATTATTATTATAAGTGTGTCGATGTAATTGTTCTTTTAAAAGAGCACTTACCTTTTTGATACACGAACTAAAGTATTTTATGGATGAAATGCTCTGATGTCTAAGATTTGCGGTAACTAAACAGGAGTAGAATACTGACCACATATTGATAACAGATGAAGCACAGTGATGGATATATGGGGGTTCACTACACCAATCTATTTTTGTATGTTTGTAATGTTCCATAATAGAAAGCTAAAAAAGGAAAAATGAAAAGAGAAACCTCAGAAGAAATCAAAGGTCACCTCTACATGGCGATATAGCATAGGGAAGTGATTTTAAATTTATTCTGCACTACAAACTGAATTTAGTGATCACAACCAACCTTAAAAACTAAATAAAATTTTAAAAAAAAATCAGTGGGCGTCCTTCATAGTAACAGTAAGTACTGTTTTGTGAAATGTTTAGGTCACGTATGTCTATATGTGTGTGAACTCGATGAAGAATATTTTTACTTAGGTTATGGGCAGAAAAGTTTGCAAAACATAGAACTAGTGGACAAAAGAATGGGCTCTATGCCAACATAATTAAGTAATGGATTTTAAGCTATCGAAAAAAAATACAAAGGAATCAATGAGTCTATAACTTATGATAAACAGATGAATAAATGAAGAGCAGGGAAAATGGCTCTTGACTATAGTATAATCAATGTCAAGTGCTGACTGGTAAACGTGTAAAGTGCTGGGGTTGAAACTATTTTGCAATCTTAGAAAAACTGGCTCAGGGAAGAACCATCAGGTAATGCTAAATTTAGGAGAACATTTTGGTGAGGAGTAAGGTATTTATGTGATCTTAGAGTACTTAAGAAATAGACATTGTACAGTGAAGAAACTGGACAACACCTCAACTAGATGATCAAAATTAACATCACCATGAGAGGCCGGATGATATGGCATGCCGTATATCTGACAGCCTGAGAAGGACATAGCATCCTTCACTTATGTAGTATTCCAGTTGGAACGTATAACCGAAGCCTAACCATGCGCAAGCATCAGACAAACCCAAAATGAAAAGCATTCTATTTTTTGTAAATGGGAGGGAGGCAGAAATGACTATTCTTCAGAAATGTAATTGTCATAAAAGACAAAGATAGGCTGCGGAAATGTTACAGATTAAGGGAGACTAATGTAACACAACTACATGTAAATCCTGATCCTGGTCTGGATACTGGAGTACAGGGGGAAAATGCTACAAAGTACACTGGATCACACGACACAACTGGAAAACAGACCTTACTGTGTCAATGTTAAAGTCACTGAAGTTTATAATATTGTGAGAATATACTTATTCTTAGGAAATATACACTGAAGTATTTAGGGGCAAAAGGCTATGATACATGCAACCTACTCTCAAATGGTCAGAAAACAAACAGCTTTGTAGTTAACTGAAAGCAAATGATAGAACAAATGGAGTGAAACATTAGTAATTGGTGAATACAGCTAAAGAATATACAGGTGTTTTCTACTTTTATTTATTTTTGAGAATTTTCTGAAAATTTTAAAGTATTTTCAAATAAAAACTTTAAAAAAAGCATTAGGGCTCTGGATCAGGCTGCCTATATACAAATCCCAGTCACCATACTAGCCTGTGTAACTGTGGTTAAGTCTCCTGACTCAGTTTCCTCACCTACAAAAACACATATATAATGAAGAATACAGTCATTCCTGGCCCTGCAGACCCAGTCACCCAGTCTGCAAGTGCTTGGCCCAGGTCCTGGTTGCTCAGCTGGACCTGCTTCCTCTACTGCTTTGCAGCTTTAAGAAAGCCAGTCCCGGAGAGCAGCTGGCTGTACTTTCTGTCAGTCTTCTTTCACAGGCAGGAAAGCCCCACCTTTATTTTAAGCACAGGCCTCGACTCTGGTTCTACCCTTGCCTGGAGTAGACTTGTAATTCTTATTATCATGCACAAACTCAGTCCCCTGCTACCTACAGCCACCCAGGCCGACATACAGGTTTCCACCATGTATCACTTTGTATTTCTGTTCCATTACTGGTCCAAAGAAACATTTACCCTTTAAAAAGTGGGACTATACCTTTTAGAATTCCACTTTTTGAATTCTTTTCTATCATTGTTTGGGTTTGGCACAAAGGAGACAGAAATTCACCACCATTCTGACTGGAAACCCCATTACCGTGTTCTTTCTTCGCCACTTAAAAAAAAAGCCTCTTTACTATCCTTCTATTGGCAGAGCAACCCTTCGTGGCTATTGTCTTAACGTTGTAACTCAGTTCTAGAGGCCAATGTGCACAGGTCCTACTGCACACGCTGCCTCGCCACATGATGTTAAGTCCTCAAACTCGAGCAATCAGCTCAAAGTCAGGTTCCAAGCCTCTGGTGTTGCTCTCTGCTTCTGTCTACCTACTGTTCTGATTCTCATGTTCCTCTTCCTGTTTGGCACCTAAGAACTGAATCTCCTTGTTCTCCCCTCTACCCCATCACCTGTTAAAAATCTCATCTATTAGCAAAATAATTATTTCAAGTGTTTTAACTGGTATTTCCATGTGCTTGGAGCGGGGCAGGCAAGCAAGAAAAGCAAGAGAGAACTCTCCTTCTTCGTTAGTTCAGGTCAACACACTGAAAGTTCAGGTTATTCCCTCATTTGTCTTTTAAACTGAAGCATCACCTGTCAGAACTGTTTCCCTACTCTTTTAACCCTCTTCTTTGAGCCCCCCAGCACCCCCTCCTGAACTACAGTAATGCTACAACAACAAGAGAATAACTTTGGCAAATATTTTAAACAAAGTACACATCAAAAACCTCTATTATAGTTATCTGTAATATAGGTGCAAAAATAAAATATCCCCTCTTCCACTGCCTAACACTCACACTCACCATTTCATTGGGATGGACCAAAAACAAATAGATCCCTGGATGTTTGTCAAAAACCTGAAAGGAGCAGTTAGCTTGTTCCATCCGGCAAAGTGCTTCAACGCATAATTCATCTAAATAGAAAAAATAAGGCAGTAAACATAAGACATAAATCTTATCAACGTATCAAGATTCCCTAAATTTGGCTCCTTCAGTTGCTCTGTAAGTAAATGAAAAGTTGCTCCTTTTTTTTTTAAACTGAGGCATAAAAATGCTGTAAATGTAGGAATGATATTTAGCTGCTGAAAGACCGGTAGGTTGATCATAGTGTGTGCCTATGAATTGCTCTGACTTTCCTAGTACAAACATCTTTTTTCACACTGGGCATAATTATCTCCAGAGAGCACCTTCTTAGAAGTATGGCTATAGGTCCAATTCCATTAGCATTTTACATTTTGATCCATGAGGACTTTATCTTGTACCACAGGGATAAAATCAGCTTTGCCCCACAAATGGCTATTTTGTCCTACTCTCAGTTACTGAGTAATCCATTTTCTCCACTGGTTTGAAATGCTATCATCAGCAAAGAGTAAATTCCCCAAATATATTCGGTTTACTTCTGGAGTCTCTACACTGCTCCATGAGTCTATCTGTACCAGCACTATCTTAATCCCTGTTGCTTCATGGAAATTTCTTCATCACTCTTTCAAAAGTATACTGAATAGACTCATACGTTTACCATATCAGATGAATCAACTTTATTTTGTCAAGCTTCAAAGAATATTGTAGTGACAGTGGTTAGCTTTGGGAAGGAGGGACAATGACTGGAAAAGTAAGAGGAGAGCTTCTGGTGTGTTGATGATGATTTGTTTCTGACCTGGGTGCCAGCTACACAAGTATGCTTAGTTTATGAAAAATCAAGCTTATATAGTTTTCTGGATATGGTACTCTTTAATAAATGTTTGAAAAATGACTTGTTCGAATTTAAAAATCTAGTTATTTTGAATTTATTTAGAAAGAACTGATTTATCTAATAAATCTTTAGATATACTTTTCAATTTACTGAAAATACAGAGGATAGAGAAACAAGTCAAATAACATGACAAGGAAGAAATCAGAAAAGTCCAGGAAGCACATTATTCTTTAGGGCAACCATCTGGTCTCAGCAAGTCAAAGTTATGACAAAAAAAATCTATCTATCTATCTATCCATCTATCTATTTATCTAACTATATCTATACCTGTGCACACATACGTAAAAGTAAACTATTCTGGATTAAAAGAGATGTAAGAAATATGGAACCAAATGGAACCAAATGCACAGTCCCTGATTGGACTCTAATTTAAATAAATCATCCTAAAAACACATTTTGCAACTACTGGGAAAATCTGAATGTGGACTAGATACAGTAGTGGGTGCCTTAAAGGTACTGTTATTTCGTTAGATTTGACAGATCAGGAAAATGTCTTCAAGAGATTCATATTAAGAAATGCAAATATAAATGGCCAAAATCTAGGCAGACATAATATGCTATGCCATTGTGATTACTGAAAACTACTACAGACCAGTGGTTCTCAACCTGGCGATTTTGTCCCCCACTGGCCCTGACCCCCAACTCCCAAGGGACGTTTGGCAATATCTGGGGACAATTTTGCTTGTCACAACTAGGGTAATGGGGAGAGCAAGTCACTACCAGCATCTAGTGGAGAGAGGCCAGGGATGCTGCTAAACATCCTACAATAAACAGCATGTCCCTCAGGAACCAAGATTTATCCAGTCCAAAATGTCAACAGTTCCAAGTATGAAAAACCCTGCTACAGACAAATTCCAAGAATGAAAATTAATTGAATGGATAGAAGAATAAATATGTGATAAAGCAAATACAGCAAGATATCAGCAGCTGTACAATCTATGTGGTGTGTATATGGTATTCACTGTGTAATTCACTTTTCTAGGTTTGGAAATGCTCAAAATAAAACGTTTGGAAAAAAATGTATCCTAAGTATATGTTTAAGAAACAGATTTTCAATATAGATAAACCCAAATTCTTACAATTCTTAAAATATAAAAATGATACAACTGTGAAACACCCAAGATACTCACTAACACGCTCATGTAAAAGCAAATAAGGATATTTCAGTATTTCAAGAAGAGCAACTCGAAGCTTATTTTCAAAGTCTTGGCCAGTAAGGTCAAACAGCTGTGCCTCTCCATTGTTGTCTACTATATATAACTCGTCATCGTCTCCAATTTCTCCCTTCATGGCCTTTTCAAAGTGATTTATGAGACGTGAGGTTTCTAATTCCCATAAAACCTACAGGAAAAGAAAAACGGGCAGTGTGCTTTATATCTTATTAGCAACAAAATATACTGGATATGACGATCCTTCTAGAAAGCCTTTTCCTAAGCATAAAAATTCAGAAGTTTAAAGAAGTACCAGGGTTTCCCTGGTGGCACAGCAGTTGAGAGTCTGCTTGCCGATGCAGGGGAAACGGGTTCGTGCCCCAGTCCGGGAAGATGCCACATGCCGCAAAGCTGCAGGGCCCGTGAGCCGTGGCTGCTGAGCCTGCGCGTCCGGAGCCTATGCTCAGCAACGGGAGAGGCCACAACAGTGAGAGGCCTGCGTACCAAAAAAAAAAAAAACGACTCAACCTCTTATATTAGATTTAAAGAAAACAGTCACTGAACATAAAAGTGGCTTTTATGATACATGAACATGAGTACATAGAGCATGAGATGTTTACAACATTGCTCTTGCAGAGTTTTGTTATCAACAGCACTGTCAACTATACTCTATTGAAAAGGAAATGAGAAGTTGGAGCTTCTTTACACAAGCTGGGCTTTCTCTGACTTCCCTCCTACGTTCCAGCCATAGGTAATTACCTTGAAACATCAGCTTTAGCATAAAGGCATTGGTTAGCTTCATCGCTAGGCAACTTTGTAAACATAAAGTTTTCCTCAAAAGGTTCATAACTTATCATCCCCTCCTCTCTTCTATATTATTATACGTAACTCTATGGTCTGTATTCCATTTCTCACCAGATAAATATAATAAACCAATATTCAAAGCCACATATTTAAAATTATATGTTTCACTTTGGTTCCTGTGAATGAAAAAAAATGTTTGTCTTTATTGATTTATAGCACTTAACATTAAAAAATGAAGAGAGGGGAAAAAAAGAACTATTAGCCAATAAAAGAATAACCCAAGCCATTCAGATACCTGGCTGTTAAGAAAGTCAAACACAACGACATTAAAACATGAACCCCAAAAAACCCCATACGTCACTTCATTTCATGAAACTGTTTCACATCAAAATGTCTAAAAGTGGAGGATTATAAAATTCTGCTTTAGATTTCAATTCAATTCCATCAATCAATAAGCATTTATTCAGCACCTACTATCTACCAGGCTATGAGTTACGTACTACACGTATATTAGCATTCACAGTTTAAATCACGTTTTCAGTTCCCTGAATGCTTCCAACAGAGTTTAAATTTATTCTCTTCCTAGTTATCAAGCTCTGAAAAATACTGCCCAATTAATGTAAAGTACCTTATGTAAGAATGGCAATTCATCCCTTGCTTTGTGGTATTCCGCCACACATTCTAAGCAGTAGCAGAGGTCTTCATCAGCTGTTTGAAATTCACTGGAGTGGGTCTTGGATGCATAGCGTTGCAGGAAATCAATGGTGGAAATACCACCTGGTGTACACCAACAACATGTGCTCATTCTGTACCTGTATCCAGAAAAGAAGACATGGAAAGACTAAAGAAAAAAAAAAAAAAACACACAACACTTCAGGCCTATTCTGGTGGAGAATGGGTACATTTCCTACTAATGATCATGTCTTCAACTTACAATGTGCCTCGACCACATCCAGAACATTCTGCTGGCCAGCTTATCAATCACTTGCTAAACTCAATCTGAGCTTACTCGTAAAAACTTTACCTGTGACACATGAAAAATAATGAAATGAAAGCAGTTAGTAATAAACATCATAAGGCAACATACAGCTGTGTTATAAAGCCGGCTCAAAACTATACAGTACTGATGGGAAATTATATACAGAGACATAGAATTATCAATGTTTTCAAAGTACAGATTTTGGAGTGTTCTAATCATGTACTGGAGTCAAGTGAGAAGCTCAGGAAACCTTTCACATTCCCTGAGGCCCTGCTCCCGAAATCCCTGGAAACCTTAGAAATCCCCAAATATTAGTCCATACCAATAACAAAAACTCATATAGAGAAGAATTTTCTCTTGGTTTGGAAGTATATATACACATGACTTTGCACATGTGTGTATGAACTGCTGCCCATAACTCACTGCTCGTCAAGGCAGTATAAACTGTAATGGCTGCAAATATAATAGCTACAAAACTATTCCTACTAAGTTTGAAACGTACAGTTTTCAACTGTCTCCAATTTGGGGTTTTATACTACCATCAGAGCCTCCACCATCCAAACTCAAGTAAAAAGGGTTAAATGAAATTAATTTCAGAGATTGGTTCAAGATGGCGGAGTACAGGATGTGCACTCACTCCCTCTTGCGAGAGCACCGGAACCACAACTAACTGCTGAACAATCATCAACCGGAAGACACTAGAACTCACCAAAAAAGATACCCCACATCCAAAGACAAAGGAGAAGCTGCAATGACGAGGGGCAAAATCACAATAAAATCAAATACCATAATTGCTGGGCTGGTGACTCACAAACTGGAGAACACTTATACCACAAAGTCCACCCACTAGAGTGAAGGTTCTGAGCCCAATGTCAGGCTTCACAACCTGGGGGTCCGGCAACGGGAGGAAGAATTCCTGAAGAATCAGACTTTGAAGGCTAGCAGGATTTGATTGCAGGAATTTGACAGGACTGGGGGAAACAGAGACTCCACTCTTGCAGGGCACACACAAAGTAGTGTGAGCACTGGGACCCAGGGGAAGGAGCAGTGACCCCATAGGAGACTGAACCAGACCTGCCTGCTAGTGTTGGAGCGTCTCCTGCAGAGGCAGGAGGGGAGGTGGCTGTGCCTCACCGTGGGGACAAGGACGCTGGTGGCAGAAGTTCTGGGAAGTACTCCTCGGTGGGAGCCCTTCCAGAGTCCGCCATTAGCCCCACCAAAGAGCCAGGTAGGCTCCAGTGCTAGGTCGCCTAAGGCCAAACAACCAGCAGGGAGGGAACGCAACCCCACCCATCAGCAGATAAGCAGATTAAAGTTTGACTGAGCTCTGCCCACCAGAGCAACACCCAGCTCTACCCACCACCTGTCCCTCCCATTAGGAAGCCTGCACAAGCCTCTTAGGTAGCCTCAGCCACCAGAGGGCAGACAGCAGAAGCAAGGAGAACTACAATTCTGCAGCCTGGGGAAGGAAAACCCTATTCACAGAAAGACAGACAAAATGAAAAGGCAGAGAGTGCTTTGTACCAGATGAAGGAACAAAATAAAACCCCAGAAAAACAACTAAATGAAGTGCAGATAGGCAACCTTCCAGAAAAAGAATTCAGGAAAATGACAGTGAAGATGACCCAGGACCTTGGAAAAAGAATGGAGGCAAAGATCGAGAAGATGCAAGGAAGGTTTAACAAAGCCCTACAAGAATTAAAAGAAAAAACACCTAGAAGAATTAAAGAACAAACAGAGATGAACAATACAATAACTGAAATGAAAAATACACTAGAAGGAATCAACAGCAGAGTAACTGAGTCAGAAGAACGGATAGGTGATCTGGAAGACAGAACGGTAGAATTCACCTGCTGTGGAACAGAATAAAGAAAAAAGAATGAAAAGAAATGATGACAGCCTAAGAGACCTCTGGGACAACATTAAACGCAACACCATTCACATTATAGGGGTCCCAGAAGGAGAAGAGAGAGAGAAAGGACCCAAGGAAATATTTGAAGAGATGATGGACGAAAACTTCCCTAACATGGGAAAGGAAATAGCCACCCAAGTCCAGGAAGCGCAGAGAATCCCAGGCAGGATAAACCCAAGGACAAACACGCCAAGACACACAGTACTCTAATTGACAAAAAATTAAAGACAAAGAAACATTACTGAAAACAACAAGGGAAAAACGACACGTAACATACAAGGGAAGTCCCATAAGGTTAACAGCTGATTTCTCAGCAGAAACTCTACAAGCCAGAAGGGAGTGGCACGATATATTTAAAGTGATGAAAGGGAAGAACCTACAACCAAGATTACTCTACCTGGCAAGGAGCTCATTCACATTCAACGGAGAAATCAAAAGCTTTACATACAAGCAAAAGCAAAGAGAATTCAGCACCACCAAACCAGCTCTACAACAAATGCTAAAGAAACTTCTCTAAGTGGGAAACACAAAGGAAAACGACCTACAAAAACAAACCCATACCCATTAAGAAAATGGTAATAGGAACATACATATCAATAATTACCTTGAACATGAATGGATTAAATGCTCCAACCAAAAGACACAGGCTCGCTGAATGCATACAAAAACAAGACCCATATATATGCTGCCTACAAGAGACCCACTTCAGACCTAGGAACAGTTACAGACTGAAAGTGAGGGGATGGAAAAAGATATTCCAGACAAATGGAAATCAAAAGAAAGCTGGAGTACCAATACTCATATCAGATAAAATAGACTTTAAAATAAAGAATGTTACAAGAGACAAGGAAGGATGCTACACAATGATCAAGGGATCAACCCAAGAAGAAGATATAACAATTATAAATATATATGCACCCAAAATAGGAGCACCTCAATATGTAAGGCAACTGCTAACAGCTATAAAAGCGGAAATCAACAGTAACACAATAATAGTGGGGGACTTTTTTAATGTTAATTTATTTATTTTTGGCTGTGTTGGGTCTTCGTTGTTGCGTGCTGGCTTTCTCCAGCTGCAGCAAGCAGAGGCCACTCTTTGTTGTGGCGTGTGGGCTTCTCATTGCGGTGGCCTCTCTCGTGGAGTACGGGCTCTAGGTGCGTGGGCCTCAGTAGTTGTGGCATGCGGTCTCAGTAGTTGTGGCTCTCAGGCTCTAGAGCACAGGCTCAGTAGTTGTGGCCTGCAGGCTCTGTAGCGCAGGCTCAGTAGTTGTGGCGCACAGGCCCAGTTGCTCCACAGCATGTGGGATCTTCCAGGACCAGGGCTCGAACCCGTGTCCCCTGCACTGGCAGGCAGACTCTCAACCACTGAGCCACCAGGGAAGCCCGGAACAGAAACAACGTGCACAAAACACAAAAGGATGGGGGCATGTCAAAGGGACATAATAGACACCAACCTGAAGAGCTCCCAGCGGCCAAAGCTGAAACAATCTGAGTAACAAAATAATGTAATATTGGATTATAACCCACAGTATAAATATACATGAATCCATACTGATACAAATGAATGAATAAACAAATGTGGGGGAAGGAACAAACTTTCCTTATGGAAGAATTGCAAATAATATATACAGATACTCCCCATTCCAGGAAGTGGAGCTTAATCCCACCCTATCTTGAGCGAGGGCTGGACTTGGTGAAACACTTCCAAATAAGAAAGGATGCAAAGTGAAAATCACACTTATGGTGGAGACACCTGGCAAACACAACCTCAAACCAAGTGATCAAGGTTAACATCACCAGTGGTTAAGTCGTGTTGGTAACCCCTGACACAATGTGATGAGGCAGGAACTTCAACTCTGCAGTATGCTTCCCCAAACCCACAACCCCAGTCTATTCATGCGAGAAACATCAGACAAACTCAATGTATTAGCCAAACAGCTATTAGCCAGTCTTTGACAAAAATGGAGAAAACCACACCCAAGGGAAATCAAACCAAGTGTTCTATCGTATGGAAACATTTTATTGGGAATTGGGCCAGGAAATTACCCAACAAAACCGGTCTTGAAAACTTGACCTTCATTATCTAATGAATGTATATCAGCCTGATGGGAAAAAAGTTACAAACCCAACTGTAAACCCAATGAAGTTCATTGCCTAACTGGATGATCCTAATCCATGCATTCTCATCAGGAGTGACATCATCCTCAAGGAGATGAAAACTGGTTAGTGGAACACATCCTACTCTTTTTACATATAAAGCACAGGTATATGGACATTACGTAAAGAAGTATATAATATATATTGGTGGGATTAAAATTCACGGGAAATTCATAGGAAAGAAATGTCTTAAACGTTTCCTTTCAGAGAGGGAGAAGGGACAATAAAAGGTTAAGAAACATGACCCAAGTCATTGAATACTTGGGTACAGAAACTTGACAATGTTACATTTTTGAATGCATTACCACCCAAAAATTCAGAGTGCATAATAAGCTCTGCTAATGGGAAACTGATCACATCTTGACAGTATTTATAGTTTCTGTACAATCAAAAACATGGATTTGTCTTGTGAACTGATTTTTAAAATTTATTAAATATTAACTTTATACTTTCTTCAGGCTTCTGAAAAGAATGCAGGGCAGCTTTCAACATTAAAGTATAAAGAAAAAGCCATTTTAGAAGGCAATTTAGAAAGGGAGAGAAATCAAAACTTATGTACAAGAAATTTAATTTCAATAAGGCCTAATTTAGGAGCTTCTTGTAAAGTAGAGCAGAAAAATAGCATGAGTTACACAGTCCTTGTGTGAAAAATTAAAAAAGTAATATGCTAGTTCAGCTGGAGAGTCCTGCCCTTTCCTAACACTAATTCTAATTCAATTACATTTTTTAAGGGTGCTGCAAACTAGGGAATATGAAGTAACAGAATAGACACTATGTTTCTGCAGAATATAAATTTCACTCAAAGAACTTCTCATACTTGAAAAACCAGTAATATAATACCAGGAAGTTAAAAGTCTGCAGAAGCTGTGTTTTTCCAGTGATGTACTAATTCAACAAGTTTCACCCTTCTAGACAATGCAAGGACAGAAAATGAAACTCAGGGAAGATTTCTCAAACATCAGTTGTTTCAAGCTTGACTTGAGCAGGAAACAAGACTGCAGTCAACTGCAACTTTGAAAAAATCAAGGTACTGAAGTACAAATAAAATGTTGTATACATTTTTTTTTTTTTTTTTTTTTTTTGCGGTACACGGGCCTCTCACTGCTGTGGCCTCTCTCGTCGCAGAGCACAGGCTCCGGACGCGCAGGCTCAGCGGCCATGGCTCACGGGCCTAGCCGCTCCGTGCAGCATGTGGGATCTTCCAGGACTGGGGCACGAACCAGTGTCCCCTGCGTCGGCAGGTGGACTCTCAACCACTGCGCCTCCGGGGAAGCCCAAAATGTTGTATACTTTAAAATAATTATTAACAGAGAAGTTAGTTAGCAAAATAAACTTTCTAGTAAAAAAAAAAAATTATGGAGGCTGCTTTTTATTTCACTCACTCAGAGAGCTGGCTTACTTCCACATTCCAGAAAGCAAACTAAATGTTCTCAAAGTAGATAGGAGGTACTGCCATATAACAGATAAGTGCCATGGAATTTAGAAAACAGAGAGAACAGTGCTACAGCAAATCAACAATAGAAACATGTTTCCATAGTTCCTCTCAAAGGCCATAAGTGGGTGTGGTTATGTTCCTAAAACTAAAATCATCATTGGCCTGATAGCTAAGCCCAAAAAAATCTGAACAGGGTATACTGAAATTTTTCTTTTAAGGGAAAACTGCTGGTAGATGACTATGAATCTTGCAAATTTTTGTACAATTCAGTTCTTCTGGAGGACAGTTTTGTTAAGTTCATCAGTGTTTTTACTGCTTGGAATCATTACTGAACTACAAATGGGGGAGTCCAGGGAATCCTCAAGCTGCATGACAGAAGTAAGAGCGGCTCCTGTGCATCAGAGAGACAGTATTTTTGCCAATAACATAGGATGCTTCACCAGAGGTATAACTGTAATTTTCTATTGACTTATCCAGGGGATATCATTTATCAATAATAGCTGGCCAGAAACTTCAAATAACAATCACTTTCTTCTATCCTTCCTAGCTAAACTTTTTGAAAATTTATTTATTTTAAACTTCTTCACAATTGCTTTTATTTATTTTTTTCCTCGGCCACGCTGAGCGGCTCGAGGGATCTTAGTTTAGATCCCTGACAAGGGATTGAACCCGGGCCACGGCTGTGAAAGCGCCGAGTCCTAACCACTGGACCACCAGGGAACTCCCCTTGAAAAAATAATTTAGATTCACTTCTTTAGCTCCTTTGCACTCTGGCTTCTACCTTATGTTTCACTGAATGTTTTCACAAAAGTCCCTAATAATCTCTTTAATACCAAATCCAGTAGGTTCTTTAATGGACTCCTCTAAAGCATATGAAACTGCTAAGCATGTATTCCTTAGCTACGACAACACACCATTCTTCTCTCACTTCCTCTACCCAGCCCCCATAATCATCTGTTCCTTTTCCCCCTGCTTCATATCAACATTTCCAAAGGTTTGTCCTCAGGACTCTAACCCTTCATTCAATATCCTCTTTGTGGGTGACAATTCAACCTATTTCTTCAACTACTATTTATAATGAAGCTTCCCCAAAGACTGAGAACGTAGGTAAAACTCAATGCCATGTTTGTGTTTCAGCTACTCAATAAATGATAGCCTAGCCTAGAATTCCACAAAGATATACAGCTGCCCTTCAGTTTCTGCAGGGGATTGGTTCCAGGAGTACCCCCCATGCACACCAAAATCTGCAGATGCTCAAGTCCCTTCCATAAAATAGTGGAGTACAGGGAACACAGTTGGCCCTCTATATCCACACATGGGAAACCCAAAGATATGGAAGGCTGACTGTACTCAATATCCAACTGTACAGTGAATCTATACTCACTTGACAGTTGCCTCAAAGTAAACAGGACCAGAACAGAACAAAGTCCTTCCCGTCAATGTGTTATCTGTCCTGTATTCTCTGTATCCACGGTATTACCATGACTTCACTTTTCAAACCAGTAACCTGTGAATTCTCCTATGCTATCCTCCCTTAGCCCCCATCTCTACAAGTTCTATAGAGTCTACCACCTTGATTACCTCTGTACTTTACTCTCAGTGAGACTGCCATTTCCTTAGTTCAATACATTTTCATTATTTGTCTGGATTACAGAAGAAACCTAAATGATCTGCCTCTTGTTTGATCCACCATCAATTCTTCCTCCAAAGTGCTGCCAAAGGCCAAAGCCAAAACCAGACTCTAAAAGCACAAATGACTCCTCTACCTTTGGCCGATAAAATTAAAATTTCTGACCTCACCACACAAGGCTCTCCATGACCTGGCTTCAGCATCATCTCTTGACATTCCCCCTCACTTGCACTTCCTAAAATGCTTCCTGGTGTTTGGCATTACCTGCCTTTATGGAAGCTCTTCCATCTGCCTTGGACACCTACTCTTCATACCTTTGCCTGCTTCTTAACCCTGGATGTGCCTCAGACTCACCAAAGGAACTTGGCAAAAAAAATTAGCAAAGGCACATGGTGAGATACCACTGAGAAAATTCAGATGCGTTCTAAAGAAGACTCCACCAGTACGTCTGATAAAAAGCCAGATTTGGGGGACATCCCTGGTGGTCCAGGGGGTAAGACTCTGCACTCCCAATGCAGTGGGCCGGGGTTCGAGCCCTGGTCTGGGAACTAGATCCCACATGCATGCCGCCACTGAGAGTTCGCAAGCCACAACTAAGACCCAGCACAGCCAAAATAAATAAATAAGTAAATATTTCGGGGGCGGGGGTGGGAGGAGCCAGATTTGAGAATTACCTCTGAGCATCATCATGCCTGGAGGCTTGTCTGACTCATTCCCTCCCTTCCAATCTGTCTTTGATGACTTTTTTCTCTATCCCCTCAGGACTTTGTACATGGTCTCTATCACTGCATTTACCATGTTAGGCTGAGCTGTTTACTTATCTGTCTCCCACCTACAAGCTCCATCCTCAGCAATTCTGCGTGTGTTAGGGGGCAAGGATCCGTTCTGTATTTTTTTTTCTTTTGTCTTACTTCTCAGTGCTTGGCACATATTAAGTGCCTGAAAAAAAAAGTCTTAAATGTCTATTTAACAAATAACTGCCGACACTTCCCTGGTGGCACACTGGTTAAGACTCCGCGCTGCCAATGCAGGGGGCCCAGGTTCGATCCCTGGGTCTGGGAACTATATCCAACATGCATGCCACAACTAAGATTTCGCATGCCACAACTAAGGAGCCCGCCTGCTGCAACTAAGACCCAATGCAACCAAATAAATAATAAAACATGTAAACATTTAAAATTAAAAAAAAACAAATAATTACCTGGGGTAATGGCCTACAGCGAAGCCATCCTTTCAGTCGAGATTCCTGGGTTTATTTGAGAATGGGTGAGGATCTGCATTCATATATAACCAGACTCTGGCCCCCAACATTTCTGAAAAAGCAAAACAAAACAAAACTGAGGAAGTGGTTTTTGACTCGCTCTCTCACCTGGGCTTCACATCAATCCTTATAAAGAACCACCAATATTACCATTTGATGACAGGGCTCAAGCTCCCAGAGGTTAGACAACATGCCTGTGGATCTAACAAGGAATGAAGAAACAGTGCAACTGCCATTCTGACTCCACAGGGGGAGTGGCTCCACGGGGGACCTCGTCCCCACGCTGGGGACAGCGAGGCACTTTGTCATTAAGTCCCGCAATTAGCAGGTGAGTTCAGCCCTACGATCGTCAGTAGCTAACACCTCTGCCGCTTTGACTGACCAGCCAAGGGTTCTTCTTCCTTCGAGCCTCGGGCCCGATTCCTTCTGGGCCACACAGGTCTTGGCACATCGTCGCTCCTGGAAGGTGGGGAGGACGGCAAAGGGCCCTCTGGCTGGCTGTCAGCGCTCCATCGCCTTCAGGTGGGGCAGGGAGGGCTCAGGTGGCCACTCGGGAGGGGCACACTCTCCAAAGGCACGAACCCCAGCAGGAGAAAGCAGGGGGCGCCGAGCGGACAGAGACTTTCTGTAGTGAGACACCCCACTCACTCCCACAGAAACTACGCAGCGCCCAGACTCAGAAGAGCTCACACGGGACGGCACTGCAGACGACGCGAAGGGAGAGGACCGGAGGGCGCCCCAATGGGCGCCGCAACTGTCCTGAGGGACGCGGCCGAGCTCACGCCGCCCCTACCCCACCCGCCCGGGCCTCACACGCTGCGACGGTTACACCGTGCGCACTCCCACGCTCACCGGGCCAGCAGCCGTGAGTTCAACGCTCTCCTCACCCGTCTCGGCCTCCCCCCGGCCGCTAACCAGCCTCCGCCTCCGTGCCTCAACTCAACAGTCCGCCGAGAACGGAAGTGCGGGCCTGCGATCAGTCGCCAACATCCGTAACCGACCACCCAACCGAAGAAGCCCCGAGCGCAGGACCCGCCCTCTGCGTGGCGTCGGCCGTCCGCAGGCCCCGCCCCGGCCGCCGCTTTCTTGTTTTGGTGCCCCGAGGGGCGGGGCTTGGGAAGAGACACACCCGGGCTCCGCCTGGAGGCCGGGAAGCCCGGCGTGGCGTCACTTCCGGGCTCCCAGGGCCGCCCAATCAGGAGCGTCCGTGAGGGGCGGGGTCTGGGGGAAAGCTTGAGGCCGAGGTTCCACCACGGCCTTGACCCGGATTTCTCCGGTAGCGGCCGCCCACCGATGCGCCCACCCCGGGCGACCTGGACGCTTACCCTGCTGTCTTTTCTGCCCAGTCCTTTTTCTTCCCTTTTAGACGCCTCAGGAGTTTCAGCAGGGGTGTTACGGGTTGCGAAGGAATTGTTTTTCTCTTTCGATTTCCTTTAGAGACCTAAAATATAATATGTAATCAACACGTACTTTGGGGGAAGTATATACTTTGTATCATAGAAAAGGGATACATTAAGTATTGGAAAGAGGAAAAACAGTACAGAATATAACAGTAAAACCCCCTGGGAAGCCTACCCATTTTTTGTTTTTTCTTTTAACGCTTACTGCTGACTTCGACGATGAGGCGTCACCACTAGCTTATACTCTAATAGAGGAGACAGAAAAACAAATAATTACTAGTTCTGATCAAGGCTCTAAAGGAAAGCAGAGGCTGAGTTAGGCCCGATCCAGACCGGTCAGCCAGCGATGATCTTACTGAGCAGAAAACCCTAACCAAAGAATGAGAAGGGGTGAGCCAGGGAAGAAGTGGGCAGGGTCCTGCTGAAGAACATTCCAGAAAGAGGGCGTGGCTTATCGGAAAGCCCCGATGCCTGTTATGGAAATTTAACAATCCCAGCGGGAGGCAAAGACTGTTATTCTCGTTTCTAGATTTTTCTCTGTCAGGCGGACTGTGTTGGCCAAATTCAAATCCAGTGTTTAAATACGAAAGTTACAAAACTGTGCGGAACTATATTGCACTATAAATTGGGTAGGTATCCTTTTTAAAATAATATTAATACTTTTGTAAAATAGGGATCTGGCTGGCTATTAAAAAAAAAAAAACTTTTTCTGAAAGAGAAGATGGAAAAAAAATCACCGGAATCTCTATTTCCCTGAGATAACCATTTTAATGTGTATCCTTGAAGAATGTATTACATACGTTTTTATTAAAGTAGCCATGAAAGGATATTTATAAAATGCTAAGCTACTCACCACAGTGTAAGAAACGGAATATTACCGTGAATCCTGAACAGAGGGGCTCCTCCATTTTACAGGGTAGCTTGGGCTAGGGACACACAGAAATGTTTTAACTTCTTATAAAATCAGAAAAACAAGTGGAATATTACGTTGAAGAAAATCTTTTAATATTTACCATTTATTTGTCTTTATACCAATACAGTCATAAAATATAAATTTTGGTGTTTTTAAGGAGGAGAGTGCCCCTGAAGGCAAAAAGTGCCTAGGGCCACTGAAGCCATAATTTCATCCTGCTTTGGAGCCCGCTGTGGGTCTTTCCTTATAATATTACCACGTTTGTCTTTAATCTGTAAATATTTGAAGCTTAGCGTGTTTTTGAGCTTTATCAAATTAGACTGAATGCATTTTTCCGTGAATTGCTTTTTATACTCAGAGATTCATTGACCCAAGGTATGCTCAGGAGTTGTAGAGCCCAAAGTTTACACAACTTGAGGGGTGTCTTTAATATTTATTTGAAATGAATAGCACAAATTACAAATTTTTTAAATGGACAAACCCCATAAATACTAAAAATTCAGAAAAAAAAAATATTTAAGCTGCAAACACAACTCTATAAAAGTTATATATTTGGGCTTCATACACTTTTATCTCAGCAATGAGGTTGAAGATCATTTTCTATACAAGGAACACAAATGTAATTCAGTCTCTTTTCTAGTAAGATTGATGAAATTTTATTGTGTTTATGAACATTTCAAATTAATACTTCATTTGATAATATGCACATTTTAGGATTGTCAAGTTTAAAAAATTTGGATCAAGCCTTTTTTCACAGATAAGCTGTAAGAATTCAGAACACATAAAGTTTCTGGTGTAATGATTGAACCTAAGTACTTGGAATTGATAACACATTACTACTAGGTTGTCATAGATTTTCTCATTTTTAGATACAGATTGTGAGTTTTATATGTCAGTATTTTATGTCAAAATTTCAGTACTTTTTCCAGTTTGATCATTTGACTCATTACTCATCATTATTTGGATCATCAACAATCCAAGAACATGTTACACATTATTTCTATTTGAAATGGATCTGTTCTTAATGAATTACTAACATATTTGTTATATTATAATTTCTATTGACTTCATCATCATTAACCTTCATTGTAGCCTCTTAGTCCATTATTCTGTCAACTTTATATAATTTATATACAATTATACACAATAAGTACACATTTTAGGTGTATGGTTGAGAGATTTTAACAACTCCATAATTTCATGTAACCATCTCTAATCATGATATAAAACATTTTCTTCCTGCCAGAAAAGTGCCCTTGGGACACTTGGCAGAAAATCTTCTCCCCATTCACCCAATGGAAACATTGATTTGACTTCTATCAACATATCTATCATCATAGATTAATTTAGACTATTCTAGAACTCTATCAATGGAATTATACACTATGTATTCTTTTGACCATCTGCTTTTGTTCAACAGGAAGTGTATGAAGTCCACAGATGTTACTGTATGTATCAGCAATTCATTTTTATTGCAGAGAAGGGTGTCATTCAATGAATACACCACGATTGGGTTTTTTTTCTTTTAGTCATCTACTGATGAATATTGGGTGGTTTCAAGTTTTCCACTGTTAATAGATAAAGCCGTTGTGAACACTACTGTACAAGTCTTTTTATGCTCATATGTTTTCATTTAACATGTATAAATATGCAGGAGTGGAATTGCTGGATTACAGGGTAGGTGTGTCTTTAACATTACAAGAATTTACAAGCCATTTCCAAAGTGATTTGACCATCTTCAATTACCATAAACAAAGTATAAGACTGCCATTTGCTCCACATCCTTGTCAATACTATCCCTATTGTAAGTATTTTAAATTTCAGTCATCCCAATGGGTTAAAATGGTGCCTCATTTGTATTTCCCTAATGAATAATGATGTAGAACATCTTTTCTTTTCTTTTCTTTTGTGGAATGCGGGCCTCTCACTGTTGCGGCCTCTCCTGTTGCGGAGCACAGGCTCCGGACGCACAGGCTCAGCGGCCATGGCTCACGGGCCCAGCTGTTCCGCAGCATGTGGGATCTTCAAGGACTGGGGCACGAACCCGTGTCTCCTGAATCGGCAGAAGGACTCTCAACCACTGCGCCACTGGGGAAGCCCTAGAAAATCTATTCATGTGCAGATTGAGAATTATTGTATCTTCTTTGTGAACTGACTGAGCTTTCAGGCAGAGCACAGAGGATTTTTAGGGCAGTGAAAGTACTCTGATATTAAAGGACTGATACATGTCAGTATACATTTGTCCAAATCCATAGAATGTACATATCAAGAGTGAACCCTAATGAAAACTATGGACTCTGGGTGATAATGACGTGTCACCGCAGGTTCCTCAGTTGTAACAAATGTACTACACTGGTAGGGAATATTGGTAATGGGGGATACTATGCATACGGCGGGGGGCAGCAGCGGGTATATCAGAAATCTCTGTAGCTTGCTCTGAATTTTGCTGTGAACCTAAAACTGCTCTGAGAAACTAAAGTCCTTTTTAACCTTATGGTCAAACAGCTCAGACGTTTGAATGGAAATAGCAGGTAGGTAGATTAATATTTTAGCCTGGAGTTTGGGGGAGAATCTGACCTATAACTACACATTTGGGAGCCATCAGCACATAGATGTTATTTCGAGGCACCGGGAGAATGTGAAGAGTCCAAAAAGTCTCGAGGAACATGAGCATTTAGAAGTTGGGGGCAGTTGGGGGAGTGTAGCAGAAAGTGGTAATTGATTCTACCTGTATAGAATCAAAGATAGCTAATACTGGGCTTCCCTGGTGGCGCAGTGGTTGGGGGTCCGCTTGCCAGTGCAGGGGGTGTGGGTCCGTGCCCCTGTCCGGGAGGATCCCGCATGCCACGGAGCACCTGGGCCCGTGGGCCATGGCCGCTGGGCCTGCGCGTCCGCAGCCTGTGCTCTGCGGCGGGAGGGTCCGCAGCGTTGAGGGGCCCACGTACCGCAAAAATAAAAATAAAAATAAAAAAGATAGCTAACACCATGGCTTGTTTGTATGGTGATAACAATGCAGAATAGAGATGACAATTGGGAACAATTGTCCACAGGGGTATTTACCCTTTCAGCCATTTAAGGCAGGTTGAGCTAAATCCGAGCTCCAGACATGAGCCCAGATGGGTTGAAGACCATCCTATTTTTTGTGGCTACAGTGATGGCTCAGAGTTGGGCACAAGCTCTAACTTGGGCACTGGGAACGAAACCCAGGACTTAAGCAAGAGCTATTGTTCTCTTCTCTGAATGGCATCCTCTATTTAAGTAATAATAAGGATGCTATAACATGGGGCTCTATGAAGGCACCCCTCAGGACCAAGGGGCCCCTTGTGTGGATTGAAGATGAAGTGGACTCTGGAGAAGGGAGAGCTGAGAATCAGCAAGAAAACACATTTTGGGGACTCCGAGTAGCTGGATCCATCCTCTCCCTCTGGATTTTCAGTCTGAGAGTCCCCAGATTCCTTTGAGCTATCTGAGTCTCATTTTCTGGCACTTGCAAGTCAAGACTTCTAACCTATAAACTCACAATCCCACTCCCCGGAGAGAACCACTGTCAACACTTTGGGTTTAATTCCTCCGTTACTCTGTAATGCATCTCTATTTACACATTTTTCTTTCTTTTTTGGCTGCACCACGCGGCATGTGGGATATTAGTTCCCCCAACAGGGATCGAACCTGTGCCCCCTGAATTGGAAGCAAGGTGTCTTAACCACTGGACCACCAGGAAGTCCCTATTTTTTTTTACTGTTACAAAATTAAGAAGATAATATGTACACTTCTGAATGAAAAACAGTATATATTTTAGTTGATGATACTGTTTACCTTGTATGTTAAACAAATCTATCACTATCATTATTTTTTTTTAATTTATCTATTTATTCATGGCTGTGTTGTGTCTTTGTTGTCATGTGTGGGCTTTCTCTAGCTGCTGCGAGCAGAGGCTGCTCTTTGTTGTGGTGCGTGGGCTTCTCATTGCAGTGCCTTCTCTTGTTGTGGAGCACGGGCTCTAGGAGCGTGGGCTTCGGTAGTTGTGACACACAGGCTCAGTAGTTGTGGCCTGCGGGCTCTAGAGTGCAGGCTCAGTAGTTGCGGTGCATGGGCTTAGTTGCTCTGTGGCATGTGGGATCTTACCAGACCGGGGATTGAACCCATGTCCCCTGCATTGGCAGGCAGATTCTTAACCACTGCATCACCCGGGAAGTCCCTCATTATCATTCTTTAATTACTGCCTAATATTCCATTCTAGGAATACACCATCATATATAGTAAATTTCTTATGAAAGAACATTCATTTTTCTAGTTTCCATATTATAAATGTGCCATTCTTTTACACTAGTTCTGTTATTTCTTTAGGTCCTAGAAGTGAAATTGCTGGACCTCAGAATATGTACATTCTTAAGGCTTTGATGTATTCTACCGGATTGTCCTCCAAAAGGAACATGTAATTTATATTCCCATCAGCCTGAAGATTGGTATGTTTGACAGATAGAAGGAGGTGACTAAAGGCAAGATGCTTATTAAAAAGAAAATATTCATTTGTTCTGGGACTTCCCTGGTGGCGCAGTGGTTAAGAGTCCGCCTGCCAATGCAGGGGACATGGGTTCACCTCCTGGTCCAGGAAGATCCCACATGCTGCGGAGCAGCTAAGCCTGTGCACCACAACTAATGAGCCCATGGGCCACAACTACTGAAGCCCACATACCTATAGCCCGTGCTCCACAACAAGAGAAGCAACCAGAGTGAGAAGCCCGTGCACTGCAATGAAGAGTAGCCCCTGCTCTCCGCAACCAGAGAAAGCCTCTGCAGCAACGGAGACCCAACACAGCCAAAAATAAAGTAATTAATTAACTTTTAAAAAGAAAATACTCATTTGTGCCCTGAATATTTATCGAGTGTCTATTATTTGCACAACACCATGATAGGTGCTGTGGATATACTGGTGAATGAGGACTCCTAAACTTGTTTCTCTCTATTCTTCCTTCTCTGATGACGGCAAGCTTGGAAACATGTCTAGCTTTGTGGATGAATTAACCAACATCACACAGCATGATGCTACACTCAGGAGACAAGGGTGCTGCACCTTGGCCCAGAGGGTGGCCTCACTGTATGGGATATTGCTCACCCACACCTTCCTTTCTATGTTCTCCCCTGTACAGATGAGGCTAGAAGCCTGGGCACTTTATTCCCCTTGCCAGCAAGGGAAGTCTAACAGAGGCAGTTTTTCCAGAAGCAATGGAAGAGACTGCTGGATTCTTTGTTTTTTCCAGTTAAACACCAGAAGAATTCTGTGACTGGCTTTGAGAGGGCATCTTGTATGAAAAATACTTATCTTTAAACACTAGAATCACACTCGGGAAGATGAGATACGCACACCATGACAGGCACATGGGAACCGAAACCAGCTTCCAGGAACACAAACGTCCCTGTACCACTTACCTAATACGCACACACACTAAAATATACATCTAAACAACTGAAACACAGAAAAAAATGGCATGCATTATTAAAATTGTTAACATTCTCTGTTTTGCTGAATGCACGTATAGTTGAATCCACACCATGAAAATGTTCATTGGGGAATTCCCTGGCGGTCCAGGGGTTAGGACTCTGCGTTTTCACTGCCGAGGGCCTGGGTTCAATCCCCGGTGGGGAACTAAGATCCCATAAGCTATGCGGCACAGCCAAAAAAAAAAAAAAAAAAAAAAAAGAAAATGTTCCTTGGACATGACTACCCTCTGCTGCCATTAGAGGGACTTGGGATCCTGTTGTTGTATGAAAACCATTAGTTGTAAGTATTTTCAATATGATAATTTTCAATATAATAGCACAGAAAATATTAAATCAACTCATGTACTCGCCTTTCTTTTCACATTCAGACAAACTTGAATATGAAATGTGAATCAATTTTTAATGTTCCACGGTATGTTATTATTTTCATACCCTTCCTTTGGCTGTTGCACCTTCTTCAGTAAAATCAATAGTGGAAATAGCATTATTGACACGTACATAAACACAACCAGACCTAGAAAAATGGACAAGAGAGTATCAGCCGCTTAACATTGTTCATCTCCGTCTTCTCCCTCACTGTCATCGTCACAACAAAAGATGTCTCGAAACAGGAAGACTGGCTTGGGGGTTGCCAGAGTCTGGATCTCAGTCCCGTTTTTCTCCATCTTCTTCTCTAATTTTTCTTGAAGCAACGGTAGACTAGTCTCATGAAGGTAGTCTATAATCTCTAAAGAAAAGAAACTGAATCTTGAGATGATCTGACAAAGCCTCTTCCCAAGGTCAAAGGACGGACGGCACAGATGATGACAATGCATTGTTACTGGCACTACTGTGTGCAAGACCTGGCTCTAACTGCTTTATTCATAGTCACTCATTCAATCCTCTCAAAAATGCTATGAGGTAGGCACTATTGTTCACCCGTGTTTCAAATGAGGCATAAAGACATGAAGCTCATCCAAAGTCATAGAGTCAGGAGGGCGAAGCCAGGATTCAAACCCAGGAAGTGCTGTCCGCTGAAAGCAAGGAGCATTTTGTCACACACTGCAGGGTGCAGTGTTACCCGAACCAGTGGTTCCCAAACAATGATGCTGGGCAGGCCACTGGCGACTCATCTGTGAGCTTGTTAGAGAAAAATCTAGCCTCTGGACCCAGACTAGAGACTAGGATCGACTGGGTCTGGGATGAGACCCAGGTATGTATCTTTTTTCCCAAGTTCCCCACCTGACTCCGATAGTCCAGGTTTGGGAATTACATATGTAAACCACCTACAAATGGCTGCAGAGAAGAAACTGTACCTCCAGTTTTTTGTGGATCAGTGTGTGTGCAGGCATGTGGTGTAAGCATGTGTGCTGTGCAATCCAGAAGCACTCGCAGCTCCTCACCCAGTGCTTGCTAAACGCCCGGCCGCCTGGTGACCACACTTCTCAAGCTCATTATCTCATTTAGTACTTTTGAAAGTCCTGTCAGGTAGGGGTTATAATTTGCCAATTTTTACCATTTTCCATTTGAAGAATCTGAGGTTCCCAAAAGTCACTACCCAAGGTCACACTACCAGCGTGTGTCCCCATATGCTGCGTTTTTAACTATTCAGATATCGAAAATACTGACCTGGAAAAGTCTTCTTCTGCCAAAACGGAACACAGGAAGCTTTCAGCTTATAAAATTTACTTTGGACGTAAGATGGAGGAACACCCCTTTAGAAAGGAAAAGGTGTCAAAAAGTTAGTGGCAGTTTAAAAATTAATCATTTCAGTCCTGTGTACTAAGTGCATTGATTGAGGGGTGGTCTACAGACCTAAGCAGCTTTCTTAATCCTCATGTCTACACATGTGAGAAAAATAAGACACGTATGAAAAGCTATTGTTCATCTGGTTAAACACACACACACAAAAGGAAGAAAAACAGAAGTACAACAACACGGATTCTGTCTAAACTAGAATAATCTAAACTACCAGTTGAGAAGACAAGGTGTAACACTAGCTCACAGGGGCTGATGCTAACATTGTCTTCAGCCCCACCCTGAGGGCTCTCCGCAGAGCAACAAATAACCCTCACGACCACTCTGTGTGGGGCCTCCTATGCTTATCCCTCGTTTTGGAGATGGGGAACCCAAGAGAAGATGCCCAAGATCTTACAGTGAATAGGGGGGAAGGGCTGGGACTTCAATTGGGTCCACTCCAAATTCTACTTTTTTCTTTCTTTTTTTTTGATATCAGTGTTTTTTAATGGAAGTATAGTTAATTTATAACGTTGTGTTACTTTCAAGGGTACAGCAGAAAGATTCAGTTGTACATATATATATATATATATATATATATATATAATTTTTTCAGATTTTTTTTTCCATTATAGATTATTACAAGATATTGAGTATAGTTCCCTGTGCTATACAGTAGGTCCTTATTGTTTATGTATTTTACATACTGTAGTGTGTATATGTTAATCCAAGCCTCCTAAGTTATCCCCCTACCTCCCGCCCGCTAACCCTTTGGTAACCATAAGTCTGTTCTCTATGTCTGTGAGTCTATTTGTGTTTTGTAAGTAAGTTCATTTGTATCAGTTTTTTAAAGATTCCACATATAATTGATATCCTATGCTATTTGTCTTTCTCTGTGTGGCTTATTTCACTTAGTATGATCATCTCTAGGTCCATCCGTGTTGCTGCCAATGGCAACATTTCACAAAACCTACACTCTTAACCACTACCTTCAGGCTAACTATATATTTGTCACAATGCAAAGGCAGGGGTCTGGATTTTTTACTTTACAAAGCTAAATAAAGTGGATGCTTACGATATTCTGGTGAGTCAAATCCACTTTTCATTTACAATAAGTAGGACAGAAACAACCACATCTTAAATATTTTTTTTAAAGTGAAAATCACTAACTTCACTTCCTGGGCACTCACTTCCTAAGCCACAAAAGCGTGGCATATTTGTTTCAGTAATTAATTAATCTAGTTGTTATATGATTAGTGGGAATAACTGGATCTGCTAGGTATGTGGAAGTACAAGATGGCTGGGCTCTCTCTGCCTCCTCATGGCAGCAGCTGCCCGCCGCGTGTGCATGGCATGACACGCACTGTCTCCTTGCTGTCGTCGTCATCACGGTGCTGTTACAAAGCTGCACAGATGAGGAAACCGTTACGCAGAGGCAAGTGAGGGAATGACCTGCCCAAGGCTGGCTAAATTATGAGCAGAGTCCCAGGACTTGACGCCCGGTCCACCTGACTGCAAAGCCCAAGATCTAGGGCATCTATGCCTTCCCTCTTCCCACAGCGCCCCACACCCAGGTTGTTCTGCAGATCAAAGCTCAGGCTTCAAGAAGTAACAATAACTGACCTGGACATTTTCAAACGAAGTAGGTGTTACATCTCATTAGGTGGAGATGCTTTCTTTAAAATCCTGCCTAAACAATTCACAAGGGAGGCTTAAAGAACCTGAAGAGACCGAACTTCTAATTTAATTATTTTCACTGTTTTAATTCGTTATTAAAACTTTGAGGATGTACTATTTCCAATGGTATTTGACTGGATGCCATGATGTCTGTTTTACAGTTTTGAGATTTCTAAACCTTAACCAGAACAATCAATATTTAAGTATATAATTCTACTTAAAATCATTAAAAACCCATTTTAATTTAAGAAATGTGATTTGTGGCAATGTCACAAGATACACAAACATTTATTGGAAAAGTCAGATTTTTCAAAAGGGGTTTGATATTACAAAGGGAGGGACCTGTCGACATGAATACTTCTTAGGATGGGAGTTGGTGGGGTACACAGCAGGACAGCCTTCCTACAAAGCCCCTAACACCCTCCCCTCTCAGGGACCCACACCCAAGAGCTGGTGCCCCACCCCTGAGACGAGCTAGAAGAGGAAAGGGTTTGGAACCATGGGCATGTGTCTGTGACTCCCAACAGGGCCTGCCACGAAAAGATTCCAATTCTCCAAGTTAAAAAAAGGACTGATTGTTCTTTGTCCATAATCCTAAGGTGTAAATATCTAACCAGCAGAACCAGTTTACACCCTTCCTAATGGATCAGTGACAACCTCACGCCAGCAGCCACGTTTCTGAAAGGCAGCCAGGTTGTGGCAGCCCTGTTCCCCTCAGCACCCTTCCCGAACTAAAGGCCAGACAGTCCCTCAACATCCCCACCTCCCAAAGCCCACCAACCCCTGAGCCCTGTGATGCTCAACAGTTTGCATTGCTTAGAGGGACTGTGCTTTGCCAGCCAGCTCTCTGTTGCTTGGCCAGCAGTGAACTCAGGTCTTCAGAGTGATGGCCTCTCCTCCAGTGGCAGGAACTGATTGAAAATGCAAGGACCATAGCAAAGAAGACAGACAGTGACAACCGATGAAATCTCACTCCTCGGAGGAGAAATGCAAAGGAACAGCACACCAAAACCACTGAGGCAAATCCGAAGAGGAACAGGAGCTTGATGTGGTCTCAAAATATCTCCCCGTGGCCGTTTCTTTTCACCAAGAGAAAAACTTACTTTTCTACAGTGGGGCAGTGTGGCAGAGGCCGCCAGAGCCAGGGGATCAAAATCAGAACCACATGCCTCATGATGGGATGTGACCTGGTGACACAAACACAGCCTCCCCCGTGACTGATTCCCGTGTAAAATACAAAACCCGAATCTAACAGTGAGGAAGCGTCTGACAAACTCCCCAGCTGAGGCAAGTTCTCCACAATGACTAGCCTGTATTTTCCCACAATTTCAACATCGTAGAAGACAAAGGCATTAACAGATACACACTACTGTATATAGAATAGATAAACAACAAGGACCTAGTGTATAGCACAGGGGACTATATTCAATGTCTTGTAATAACCTATAATGGAGGGACTTCCCTGGTGGTGCAGTGGCTAAGAATCTGCCTGCCACTGCAGGGGACATGGGTTCGAGCCCTGGTCCAGGAAGATCCCACATGCCGCAGAGCAACTAAGCCTGTGCACCACAACTACTGAGCCTGTGCTCTAGAGCCCACGAGCCACAACTACTGAGCCCACGCGCCTAGAACCCGTGCTCCTCAACAAGAGAAGCCACCGTAATGAAAAGCCCGCGAGCCGCAATGAAGAGTAGCCCCTGCTCGCCCCAACTAGAGAAAGCCCACGCGCAGCAATCAAGACCCATCACAGCCAAAATTAAATAAATAAGATAATAAATAAATTTAAAAAAATCTATAACAGAAATCATTTTGCTGTACACCTGAAACACTGTAAATCAACTATACTCCAATAATTAAAAAAAAAGAAAAGGAAAGGCAGAACAACTCTGCTGTTTAGAAGACTCTAAGGAGACAGATCCTGGACTGGATCTTAAATCAGGGGGAAAGTGTTATAAAGGACAGGACTGGGACGCTGGGTGAAATTTGCATGGGGGCTGTGTTTTAGACAATAGTAGTGCATCAGTGTCAGGTGCCCTCAGTACGATCACTGTGCTGATGCAGAATAACAGCCTTGCTGAGGACATGGCGTCCACCACTAACACTGAAACGGTTAAGGGAAAGAATTCTATTCCCTTGTAGAAGGGAGCGGGAAAGGGAGGGATGATAAAGTCAATGTGGCAAATGGTAAAAGGCTAATTATGGGCAAAGGGACCATGGGTTCTTCATCCCAGTCATAGCTGGTGTGCTCCATGAAGCTTTTAAGAGACTCTGCACACATTTCATTCACTCTTCTCAGGTGTCTTGGGGTGGAGGTGGTGGTTGGAGCGGAGGGAGGACTGGTCTGATTTACCTGGTCTGGTACGTAGACAGGGTGTTCCCAATACATATATACACAAATACAATTTATAGATGAGTTCCATAAGCAGCAGGAATTTCAGTCCTGTTCTTCAAATCTGAGAGGCATTTATTAGAACTCCTCTCTGATTTTTTCATTAGATTAATATTAAACAAATGGCCTTACCCTATGGTGCTAGCAAGATCTTCCCAGTCTATTTCATTAACATCTTCCACATTTATTTCATTCAACCTATGAGAAAAAATAAAAATTAAGTTTTCAAGCCAAAAATCAACAGGATCCACATCTTCATGGGCTCACAGAATATTAAGAGCTGGAAGGCCTCAGCGTGTTCACCCCTGCTCCAGCTCCCCTGTTACACAGGCCCAGTGTCACTGGCATGCTAACCCAAGGTCAGCCCAAGGTCTTGGGGTGAGCTACAGACCAAAAAATCACCCTTCCTCCTCCTGAGCCCTTTGCATCTCCCACCAAGCCTAGTAAAAAACACAACTTCACAAGGAACTATATTAAATATGCTGTGATAAACCATAATAGAAAAGAATGAAATATGAAAAAGAATATATATATGTATAACTGAGTCACTTTGCTGTATAGCAAAGGTTAAACACAACATTGTAAATCAACTATACTTCAATTAAAAAAAAAAAAACACAGGGACTTCCCTGGTGGCACAGTGGTTAAGACTCCACACTCCCAATGCAGGGCGCACGGGTTCGATCCCTGGTCAGGGAACTAGATCCCACATGTATGCCACAACTAAGAGTCTGCATGCCACAACTAATGAACCTGCCTGCTGCAACTAAGACACGGCACAACCAAATAAATAAATACAATATTAAAAACCAACCAAACAAACAAACCAAAACACAACTTCACCATTCAATGTAGACACACAAGAGTAGTATACATGTGTACTCAGCACTTACTAAGTGACAAACACTGGGTTAAGACCTTGATACCCACTAATCCATTTACCCTCAACACCACCTGATGAAGCTAGGGGATTATGTCCTTTCCACAGGCCAGGAATCAGGGTTGAGAGCTCGGGTCATTGGCTCAAGGTTTCATGACTCATAGGTGGTACCCACATTGGAACCCAGGCCTGCCTGACGTGAGATGCCCTCCTTGGCTCTGCTAGTCTCTGCTGTCTCTGGTAGAGGAGAAAAACCCCAGCCACGCCAGCGTGGAGAACGAGGAAGCGCACCAATGAAGGAGAAGCAGGCTTCCTGACAGAGCGCAAGAATAATGAAGCTGGACAGGGCGGCCAGAATCCAAAGGTTTCTTCTGCTCTTTGCTGTTCCTCATTGGACATGAGGCCAGGTCCACTAGACTCGCAGTCTTTGTAAAACAGTTCTGTGTCTCCCTGTCGATCAGGGGAGGGAGGACTCTGCACGGACCAGGAACTCAAAGACAAAACTAAAGACCAAGCAGCAGTGACGCCAACTAATGCATGCTAGAGAGCAGTAGGGCTCGGCCTGAAGTATTTACCTCCATTTTCCAATGGACAGAAGTAAGCAATGTCTATGTGAAAGCCTTAAAGACTCAAAGAGCTATGTTTATTGAGTGCATGCTACGTTTTGGATGCATTATTTCATTTCTTCGGCCAATAACACTAAGAGGCAGGTACTGTTATTATCATCCTCATTTAACATGAACAAACCAAGAACTAGAAAGGCAGGAAACACATCCAAGGTCATGCACGTAGAAAGTGCTGGAACAGGAATATGAACCGTGGTAATCTTACTGCAGATTCTGCTGTTTAACAATTACTCTTTGGCTAGAGAGGAAAACGGGTAAAATATCGTCACTTTCTATTTCTGTACCTTTCAATGAGGTTGATCTTGGCCTGTAGGGCATTAAGTCCCCGGTATACGTCCCGACCATTTGTCCTCTTCTTGGTTAGAATTTCCGTCCTACATTGAAAGAAAGAAAAACAGTTTATTTTCGGGGTAAAGTTTCCATTAAAATGTCCTTTGTTTTCCTCATTTAAATTGTCCTTATTCAGAACCACTTTATAACTTTTGCAACTCATCACAGCTAAGATTTACCACCATCAAGAATATACCTTTTTAAAAGTTTTTTAAAGTGGGAGAGGGTAAATAAAGAGATAGAAAGTTGATGGTTATTGAAAATGAGTGATGGATACAAGGAGTTCTAAGTTGGTGTGTGTTACACAATTTCCATAATAAACAGTATAATAAAAGGGAGGAAAAAAAAAGAATAAGCCTGCTTGCAGGTGCTAAAGGATGCTGTGTAGACTCAATTTATTTTTGCTTGTTTATCAAACAGAGAGATATTGCTCTTATTACCATTATAGCTGCTGAAACACCAAACTACACAGATTTACTAAAGTGATCAATGACTCCATGATTCCTCTAAGGCCCCAAGTTCAAGGCTGAGGGAAAGGGTTCCCTGAAGTTCCTAATGAGAGAAGCAGCCCAATTAAAAATATTTAAAAAGTGCTTCTCTTGAAGAGTGAAATCTGTCACAATCTGATGGACAGATCATGAGCTGTGACATTTACTTTCTTGAGCAGGGAGGTACATGAGGCACACACAGAGAAACTGAGAGTTTTTACGAATAGCCGCCCATGTTCACTGGTTTGAAATGTACCCGCTGATGCCATTTCAATGTTTCATGAAGTAAACCTATGCTCAGCATTCAAGTTTCCTACTTTTTTTCTTCAAATTAAAAAAGAGGGCTTCCCTGGTGGCGCAGTGGTTGAGAGTCCGCCTGCCGATGCAGGGGACACGGGTTCGTGCCCCTATCCCGGAAGATCCCACATGCCGCGGAGCGGCTGGGCCCGCGAGCCATGGCCGCGGAGCCTGTGTGTCCGGAGCCTGTGCTCCGCAACGGGAGAGGCCACAGCAGTGAGAGGCCCGCGTACAGCAAAAAAAAAAAAAAAAAAAAAAAAAAGAACCCTTGCATGTTATTTAATTATGCTGATTCTGAAGCACGGCTCCCCTTCATCATTTCCTTTTTAAGACACTGACATATCATCTTCCAACCGAGGCTTTATAACCCACTCCTTTTTTAAAAGAAATTAATTAATTAATTAATTATTTTTGGCTGTGTTGGGTCTTCATTGCTGAACGTGGGCTTTCTTTAGTTGTGGCGAGCAGGGGCTACTCTTCATTGCGGTGCATGGGCTTCTCATTGCAGTGGCCTCTCTTGTCGCAGAGCACGGGCTCTAGGCAGGTGGGCTTCAGTAGTTGTGGCACACAGGCTCAGTAGTTATGGCTCACAGGCTCTAGAGTGCAGGCTCAGTAGTTGTGGCACACGGGCTTAGTTGCTCCACGGCATCTGGGATCTTACCAGGCCAGGGATCGAACCCGTGTCCCCTCCATTGGCAGGCGGATTCTTAACCACTGCACCACCAGGGAAGCCCCCACTCCTTTTTTTTTTTTTTTTTTTTTTTCGGTACGCAGGCCTCTCACTGTTGTGGCCTCTCCCGTTGCAGAGCACAGGTTCTGGATGCACAGGCTCAGCAGCCATGGCTCACAGGCCTAGCCGCTCCGCGGCATGTGGGATCTTCCTGGACCAGGGCACGAACCCATGTCCCCTGCATCGGCAGGCAAACTCTCAACCACTGCACCACCAGAGAAGTCCCCACTCCTTTTTTTAAGCCTAAGATATAGGGGTAGAAAGGGCTCTGGTTCCTCCATATTACACACTTCCCCCCCAAAACATTATCTGTCCTTATTTCCTGAGGGTAGTCTTCTAGTAAGATAAATATTCTACAGCAGAACGGTAAGGTATATAAACAATACTCAGTATAATCTAGCAGTTTGCTTTTAACGTACAACATGCCCACTCTGGATTTCATTCTTCTTTAATGGTCAAGATGACAGAGCCCCCTTTATGCAGGATGATGGAGCCCCGTTTATACAGGAGACCTGGGTCGTGGGCTGTAGAACCACTGCTTCAAGCTGTCATGTTGCAGCTGAAAGTTAGCTCGGAATCCCTCCAGGGCTGGGAAAAGCTACGTTGGGCAAAGAACATGCAGCAACATCTGGACCAAAACTACTTCTTCATGATGGATGTACCTAAAGATGTTCTAGGATGAAAGAGTATGACTGCCCTGCTTTGGATGAAGACAGAGGAACTGCTGAATTAGAAAGCAAAAGTAAAAAGGTGGAGGTATTACTGATCACTACACTTGTGATTTCCCTCCTAAATATCCAGACGTTAATTTTGTATTTCTTTCATGCTATAAATAGGTAACAATCTTGTTTTATGAAGAAAGGGACAGAGTGAAGAAATCAGAAGTCAATATTCAATATTAAAAAGATTCAAGTTCTGTTTACAAAACAGAAACAGACTCACAGATACAGAAAACAAACTTATGGTTACCAAAGGGGAAAGGGGGCAGGAATAAATTTGAAATTGCAGATTAGCAGATACAAACTACTATATATAAAATAGATAAACAACAAGGTCCTACTGTACAGCACAGGAAACTGTATTCACTATCTTGTAATAAGTTACATTGGAAAATAATCAAAAAAAATAATATATATGCACAACTGAATCACTTAGTACACCAGAAACTAACACAACATTGTAAATCAACTCTACTTCAATTAAATAAATAAATAAATAGAATAAAAAGGTCCAAGTTCTTTATGAAGAAGCCACACAATGAATCAGGGGTGGTTAAATGCTAACTTAAATCAGCTTTCGATATTGAAGTGGTTGGAGCAGTGGATTAGAGAGGATCATTCTTGACCTACTGTAAGGCTTTCCACGTGGTAGTTACAGATATTCTTAGTAACCTCAGCAGTCCACCCCTCTCCGGAAGTTGCTGAGAGAGGGGCAGGGAATGCTTCTTGTTGAAATTTATGTAAGAAGCCTCAAACTTACCACTTACTTTGACACTGCATCCAATTCCTGGTTTCCACTTTTGCCTCCACTTCTACCCAGGATATGCCTTTGTACAGTTTTTCCCAAACAACTGACAGGCGACCTTCAGGATTCTCTTGGAGTTTAGAATCCATCTCGTTTAGCTCCTGGGGAGACATTTCCTTTAGAATCACTTCTTCAACAGCCTTGATTAGTTTCTGGGTGTCCGTCTTGCTCCAAGCACCATGATTTCTTTCTGTTGACATAAAAGGATGGTCTTGAAGTTGCTCATCTATTTGCTTTCAAACACAATATTAACAACAAAATGATGATGAGGGGTATCTGTCATTTGACATCTCTCCAAACCCACAGAAGCTACAACACCAAGAGTGAACCCTAATGTGGACTGTGGACTCTGGGGGGTTAAGATGTGTCAAGGTAGCTTCACGGATTGTAACAAATGGACCACTCTGCTGGGGGGTGTTGAGAATGGGGGTGTGCCGTGCATGTGTAGGGCAGGAGATAAGTAGGAAGTCTTTGTACCTTCCTCTCACTTTACCTGTGAACCCAAAACTGCTCTAGAAAAATAGTCTTTTTTTCCCTTAATTTATTTATTTTCTTTATTTTTTTGGCTGTGTTGGGTCTTAGTTGCAGCACATGAGATCTTTGTTGAAGCACGTGGGATCTTTTGTTGCAGCGCAGGCTCTTTGTTATGGTGCACGGACTTCTCTCTAGTTGTGGCGTGTGAATTTTCTCCCTCTAGTTGTGGTGCATGGCCCCTGTAGTTTGTGGCATATGGGCTACAGGGTGCGTGAGCTCAGCAGCTGTGGAACACGGGCTTAGCTGCCCCGCGGTATGTGGGATCTTAGTTCCCCGACCAGCGTCCCCTGCATCTGAAGGAGGATTCTTTACCACTGGACCACCAGGGAAGTCCCAAAATAAAGCCTTTATAAACAAAAAGGTAAATCAGACACTTTTCAGAAGACAATGGGCAACATCTCAATTACACAAACATAAAACTATCAGTTATGCACTTCCCTGGTGGTGCAGTGGTTAAGAATCCGCCTGCCAGTTCAGGGGACACAGGTTCGAGCCCTGGTCCAGGAGGTTCCCACATGCCGGGGAGCAACTAAGCCCACGCACCGCAACTATTAAATCTGTGCTCTAGAGTCCGCGTGTCAGAACTACTGAGCCCTTATGCCACAACTACTGAAGCCTGCGCACCTAGAGCCCGTGCTCTGCAACAAGAGAAGCCACGGCAATGAGAAGTCCGTACGCCACAACAAAGAGTAACTCCCGCTCGCCACAACTAGAACAAGCTCGCGCGCAGCAATGAAGCCCCAACGCAGCCAAACAAAACAAAACAAAACCAAAAAAACTATCAGTTACATGCAAATCAAAATGAAACTACGAAAGTGGCCATAGATTCCTTTTAAGGACCAATCACACTCACACACACATACACACACACACACACATACACAACCAACTGCAAAGAAAACAAATCCTTTCTTAATGCAATCTTTTTTTTATCTTCGAGAAAGCTGTTCTTCCTGTTTCTAAGAGTAATACCTACTGCAAGAAATTGTGAGGTTCCCAAACATTTAGTGGAAAGAGAATAACCAAACGACTTTCATGTTATATAAATAACTCTCCCCAAGAGTTTCTGGAGTGAAATTAACAGCTACAATGGCGTCACCACAGTACTTGATGAAGGCACCTGTGAATTTCTTTTTTTCTTTCTTTTTTTTACATATTGCACTCATTAAGCTATTTTTTTTAATTAAAAAAAATTATTTGGCTGTGTTCGGCCTTAGCTGCAGCACGTAGGACCTTCGTTGTGGCACACAGGTTTCTCTCTAGATGCAGAGTGTGGGCTTAGTTGCTCTGCAGCATGTGGGATCCTAGTTCCCTGACCAGGGATCAAACTCATGCCCTCTGAAGTGGAAAAGTGGATTCTTAACCACTGCACCACCAGGGAAGTCCCAGCACCTGTAAATTCCTAAAGCCAGTCCTTGGTGCAGGGCATCAAAAGCTTCTATGATTCGCTCTTCTTGTCTACATGCTCACAGTCATGCTAAGGAAGAGGCCGCAAGCTGGAAGGCTACAGATATCTTCGATCTGGCCTACAGAATGTTATTGTTACTATTTCCCCAATAACAATTTGGATGAATATTTAAAAATCAAGAGAATCCCAAGAGGGTTTTCCCTGGTAGGGCAGTGGTTAAGAATCCGCCTGCCAACGCAGGGGACACGGGCCCAATCCTTGGTCTGGGAAGATCCCACATGCCATGGAGCAACTAAGCCCATGCACCACAACTACTGAGCCTGCGCTCTAGAGCCCACGAGCCACAACTACTGAGCCCATGTGCCACATCTACTGAGCTTGCGCTCTAGAGTCTGTGCGCCACAACTACTGAAGCCAGCGCGCCTAGAGCCCATGCTCCACAGCAAGAGAAGCCACCACACTGAGAAGCCCGCACACTGCAACAAAGAGTAGCCCCTGCTCACCGCAACTAGAGAAAGCCCGCTCACAGCAACGAAGACCCAACACAGCCATAAATAAATAAATAAATAAATAAATAAATAAATAAATAAATAAATAAATAAATTTATTTTAAAAAAGAGAGTCCCAAGAAAAAAAAGATCTTGATTTCACACACACGTGCAAATCCAGATGTTTGCTTTACTTCTTGGAAACTGGCAGAATTGGCTGTGCTGAGTCTTCGCGTGGCACCGGTGGCCAGAGTTGGTGGCACAAAAGGCGTGGTCTCCACCACCTCAGAGTTTACCACGTGCGGACATGCAGACGCCTTGCTGGGACCCGCTGCACGGCTCTGCCTGCAGGGCCGGAGCATGTGAGCCTCTGGGCTGAAGCTAACACCCACTAAGGACTGTCTTCTGAAAGCAACTGGGGACTTTTTAAGGTGAAGAATATAACCAAGGAAGCTTTTTATGAAAGAAGAGAACAGACAAGAGACGACTGACACTGGCTTTGGGAAACGTCCCTGACTAACAGGCCCTCCCTTTGATGGTTTCCCTGGTCACCTGGGGGAAAGGACCTTGGTGGCCCAGGTTCTCCTGCCCACCGGCTGAGTGGGTTTCAGTTTACCTGGCAGTTGGAGTCACACTGAAAGCTACTGACATAACGTGTGGCAGAAATCAGTCTGGTGAATAAAGGCTGCATCAATATGCATGAAGAAATAAATGAATCAGTAAGAGAATGGCTGAAAGAGTGATGACTCTCTCAGAAGACAGGCCTGCAGTGATGCCTGGGCCCTGGGCCACTGTGGGCTGATTTGTTCACCAAAGTGGGCTCTAGAGACCACGACTTACAACTGCTGATCTGGGAGAACTTCAGGGCCACAGAGAGGCTACTTCCAGACATCATCTCGCCAATCTTTCTCCAGTCGTTTCCATGGAGGGACTGGTATATCTTTAGCTTCTCGGTATCTCCTTTGCTATACCTTAGAGGAAGGGAAAACAGATCACAGCTAAGCGTTAACCACAAGCTTAAAACCACTATTCTCACTGCAGCACGCTGCGACGCTGGGAGAAGCCGTATAGGGCGGGCTGTCAGGAAACCTGCTCAGCGCAGTCCTACCAAGGTCCTGAGCCCAGATACTTCCTGTCTCGGCATCGCAACCATGAGCACCCTGTAAGTCAGTCACCGCAGTCCCTGGCTCACTTACACAGAGGCCAGGGCAAATAATCTGATCATGCTATTCCCCAGCCAAATCCATAAAGGCTTCACACAATAAAACCCAAACTTCTGACTGTGCCTGCAAAGCTCGGTGCTCCCTAAGTTCAACCCTATTGGCCTTATCGGCCTTTCTCACCTCGAAGCCTCTGGACCTGTGTTGGGAATGGCCTCCCTCCACCGCTGGAAAGCTCCTGCAAGCTCTTCAGAAGCAGCTTAAATGGTGCATCTTCAGAGAGGGCTTCCCTGACCACCTGGTTGGAGGTGTCCTGCTGTCCTCTCCCACAGGACACTCTGCTGCTCTCTCACTGCCCCCGTCACCACTGGCAACTGTACGCTCGTGGCTTCCCTGGTTTATCTGACCCTTCGTCTAGGCCACCACTGGCCAATGGAAATATGAGCCACAGATGTCATTTAGAATTTTCTAGTGGTCAGGTGAAAATTAATTTTATTAATTTTTTTAAAGATAATTTATTGGCTCAGGCAATTGAAAAGTCCAGATACAAGTGGGCCCTAGGGTGAGCTTAATCCAGGAGCTCAGTCAAATCACCAAGGACCACTTCCCACCATTCCACTCTGCCTTCCATGTGTTTGGGGGTTTTATTTAGCGGCAGCATGCGGCATGTGGGATCTTAGTTCCCCAACCAAGGATCAAACCCACACCCCCTGCAGTGGAAGCACGGAGTCTTAACCACTGGACAACCAAGGAAGTCCCTAATTTTATTTAGTTTTAATGAATTAATAACATATCTTATTTAACTCAATATACTAAAAATGCAGCCATTTCAACATGTAATCAGAACCTAAAAGTATGAATGAGACACTTTACACTCTCTTCTCCACACCAAGCCTTCTAAGTCCATTGTATACTTCACTCTTCAGCGCATCTCAGCTTGGACTAACCACAGTTCAAGTGCTCCATGGCCACATGAGGCTGGTGGTCACATGGATGGACAGCACAGCTCTGGAGGGGAAGTCCTCGGAGGGTGGGGACCCTGTCAGTTTTCTACACTTTGGAACCCGGTAATGCTTGACAGACAACAGGTGCTCAATAAAGATGAGACAGGGACTTCCCTGGTGGCGCGGTGGTTAAGAACCTGCCTGCAAATGCAGGGGACATGGGTTCGATCCCTGGTCTGGGAAAATCCCACATGCTGTGGAGCAACTAAGCCTGTGCGCCACAACTACTGAGCCTGAGAGCCACAACTACTGAAGCCCGTGCGCCTAGAGCCCATGCTCCACAACAAGAGAAGCCACCGCCATGACAAGCCCACAAACTGCAACGAAGAGTAGGCCCTGCTCGCCACCACCAGAAAAAGACCGTGCGCAACAACAAAGACCGAACACAGACAAAAATAAAAGATGTGACAGATGCCTTAGCACAAATCGGTCACAGTTTAAGGAAGTTAAGAGGCAGCAATCCCACATAAAAGCAAATACATTAAAAGAAAAGAACTAAAGTGCACTATAATATATGCAGATTTTGAGATTAAACATCTTAAATGTTTAAGGGAAAAAAAGCCATCATTATGACATTTTATAATTCCTTTTTGGTGGGAAGGAAGAGGGGTCAGAAGTGGTAGTTTATGTTATTACTAATGCAACACAAAAGCAGCCCTAATAAAATACTAACCATTTCTAATGAGGATGATCCACAACTACCGGGGGACAGTAAGATCCTAGCATTCTCAGAAATGGATCTAAAATGCAGAGCATGGTGAACAGAGATGCGAAATCCTTCACCATTAAGAATCAAGCTTTTTAGCAGTTTCCTTTATAAGGCAAGCAGGGTCTTCCTGAGATTTAAAACAAGACTTAAAAGTACCCTTGAAGCAACAAAAAAGAGGACATGAGAGAAAAACAGAGTGTACGAAAATGAGGAAACAGGTGTACTGACCTCCATGGCCCCTTGGAGCCTTACAATTCTTTGATTTTTGACTTTCTATGGCTTTTTCACTTAAGAGTTCCTTAAGTTGGAAACATACTTTAAGGGTAAATGGTCAGCACAACACAAGTAATATGGTACCAGTGAATGAACTTTATTATCAGAATGACAGACCTTCATTATTTGAAAAATGCCATTTCCCACAGTGATGTAACAGGTAGAAAAACAGGTTACCTCATTCATTTACCAAAAGCATCATTTTGGTCCCACTTAAAATGTCACCCTTAGTGAATTTCCTTAAAGTACATGGCGGGGGCTTGGGAAAAAGAGAGGGCAGGTTTCAGTCTGTGTGGAGGCGCCTTTCTTCTACTTCCGGTTTATTTCTTTTGGTAAAATTTTTAAAAAGAAGCCGAGGTCATATCAATGTTACGTTCTGATAGTACCTATGTCCTGATTCAAGATCACGGCGCTCAGTAGGACCCAACTGGCCGTGACAGATTCACTCCATCTGCCTCCTGGAAGTGAGATCAGTAGTTGAGCCCTAGGTGGCTGTCTGGGCCCTCAAGGGTAGGAGCTGATGCTTTCTCCCTCATCCCTTTGTCCTTAAGCAGAGTGCTTACCCACCACTGACGCTCAGTCTACATTTGATTTATTTGGAATGTTGGAAACAGAACATAATTGGGTATTTTATTTAGGAAAAAAGGGAGGACAGAAAGGCTACCGCCACATGAAGCTCTGCATTGATGTTACCGAATCACACTTAAATGACCTCACACAAATGCTCACCCCCACCTTCAAATATTTACTGAAAACCCAAAGCACTGGGCTCAGTGCTGAAGGGCACACATCACACTGAGAAGGAAAGTCTGGGTTCGCAGGGAGCTTACAACTTAGGAGACTGCCGAGAAAACTGCACAGGTGACGCTAAGAGGCAGCGCGTGGAGAATGCTACAATTGACAGCATAAAGTAAAAGCCAGGGATTTAGAAAGGGGAAGATGACAGAAGATTTATTCAAGAGGTGGAAACTGAAAGGGACTTTGGAGACATACACCTGACGGCACATCTGGTTTCACACACGAAACTCTTCACGATTTTGTTGTGTACGTTTTGATTTACAGTATCAGCAAAGACTAGAGAAATGCTCTGCTCAAGTTTTTTCTTACCTGCCTTTGTAATTGTTGACATCAAACATCTTCTTTGCTCGACAGTATATGAGTTTCCAGGGCCAGGCAATGCCCTTACCTAAAGTCGGAAGAGAGGTGGTCAGAGGGACAACCGGAGCGTGGCATGAAACACAGTCACAATTATAAAAGAAACCCAGAAGGGCCCCTTTTTACAGCACACGCTATCCTAGACCCCAGGTGGAGGGTGCGGTTTCCTATGTCCTGCAGAGAGCCGTCTTGGGGAGCAGATATACAAAATCCCCAGTTTCCGTGGCCATCTCTGGAAACTAGATGCTTAGTATGTAGGGGCTCTAGCTTCTGTTCTGCTAAATTCACGGAAATGACCCTTATTAGGCAAAGAGCTTTTACCGTAATCTGGAGGTGGAGGACACACTCCAGCAGCTCCCCATAAGATAAACAAAAAAACTTTGCAATTGAATAAGCTTCTTCCTGCTTTGCCACTCTAAAGATGAAAGGATCCCCCAGCAGGGGCTCACTGTTCTGTTTTCCTTTGTGCATTTCACCTAAGAAATTATTCTCTTTAAATTCAAGAGAGATTTTTTTTTCCAGTCCAAACCTACATTGCTTCGTGACCTTCTAACTTCCCCAGGATACCTCCAAGAGGAGGGTTCCAGCTCAAAGCGCAAAAATGGCTCTACTTAAAAAAACGTCTGAGACTCTGGTGTATACCAGAGTACTTTGTGCAGTGTATGCAAAAAATACACAATAGAGGTCAAGAAGAGAAACCAAAACCGTAATTGTTACCAAGTAGGAAAGCTGGAAGCTGATCATCTAATTTGTTAGAAAATCTGTAAAAGCACTATCCTTGGGAGACGTGAACACATTCCAAATCCCTGAACGTATAGGCTGGCAATAAAAATACTATTAACGTAGCAGCGGCTAACATGCACTGCATGTACTGGACGGGCCAGGCATTGTGTTCAATACTCACCATGGTTATCTGTGCAAGGCTGGAAGGCTGCAGATGGTCAAAGAGGCCACAGTTCTAAACTTACCAACGTGCAATCTAAACGAGTACTTTCTTTTTAAGTCGGTGATTAGAGATTTCTCCTCTGGGTATCTGTCTGTGTACAGCAGCTTGTCTGCATTCTCGATTCCTGTCAGAGACAGAAATTCTCGCACATTTTTCTCTAACTGCTTATTTTCCTTCACGGAAATCTTGCCAAATTTAATAGCGACACCTAGGATTTGGGGAAGGAGAAAAAGGTACACAACTGTCAACAATGAATGAAAGCGAACCACCGTTTTGTCTTTAGCAATCACAACAGCACCCGTCAGCTCCTCCCCACCTATCGGGGAGCAGCCCCTACTTGTGCCCTTGACATTGGCTCTCCTGCAGAGTTCGGCCAAAGCCACACTGTCCTCCCAAAGTCTTCCCTGGCCATCCTACTCCAATGTGACCTTTCTTGTGTCATCAATTCCTTTTTACACAGTTATTTAAGAAATAAATTAACAGTAATAGAAATTCATTAAAAATTCAAACAGTGTTGAAATAAAAGTTTAAAAGAAGCGCCCCCCCCCACTTCACTATCCTCTGCCCCTCCTCCCCCCAAGGCAGTGCTGGGAACTGGGTGGCACAAACATGAACATGTATATTCTCTACGAATATATGTTGGGGGGAGGTGGGGACAATGTCACTGCAATTTACGTTCTATTCCTCGTCATAACTCAAAGCACTCAAGTCTCATTATTATTGACTGCATTACACAGTACATTTTCCTAATCTTAAACTTATTTTAAAAATCTTTTATCACTTGCAGTACACAACCTTACATTTGTAGTTCATTCTGAAACCCAATAAGCTTTCTGGGAGGTTCTTGTAACACAGTGAAATCAAGAAGGAGACCAAGCTGGGTGTTGCCTGAAGCCATGCCCACTACAACCAGCTCACCCTCAAATTAATATCCTTGAAATTACACCTCATCAAAGCTGATGATGTTGATATGCGTGTTTTAATTTGATTTCACTTGTGCCCCCGTCCCAGTGTCTCAACCACTTAACCTCCTCCCCCTCTTCTTCCGGGCTTGATCTTCTAGTCTGTGGATCACCTGGATCCATTAGTCCCGTTTTTCCTCGCCTCCCCTACCAGAAGTTGGGCACAGAGGAGGAAAACTAGTGCACTTCAGTTTGGTAATTTTACAGTGCAGATAATGATTCTGGAAGGAGATAAAGCTGAAAGTAGCTAAGGGATGCTCTTTGTGAATCTATAAATATGAACCACTCACAAAAGAAAGTCAGGGCTAGTTACGCATATAGAAAAGTTCAACAAATATTCAAGTCCCACAAGCTTACCCTGGGCTTTAAATTCTTTAAAGCGTCCCAAGTCATCCCGATATATTCACTTAGTTGTAGTGGCAGCCCTCTCCTTGATATCAGGGAGGAACTCCTGGAGCTGCCTCACAGTGGAATTCAAATCCACGTCTGAATTATCTGAATCTCTCGAACCTTCAGATAAATATTTCGTTTCAGGATCTTTAGCCGACTCCAAATTGCTTTCTTCTTCATTTGTGGGTTCTAATCTAAGGAGAAAAAGTGGATTGATTAACACTGACAGGTCACGTGCCCTAATGGCTTTCAGATTCTTTCCTTACAGTGACTCTCCCTTTGACTACGACAGCATTAAAGCTGGAAGGGATCTTGGAGTTGATTCCGTCTGTGATGTCTGAACTCTTTAATGTAGCTTTACTAACTTGGATACACCTCAGAGGCTGCCTGGAAGGTAAACATGTCGCCTTAAGCCCTATTTCCACCAGGCATTGCTTATGTTACTATTTCTCAACTGTATTGTTTCAGATATTGACTTCCTCATAAGCTCAGCCCTCTTCTACACCCATGGATACTCAAGACACCTCCCCCCGACCAATGAGTTGTTTTATAATAATGGTTACTAATTAGTTAAGTCAATATTCAGGGTTTACATCGTTACAATTGCTTCCTTGCAGTTAACAATGGCCACATATTTTCCCCTTGGCAGTATAAAGAAAACATAGTCTTCTATGTATCTATCACTAATTCATTCCCACAGACTTTCTGCCAGATGTGCAAAGGTGTTCTTAGCCAAGGGCATCAGCTAACCACCCAGACAGGAAACTGAAACAAAACAAAAACAAAAACAAAACTGTACGTATTTGTCTGAGCAAAGGGTCAACAGCTTTCACAGGTCCACAGCCCCATACAAGTTAAGAACCACAGGCCGAGAACATTCCTGCATCATTATCAGTGATCTAAAAATGTCCCCAAAGAGAGGGCACAGAGGATGATGTGAGTTGGGCCCTCTGCCATTTAACTTCTATGTGAAACTATTTTAAGCCAGGACAATCTAGCAAATGTAAGAACGTCACAGAGTAGAAAAGGGGAGAAAACCTGTCCCAACTCCCAGGAACTGAAATAAAGTGCTTCAAAAAAATTCCTGCATCTACTCATCGGCCAGGATACTTAAATGATAATTATATAAAGAACGATATCTAAGTTTCTTTTATTAGGGAGAACCCTAAGTCAAGTTTTTTTCCTGTTCAGTAGCATTCTAAGTTCTCTGATCCTTTCTCCTCTCTCTGTACATATAGACAAGGTAATTGTGGGGTCTTAAAATTCTTTTTAAACTTATACATAGAATTTCAGGGCTGAAATAATTCTTAGTGAAAACAGACTGTAACTGCCTTATTTTGTACATGAAGAACGCAAAGTACCTGCCAAGTTACTCAGTTAAATGTGCACGACATCCTATACATTCGATGGTCTATCTCTTTATGATTTCTGCCCCTTCCTATGGCCGTGCTGAACAAAGAGGTAACGGGCAGACTTCACACCCAAGACGCACACCATCAGAAGGCTCTACACCCACACGTTACCTCTGCACCTCTTCCGAACAGGCCTGGGGTTTCTCCTCTTGTGGCCTGGGTTTCACACTTTCTTCAATCAAGGTACCAGTACCTTCCACTGAATCAAAGCGCGTGTCCTCAGAGCTCGTCCTGAGCACTGAAAACTCACCAGCAGGTGCCACGGCAGTATCAACAGAAGATCTTCTCTTCCTTTTCTTAGACTTTTTCTTAAGGCCACTGGACTCCTGATTGCCCCCTGCAGTCCCGACCGCACCAATCACTTGAGATCCCTCTGAGTATATGTTCTCAGCGCTCTCAGGCGCAGGCAAGGCCTCGAATTCCTGGTCACTTGGACGCTTCCTCTTTCTTGTCTTAGACTTGCTTTGATCTGCAGACACTGGTAGTTGTGCGATTTCACCTTCTTGGCCCATGGGAGGCTGGGGTTCCTGCTCTTGGGATTCTGATCTGGGCAGGGTGATGCTTGCACCCAGACTCTCCTGGACAGCATCACAGGACCTGACTTTCCTCCGATGTTTTTTTATGCTTTTTCCCCCGAACTTTATCATGCAGTTCTGACTCATTTTCACGTGACTTAGTAACTAAATGTGCTTCAGGCCCTTTTGTTGACTTTTGCCGCTTGCTTACATCAATGTAAATGACATCGACATGCTTTCTAAAATTCTTGGGTGTGTTCACAATGTTTTCTTTTTTTTTTTAATTCTGTCTCAATTATCCTTTATTTGTAGTTTACCTTGAATTACTCTGGTAACCTATCGAAGTTTTTTTTTTTTTCTCCAATTCGTGCTGTCTCGGCGCACGTACGTGTCACCAGCTCTTTTTTTTTTTTTTTTTTTTAATTTATGGCTGTGTTGGGTTGGGTCTTCGTTTCTGTGAGAGGGCTTTCTCCAGTTGTGGCAAGTGGGGGCCACTCCTCATCGCGGTGCGCGGGCCTCTCACTATCGCGGCCTCTCCCGTTGTGGAGCACAGGCTCCAGACGCGCAGGCTCAGCAATTGCGGCTCACGGGGCCAGCCGCTCCGCGGCATGTGGGATCCTCCCAGACCAGGGCTCGAACCCATGTGTCCGGCATTGGCAGGCGGACGCTCAACCACTGCGCCACCAGGGAAGCCCCCACAATGTTCTCTTTATCCACCAGGATGTACACAATACCTGTTTCCTTATAGACTCCCAAAGCACCTTTTCTTCTCTTTTTATTCTTTTTCGGTATAGAAGTGGTCTTTTCAGGATCATCACACATTTCTGATTGCTTCAAAGCAGAAGAAACAAGATGCTGGGCATCCTTTCTCTTTTTTTTTTACCCTTAGTTATGTCAGCCGGTTTCTTTGCCAGGGAGGAGTCTCTGAATCTTTCATGGGGATGCCTCCCATGTCTCTCCTTATGTACAGAATGCTTGATCTTTTTCTAGACGAAAACTGGAGTGTGGGTTTCCAATCTGCTTGATCCTCCTTCCATTTTACTCCTATAGGGAAACAGAACCACATGGTTTCTTTTTGCAGAGCATTTTAAACATTAGCCTCAGGAGGAAAAAAAAAATCACACAAAAACGAAACTGCAGGACAAATGGCAAGCCTGGAGTCATGATTATAAGTTTTCCATTATTCTAAATGTGTAGCAAGCTCACTGTAATTCACTTGTCTGGTTCCATTGCCTTTATGATATGGAAAAAATATAGTTAATTGAGAACAGTGCTCTGCCATGATCGGGCCCTTGTTCCCCCACGGCCTCATCTTCTACCTCTCCTCTCAAACTCTGTTGCTCCAGCTACACGGGACTTTTTTTTTTTTTTTTTTCGGTTCCCCAAACATGCTCCAATCCTTTCCCTGGCTTGAGGTCTTATAAATCACGACTCCCTCACTCTGGGCCGCTCTCCGCTGTCTCCTACCCCTCCCTGCCTCCTTTCATCCTTCAGAGCTTGGCTTGAGCATCGCTTCTTCCAGAAAGCTTTAAAAGAATATAAACATTATGATACCATGCATCCTGAGTTAAGACAATATAAATGTTATGATGACGTGTATATTGAGTTAAGAGAATACATACATTATGATGCCATGTATGTTACATTCAAAACACAAAATCGTTTCATGTATCTTTTCTGAATGGATACATATGTAGTAAAACTATGAATAGAGCATGGGGAATATAACTGGTAAATTCAGGGATTAGGGACAAGTAGAGAGCCAGTTACTCTTATATCTTCAATCTTTTATTTCTTAACTGGAGTAATGAGTACAGGGGTATTTGCTATATTTTTGTCTACTCTTATTTGTCTACTCTTTTAAAGTGAACTGAAATAGTTCACTTTCTAAAAAGCAAGGGGCAGAACAAGAATACAGACTCCTTTCACTGAAAAATAAGCGTTAAGGACTTCCCTGGTGGCGCAGTGGTTAAGAATCCACCTGCCAGTGCAGGGGACACGGTTTCGAGCCCTAGTCCAGGAAGATGCCACATGCCACAGAGCAACTAAGCCCTTGCACTACAACTACTGAGCCTCTGCTTTAGAGCCCATGCTCCACAACAAAGAGTAACCCCCCGCTCGCTGCAACTAGAGAAAGCCTGCGGGCAGCAACGTAGACCCCACACAGCCATAAATGGATCAATAAATTTATTTTTAAAAAATACAAGCGTAAAAACAAGCAACTGAAGGATGTAAACATACTGTTTCAAGTATTTACCAAAAAGAGAGAGAGAGAGAGAAAAGAAAGAAACCTTTCCTGACCCTTTGAGCTTGGTCCATTCCCCAAATGCTATACTTTCATAGCAAACTATTTTTCTTTTGTAGCATTTAGCCCAGCTGTGGTTCAGAGCGGGAACATCAAGTATCCACTGACCTCAAACTAGTAGATCGCATCTTTGAGAAAGAGGCTGAATGGGCCTTGTTAGTGTCCAACAAAATGTCCAAGTTCTGCAATAAGTTGGAATGAAGTTTAATAAGGCTCCAATGTCAATTCTTATACAGAGCACGTGCATCCTGGAGTTTAAGTACAGGAATAGAAATGTACTTCACAAAAGACATGGTTAAAAATATAATTTTACAAACACAGCTTACAACTCTCCTTGCTCCGTATTGCTTCTGGGTTTCAATTTTTAAGATTTTATTTCTCTGCGACTAAAAGTAATACTAAAGGTAATACGTTTACATGGTTCAAACATCAAAATAATCTGTCCTTATTTTCCCTCCTTTCTCACAGAGAAGGCAGCATCTGTATATTCTGATCTGCATTTTGCTATTTTCACTTAACAACAGATCCTGGAGACCTCTCTGTGTCAGTGGTCTTTCAAGTCTGAATGCTTAAGCACCTTTTCTACCAGAAGGTACCTACTTTCTCCTCGGTAGTCAAGAAGCTATAAGAATTGTCTAGCTGGAAGGATGGGGAATAACAAACATATGGACTGATACCTATAAGCCAAAACTACCAGCCTCAGGATCTCACCTCCAACGGAGGCAACAGGAGCTTTGGTTAAGGCCTTCCTCCCTGGTGTCACCCAGAGATGCACAGAAACCCCTTCTTAACCCACTTCTTTGCAGCTTCCATCTCCAAGACACGCCCCCTGAGACTGCTCCAGTTAGAGTGCCTATGACCTTAGAGCCACTAAATTCAAGAGATACTTTCCTGGCCCATCTTTCAGGATCTCTCTCTCTCTCTCTCTCTCTCTCTCTCTCTCTCTCTCTCTCTTTGGCTGCACCACGTGGCTTGGCGGAATCTTAGTTCCCTGACCAGGGATCGAACCCGTGCCCCCTGCAGTGGAAGCACAGAGTCCTAACCAATGGACCACCAGGGAATTCCCTCAGGATCTCTCAATAACAATGAACAGAGCAGATAATTCCTTTTAGTATTTTTACCTTCCATTAGTTTCTTTCTTTCTTTTTGTAAATACCTTCTATGCTTCTCCTTCTGGTCTCTTGAACTCAGCACCACGTTTTAAATATATAGTCACGTCCCACTAAAACCTTCTTATGGCTTCTCCATTATTCTTTGTAAGTTTATTTATTTTATTTTATTTATTTTTGGCTGTGCTGGGGCTTCGTTGCTGTCTGTGGGCTTTCTCTAGTTGCCGCGAGCGGGGGCTACTCTTCATTGTGGTGTGCAGGCTTCTCATTGCCATGGCTTCTCCTGTGGCAGAGCACGGGCTCTAGGAGCGCAGGCTTCAGTAGTTGTGGCGCACAGGCTTAGCTGTTCTGAGGCATGTGGGATCTTCCCGGGCCAGGGCTCGGACCCGTGTCCCCTACACCGGCAGGTGGATTCTTAACCATTGCACCACCAGGGAAGTCCCTCCATTATTCTTAAAATAAAGTTCCAAATCCTTACAGACCTACCATGCCCTTCATGAGCTAGTCTAGTCCATGCCTACCCCTCCACCGCTCATTTCTCCCTGGGTTTCAGACATCCTGTCTTCTTTCGGTTCCCAGAATACACCGTGATCCTTCTCGTTATCAGGGACTTTACAAAAGCACCTCATTTCCCCAGGAATGCCTTTCCTCCGTTACCTTTCTGCGCTATAACTGGTCTAAGTTTGAAACTCACTTTCTCTCATCACTTCTGGGTCCCGCCTTCTCGTTACAATGTTTCTCAACAATCAAGCTGCTTGCCTACTGCACTTCGCTCCATTGGGACAGAACCGGCCTCTTAAGGGCTGGGATCTTCTCGTCCGTCTGGCTCCCAAATGATTCCCCGGCATTCGATATGTATGGATATACATTTATTCACACTTATTCGGAACATACCACTTCCCGCCTTTCAGGGACGTGCCCAAGCCTGGTCCCGATCCCCTCCCCACTTTGGGGTGCCCTGGAGACGCTGCTCTGCCCCGAGGTGGGCGTTCCGGGGCTGAGAGGGAGGAACGAACGAGAGGTTCCCGAGTGGAGGGGCCTGGAGCGGCTGCGGAGAAAACAGGCGCCACCCTCATCCCTGGGGACCTGGGCCAAAGGCAGGCCTCCGGGGAGGTGAAGACAGCAGCCACACACCTCTCGGCTCAGACACGCCAACTGGGAAAAAAGCCGGAGCAACTATAAGGCGCTTTCACTTACCTTCCGAACGCGTGGCCACCTGCCTTCCAATCCGGAAGTGCTGGTGTGGCGAAAGCGGAAGTGGGTGTGTCACTTCCGGCCCGCCCCCTTCGGCATCGCCCTGCCGTAGCAGCTCGCTGGCTGTGGGGCTGTGACTCGCGTCGTTTTCTGCCCAATTTGCTCCCGGGCTTGTTGCGAGTGGGGTGGGACAGGGTAGAGCGGGATCCTAAAACTAAGAAAGTGGGACAGAGCCCTTCCGCCGACTTGCTTATTCGTGCATGCATGCCATTTATTCAACAGTTTTTTTTGCTGAGGTCCGTCTGCAGTCTAGGAGTGAACAAGATGCTGAGGGCTAACCTGAGGAAGACAGAAAACAAACTAATCAACCAAGATAATTTCAGATTATCCTCTAAGGAAAATAGATCAGAGTAATGTGATAGGGAGCGACTAGGGACAGTGAGAGCTAGGTTAGATAGTAAGGAAGGCCCTTGGACGAGTGACAGTTGAGTTCTAAATGAAAAGGGTGAAAAAAATCGATGGAAGAGTGTTCCAGGCTGGGAGCAAATCCAGGGGCCCTGAACTTGGTTGCTGCAGGAACTGAAAGAAGGCCAGGGTAGCGGGAGCACCGTGAGTGACGGGGACAGAGGTAAGGGGTGAAGTCAGGGGATGGCAGGGGGTCAGTGGTGTGGAGTCTAATGCATATTGAACTTAGGTGGAGGTTAGAGGTAGAAGAAACATTGAAGATCTATTCCGATTCTCCCATTTCCACTGAGTCCTGAAGAAACTTAGCTTATGATTAAAAGTAAAGCTTTAAGCAGGCCATCAAGTCGAGGCCAGTATACATGCCACCCAAACTTTTAGTCTTACTGCATAGTGAAGACAATCACACCAGCAAAGAGATTTCTCATGGAATCCTATAACAACCCCCTGTTTTAGGAAATCGTTATTAGGTAATATCAGCCTTACTTTGTGGATGAGAAAACTAGGGCTTCATGTAACTTGTCACCGGGGAACTTATGTGGCCCCAGCTAGGATTCAAACCTGTGATCTTCCTACTACTGCAGTATCCTGCGCCTTGCTGCACCACCTGACTTCCTCTGTGTGAGCTGCCAAGCAGCTTTGATTAAAAAGTGCACAACACGCACTTATGTGAATGTCTGAAAGTGAAGCAGACTAGAGAAACCATAAAGCGTACATCATACACCTGTCACCACCCAAGGGCCTCTTCAGGCCTTGGATGGACAGTCGGAAGTCTGTCTGATTTGCTCTGGAAAGGCAGTGCTGGTGTTGTCCACTGTTGCTGTGCAAGGCCGTGCAGTGAAGGTTTGTTGCCTGTGCAACTTCTCTGTGGTGAACCCTTTACCCAGAGCCTTGTGGATATCTGCACATTTAATGAAGATGATAATGATGGGTGAATGACGGCACTAAAGGCTGGAACTAGAAGGCAGACTAGGGATCATCCAGGCTAGTGGTTCCCAAAACACTGCACCAATCACTCGGGAAGCTCTTAAAAAGTGCAGATTTCCCACTTTGCATACAGACTGCATACCAGGCACCATTATTGTGACATTGAAATCCATAGACATAATAGCATTGTAGTTCTGTGTGAGACTGTCCTTGTTCTTGGCAGGTACATGTATTTAGGGTCAGATATGATGCTGTCTGCAGATCTTTTCAAAATGGTTTAGCAGTGTGTGTGTGTGCATGTTCACACACACACACAGAAAGTAAACGTGGCAAATACTAAGGACCAGTCAATCTAGGTGAAGTCTATATGGGTTTTCCTTGTACTCCTCTTTCAAAGTTTCCATAGCTTTGAACTTAAAAAAAAAAAATCCAAAGGGGAAGAAGGATTAAAATACAGATTCTCAGATCCCATTTCCAGATATTCTGATTCAGTGAATCTGTATTTCTCAACTTCCTTTTTTTCTGTTGCACAAAGTTGGGTACCATTGATTTCATTCAACTCTAGCCTTTCCCCCCCTACACATTTCACAGAAGAAAATACCGAGGACCCAAAAGGTGACTAATTTGAGATCACACAGTGGTTTAGCTGTAACATCAGGCTTGGCATGCGGATTTCTATTTCATTCTGAAACACGTAATGCTCCGCCCCGGGCTGTGTGTGTGTGTGTGTGTGTGTGTGTCGCTGGGAGAAGTGGGAAGGGGCGGCGAGAAGGGTCGTGGTGAGTGGGGGGGTGTATGTGTCTTTGACTTGGAAGTCAAGTGTAGCTGGCCTTCTAGAACTCCGTCGCTTTTAACACAGCCCAGTGGTGATTCTTGGGTTTTTCTCAGGTCTACTTAAGAAAACTCAAAACACGTCCACTTAGGTGGCCGCCAAAAAGTTTCCTGAAAGTAAATCGACCAGCCCTGTTCCAGTGCCATTGGTCCCCTGTCACCATGGAAACGGACGGTTCCATTCTTCCTCAAGGGGTGGTCGTGATTTTCTCTCCTTTTCGAATCCACAGCGCAGAGCCCAGAAGGCGCTCTCAGGAGCCAGAGGGGCTTTTGTAGGTCTTAGTGCTCCTTGCAACGAGGGGGCGGCGCGAGGTGGGTGTGCCTCGCTCCGGAGGGAGCCCGGCGTCTGGTGTCCACCCCGGCGTCCGGGTGGTATGTCCTGGGACCGGCGGAGGGCCCCTCCGAGTTCCGCACCAGCCCCCCACCTGGGAAGGCCGCTCGATCCAGCCGGCTGGTCGACTCGCCACGATCCCCAGGATGCCAGAGGCCAGGACCTCCTGCCACGACCTCACGCGACGGAAGAAGAAGCAGCCGGTGCGCCACACCGTCAGCCAGATCTGCCTGCCCCCGCGGCGGCCCCTGACCGTGGCCGACATCCAACCGGCCATGGAGAATGAGAGGCTGGGGGTCGTGCGGGATTCCATGTTTCAGAACCCGCTCGCTCATCGTCAAGGTGAGCCGCCCCCACGCCCTTCACCCTCTTGCACTCGTCCCCTCACTGGGCACCTACGCGGCCGGGGGTTTCCACCCATCCTGCCCCAGCCCCACCGCCCCGCTCCAAGCCTGGCACTGGGAGCTCCAGCTGTGGTCCAGACAGACCTGGACCCCCAGGCGGTCATGGGCAGGCCGCATCACCTCGCTGAGCCTCAGTTTCCTCATCCTCAAAGTGGGAGGATAATGGCACTCATTAAAGGGAGTGACTGGGAAGATTGTATAAGGTAATCCCTGCGAGATCCCTGACACGTGGTAAGTGCTCCACGTTGGCGGCTATTTGCATATGTATTCACGCAGGGTGAACCCCCAGGGTGACAGACAGGTAGCAGCACCCTTACCACCAGCTTCCTTACCACCAGCCAGCCCTCGCAGGGTGCAGGCCGCCTGTCCCGATTCCCCTGCATGCCTGGGCTGCTGTTATGTAGCCAGTGTTCTGTACGTCCCTTGGAAGCATCACATCACACGCTAATTTCCACCCAATCATACTCTTAACCAGAATTACGACCCTAAGAGACAAAAAGCGCGAATCTCTGCCCCAGGGGTCCCACAGACACAAACGAGCGAGGGAGCCGCCGTTTCCAACTAGGTCGCCGCCTCTTTGATCGCACGCTCCCTTACATTAGTCACGTTTCGGGAATGGTGATCACCCAACGCTGGCGTGGCATCTACGCCCCTTTCCGGGGCCTCAGGGAAGGTCAAGTTGAAGTTTGGCGCTTGGGAAGCTGGTCATGGAGCAATTTTACCTTGCGCCACTGGAGGGCAGTGTGCCTTTAAAAATGTGCGCAGTTCCCCAGATTCCGGGGGTGGACGGCGCAGGTGACAACCGTGGATTCAGTAACAATTATTTATCTGAACGCCAGGAGCTGTTTAGAGCCCAGAGGTTTTGGTTGTTGTTAGTTTTTTGTTTGTTTCGTACAGGGAACCTGGGCTTTCTTAACATCGTGGTAGAATTAGCTGAGTTAACTGGCTCCTGTGAAAACATGGATTCTCTGCTCTTGCCCTACCCAAACTGTTTCCTGGACCAGCAGCTGGGAGAAGCTGGCTTATCACACTAGGCACCCTTCCATCTAACACCTCCCCTTCCTAGGCCTCCCAAAGTGGAGCAAAATCCTTCACTTATTTATAGGTGAGAAGAGCCACTCTCAGAGGACAGATGGCACAGACAGATGGGGTTCACCACTCTGGGATCAAGGGGAGAATCAATTTCCTCACCTCTGATCATTGCTTTTACTCAAGCAGTTACTGGGGGACCAACGCCTTCCTAGTTAAATACAAAATGGACAGTGTAATGGAGTTATTCTCCATGGTGAATTAAGTGTGATGCACACCCCAAGCTATAACATAGCCATAGAGACACATACATACATATAGGTATATGCATAGATATATACACATTGTATATACACATATGTATGCACACATACACACATGTGTATGTACAATATACATGTGTTTAACATGTATAACATACATCTCTAAGTAAACATTTCCCCTCCCATTTTTCCTTTTGCTCGTGCTGCATATCAAGAAAGACAGTATTTGTCCTCTGGATGGCACTAGCTGAACAGCTTCCAGATGAATTCAGTCCTAATTCCTGAACTTGAACTTTGGGTTGGAAAACGTGTGGGAGACACTGACCCACCACCGAGGGTTCTGTCTTCAGAGCATGTGACACAGAGCAGGGCTGCCCCGTCAGCGGTGACTCGGCTCAAGCAGCAGGGGGCGCCCTGGTGATCGTGCCCAGCTTGTCTCCTGTCAGGAAAGCAGGTGTTTCCTTTTTTCTTTTCTCCCTCCAGTTCTTGATGGGCCGTAAGGTAGTTTCAGTAGTAGTGAAGATTATGTCCACATTTCAATACTGACCAGCACCACCAGATTTTTCTACTAAAATCTGGCCTAAGTAAAAGCTGCAGAAACATTGAGAGCAAGGAGTAACCTTGATTATTACCTTCTTCAGACCCCTCCTTACACTGGCGACGCTGAGGAGGTCTGTGGTGGGTTCTTTGTGCCAGGTTCTGGCAGAGCCAGGGGTATAAGCTTCGTTCACTGGCTCCCAGCCCAGCTTTACTTTTACCACTCCAAAAAGCTTCCTCTATTTTAAAGGAAATTTAAATTATGAAAAAAAACTTTGAGGTTTTCAGCTCTCAAGAAAAGAAGATTGAAAATATCCAAGATGGTGGAGCCTTTAAAAAAATCTTTTTAAACAATAATGTATTGCTGAAATTTCTGTTGAGGCATGGCTTGTGGATTTCTTGACTGTGGCATGTCAGTTTCACAATCCCAGATTTTCAAACCCTTGTTTCTGTGCGAGTTCTCATTGTGTGCAGCAGAGGTGGGAGTGCCCTCTGCCTGGGGTGTCTGCAGGAGAATGATTGGAACTGAAGTATATTTTGGTTTTGTCTCCGTCTGAATCTGAACGTTGCATCTGTATTGGGGGAACATAGCACCTGAGAAAGAGTCATTGACTCCCCCATGTTGGGAGGTTGGTGCTCAGATTGTTTTCTCCAGTGAATAGGATTGCAATTTTCTTTTTCATTTAAAATGCAGACACACTGCCTGAACGAACACAACACTGCTGTTTCACTCCCATGGAATTTACCGGGACGTACACACATCAGTTATTCAAGAACATGTCTGCCAGATGTCACCATAACCAAGTGAAAAGTGAAAACCTCAGACATCCAAGCAGATATTTTATCAGCAAGAGCTCAACAACTCTTTGCCTCATTTAAAACCAAGCCAGCTGGCTATTGAGTGGGGCTGATTGAAACAACTGCATGTTTTAATGTGGCCACAAGAAGATGCAGGTGTTTTCCATTAGAAAGGGCATCTATTCTATTGTATAAAGTGACGTGTGGTTAGCCAGTTTTCCTTCAAATGTGACTCTCTGGGAAGAATAAAATTAAATAGAGAGAGAGCCAGGCTTCTCCCTGCTTGATTCTCATTTCCCCAGAACTCTGTGACTCAACAGAGGATCCTGCGAAAATAGCCTTCAAGGCTCCTTTACAGAACCTGTTAGGGTGCACCCTTCCTGCCATCAGAACTCGACTGATATCCTGTCAATACAATTGTGGGGAGAGACTGTTTGGTTTGCTCCACTGACAGCCTTGAATCTTCTGTTGCCCTGGAGAGGCAGGCTAGGTACAGGGGTGGAATTTATTGAATTGAGCATCCTTAGAGTGTGCAAATGATCACGGCACCCGATGTTTTTCATAATTTCTCACCGACTCTGTTTTTCGGTGGGGCTTTTTGTCACAAACAAGAAGCATGTAGATTTGTAGATAGAGCTATAGAATCACGTCATTCTGGGGTTGGAAGGAAGCTTACAGCCATCTAGTCCAATTCCTTTTTTGAGGCTATTAAGACCCAGAGAGGGGAAGAGACTCACCCAAGGCACTACCCTGACCTGGTCACAGAAGTGGGGTGAGATTTATGTCACCTGACTTCCAGACCCATGCTCTTTGGCCGCGATACACAATTAGTTAATGAATGACAAGCCAGATTGGTTATATCTCTACATCAGGCAGTCAAAAAAATGTTCATTGCTGAATCCGGTTCCATTATTGTTTCACTCAACATTCCTTCCAGAGTGAACTCTGCTAATTTCTTGGGATTGGTTGACAGCCAAGAAATATTTATTGAATGTTTACTGAGTACTCTGCACCAACCTAAGCTCTCTTGGGGGCATAGAACCAAGTTCAGAACTTAGCTCTTTCCCATAAGGAATTAATTATCTAGCTGGGGAGACAGAATATCTATCTATATCATTATATATATGTATTTCATATGTATGACATATATATTGCTTTGCATAGCCCCTGCATCAAAGAAAGCTCTCAGGAAACATTAGCTCTTACTCTTGTGCATGCGCGTGCACACACACACACACACACACACACAGAGATAAGACAAACAATGTCATGGGTCACCCCCCTGTAAGTTTCAAGTTTCTGCACTACCCAGAAAGGTTCAGATTTGTGGGGAGGAAACCCTGAGCACGACTCAGGAGGCTTTATAAAGGAACAGTCCTGAAACTGGACCTTGAAGGGTGAAAATGTAGACTCTGATCAGGAATGGAGATTGGGAGAAACTCAGCCCTCTGGGGCCAGATGACTCGCCCCTCCTTAGATCCTAAGGTTTCATAGACTGTCACCCCAACCCGAGTTCTATTTCCTAAGACTCAGCACCGCTGGTGGGATTCTTATCATCGTCTTCACGGGGAAGAATTTATTTAGAGCCAGTGTGTCCAAATTGGATGCTCTACAAAATTAGGCAACCACACTCAACCACACTAAGAGCCTAACATCTCTAATAAATATTGAGGCTGGTGAACATTGGCACATAGGTAGAGACAAATGCAAAGAAGGTGGGCAGACAAACACACAGTCGGGCAAACAATCCATCGTAGGTCAGTTTTTTTTTTTTTTGGCTGTACGTGGGCCTCTCACCATTGTGGCCTCTCCCGTTGCGGAGCACAGGCTCCGGACACGCAGGCTCAGTGGCCATGGCTCACGGGCCTAGCTGCTCTGTGGCACGTGGGATCTTCCCAGACCGGGGCATGAACCCGCGTCACCTCCATCGGTAGGCAGGCGGACACTCAACCACTGCGCCACCAGGGAAGCCTCCGTTGGTCAGTATTTTTATCATGTTTGAATGAAATGGGAAAACGTTATATTCCGCTATGTATTGCAGAGAATATGCCTTTGATTGCTCAAATCCTTTTATGTTCAATTTACAATGTAACTGGAGAAGGTAAAACACAAGGAAGGGGGGCTGAAACTGAGCTACCCACCTTAATGACCCAGTCTTGGCAGGCTGGTGGGCAGTTTTCATTTTTCTAGGGAAAGCTATGTGGTTGTCGATCCCTGCAACTCTTTCTCTCTCGGTCCATTTTTTTTCTTTTTTCTTCTTTTTAAATGAAAGCTTCCAGCTTCCTGGCGCCCAGGCACATCCTTCGGTGAGCAAGGGTGAGCAAGCAGGGGCTGCAGCAGTGCCCAGCCCTGTGGTCGGTTCAGAAAGGAGACCTGCTCCCTACCAGGCTTTTTACCACTGGCCAGGGTGGGGGGGTGGGAAAGATCTGCTGGAGGAGGGGCCCACCTTCCTCTTTGTTTCTCTAAAAAAGGGGGGCTTTGGCTTTGCAACGTTAATGAAGACCTCAGAATGTGGGTTCCTGGGGGATGAGCTCAGCCCCCTTTTGAACACTCCTCACAGATCAGTGGTGGGAAGGCCGTTCCTCCAGGAAGAATTCTGAGTCCTGGATGAACAAGTCGGCAGTGGCTTCCAGACCTTCCAGAATCTTCCAGGCTCAAGTGCTGCTCATAGTAGAATTTAGGCCCCTTTTCCTGTATTTGAAAGACAAAGTTTTCTTGCTTTATGACTGGGCCTGCGGACAAAATTTCAACCCCCTAGTTCTTTCTCTTTTAAAAGAAAATATTTATTTATTTATTTTTGGCTGCGTTGGGTCTGTGTTGCCGCGTGCAGGCTTTCTCTAGTTGTGGCGAGCCAGGGCTACTCTTTGTTGCTGCGCACGCGCTTCTCATTGTGGTGGCTTCTTTTGTTGCAGAATACGGGCATGCCGTGTTATAGTCATGCTGGCTTCCACAGTTGTGGCACACGGGCTCTAGAATGCAGGCTCAGTAGTTGTGGCATGCGGGCTCAGTAGTTGTGACTCACAGGCTCTAGAGCACAGCCTCAGTAGTTGTGGAGCACAGGCTTAGTTGCTCCACGGCATGTGGGGTTTCCCTGGAGCAGGGCTCAAACCCGTGTGTCCCCTGCATTGGCAGGTGGACTGCTAACCACTGCACCATCAGGGAAGTCCTTGATATTATCTTTAAAGCGATGAGGAGTTTCGTGGGAGGGGTGTCATGACAGAATTTGTGTTTACAAGACACTCTGGCCACAGTGTGGAAGACAGAGTCAAGGGGACTGGAGTAGAGAGGAGGAGCCATTTGGGAGGCAGTTGGAGTAGTGCAGGTGGGAGGTGATGGCTATTTGGTGTACGGTATATTGGTGGAGAGAGGGGGCAGTGAAAGTATTTGAGAGCCACGGGGATGGGTTGACAAGGAAGAGAGGACGAGGGGTCAAGGATAAGCTTTGGTTTCTAATTATGCAGCTGGATGCATAATGGCCCATTTACGAGTCAGGGAACAAAGAACCAACAAGAAAATCATGGCTTTAATTTTGGACTTACTGACTTTGACATATTATTGACAAACAGGCAAGGAGAGAAGTGGCTTGAGATACACATTCCTGTGTCACCTGCATTGAGGTGGTAATGACGGTGCTGAGGGAGAAAGCGGAGGGTGGCAAGAGGAGAGGGGCTAGCCTTGAGCTTAGTGATTCTCGAAAGCTTAAAGGCCTTGTAGAGGAGGGTGAACCTGCAAAGGAGGCGGAGGGGCAGGAGGAAAACCAGGACGACGCTGTATATCACGAAAGGGAAGAGAGCGCTTTCAGATGAAGGGACTGTTCAAGAGCATCAGATGCCGTTGAGCAGCCAAGCGAGGCGTGACTGAAAACTGCTCATTGTGTTGAGCAGCGTGAAGGTCATTGGTAATGTGAGAGAGCTGCTTTGTGGTGTGGAGGGATTGGAAGGCAGATGGTGGAGGAGGGTAAGAATAAGTGGGCAGTGGGGCTTCCCTTCTGGCACAGTGGTTAAGAATCCGCCTGCCAATGCAGGGCACACGGGTTCGAGCCCTGGTCCGGGAAGATCCCACATGCCGCGGAGCAATTAAGCCCGTGTGCCACAACTACTGAGCCTGCGCTCTAGAGCCCACGAGCCACCACTACTGAAGCCCATGTGCCACAACTACTGAGTCCACGTGCCTAGAACCCGTGCTCCAGAAGAAGAGCCCGTGCTCCTCAACAAGAGCCCGTGCTCCGCAATGAGAGGCCCACTCACCGCAATGAAGTGTAGTCCCTGCTCGCCGAAACTAGAGAAAGCCCACGCACAATAACAAAGACCCAACACATCCAAAAATAAATAAAATAAATGAATTTATATAAAAAAAGAGTAAGTGGGCAGTGACCATGTAAAGACAGAAGGATGGATAACTCCTTTGGGAATTTTGGCTGTGAAGGGCAGGGGAGAGACAGCAATGGGTAGAAGAAGGAGGACTGAATAAAGTGATTTAGTTTTGCTGTTGTTTTAATGGGAAAGACTTGAGCATGGTTCAGAGTCAATGGAGAGCCTCCAGTCAGCACTGAATGCACAGAAGAGAGGGGATACTGTATTGTTTAGACCCAGGGAAGGGCAGAATGGAAGTGTTCCTAATAGAGGTGGACAGAACAGCCTTTGACAGGAGGAGAAACACCACATCTGGCCCTTCGGGGGAGGGCGTGGATAAGACATGTGCCTATGGAGGAAGTTTTGTACTTGGTGTCAGGAGGGCGGGGGAGTGTAAGTGGATGACTTGAGATGTTATCAGTAACTTATAAAACAAGAGTGCCTAGTGAGAGTGAGGTTTGAGGGCAGCACTGAGATTTGGAGAGGCCTGAAGGAGCTTTGAAATAGTCATTGTGAATCATGAGAGCGAGAAAACTGTTGGAGACTACTAAGGGGATCCCAGGCAATTTGGGAGTAGGTCATCATGAGTTTAGAGTTAAGCCACAAAAGCTGTTTTGTGATTTTCTCCAGTTACACTTGATTACCACCTAAAATATGGGGTCAGCCACTTCAGTTTGCTAGGGCTGCTGTAACACAGTACCACAGATTGAGTGGCTTAAACAATAGAAATTTGTTTTCTCTCATTCTGGAGGCTGGAAGTCCAAGATCAAGGTGTCAGTGGGGTCGGTTCCTTCTGAGTTCTGTGAGGGAGGGAGGTGTTCCAGGCCTCTCCCCTTGGCTTCTAGATGGCTGACTTCTCCCTGTGTCTACACGTCTTCCCTCTGTATGTGTCTGTGACAAATTTCCTGTTCTTACAAGGACACCCGTCATATTGGATTAGGGCCCACCCTAGTCATCTAATTGTAACCTAATCACCTCTGTAAAGACACTATCTCCATATATGGTTCCATTCTGTGGTACCAGGGGTGTAGGATTTAGCATATGAATTTCTCTGCAGGGGGGGTTCAATTCAGCCCATAATATACACACGTACACTCAAGTTTTCAGCTAAGAATATAAAAAGTAAAATTGTACCGGTGTTAATAAAGGGAAGGAAGCTGAGAAAGGGAGTCAGTTTATGAGGGAAAGGTGAAAGGAAAGAAGGGAATCAACTGTTTATGTCCAGGATGAGATGTCCAAATGACCTATTTGTTGACTGGCTACTAATACTGCAAATTTGGAAGAAGATAATGCCATGGGAAACACACCACACTTACAATGATAGAATAGCCAGGAAACTCTATCCTGAACTTTATGGTGACATGATTTATCATGGTCTCCAGTCTTTATTGTATGAGGAAGATCAGAGAGAGACGCAGACAGAGACAGACTGACACACACCAACAGCAGTGTGGCCACACTTAGAACCCAATGGGCCAATTTTTACCCCATGCCGCTTCACTTTACCTTCGGTTTTACTTCTCTTTCAGTAGGCCTGGGATACAAATGAAGAATATCTCTTCAAAGCGATGGTGTCTTTCTCCATGAGAAGAGTTCCCAACAGAGAAGCAACTGAGTAAGTAAGCAATGAAAAGTCTAAATTGACTGTTTGCAGTATTATTTGAGACAGAACGTTCATTGAAAACTCAATCTTGAAAATAGTGTATACCTCGAATTTTTAGGGACTCACTTTTTAATTTAACATTAAAAAGAACCTTTATAGTCTTGCTCACCTTATAGTTTATATTATGTTCTAACAATGCTCTTCGTTCAATAGGCACTATGAAGATAAGTACAAAAATTTGTAGTTACATGTCATAAGCTTTCTACATTTATATATATATATGTGTGTGTGTGTGTGTATTATATATATATATATATATATATATATATATATATATATATTTCTCTTGCAGATAGATAGAAAGAAACATAGATAAAGATAGCAAGAAAAGAGTTCGCTTCTCATTCTATTGGTCTGCTCTGGTTGCCATAACCAAATACCACAGACTGGGAGGCTTACACAACAGAAATTTATCACAACAGAAATTTATTTCTCACAGTTCTGGAGGCTGGGAACTTGAAGATTAAGATGCTGACAAGGTAGGTTTCATTCTGGGGCCTCTTCTTTCAGCTTGTAGGCAACACCAAATCTTTGTATGCTCACATGACCTCTCCTTTGTTGAGGGGGAAGTGACAGGGGAGAGAGTGAGCATTCTGGTGCCTTTCTGGATGAGGGTGCTAATCCTCTCTATCATGGCTCCACCATTATGACCTCATTTAACTGTAATTATCTCCTTATAGGCCCTATCTCTAAATATTAATACATTCACATTTGGGGTTAAGACTTCAACATGTGAACTTGGGGGCAAGGGGATAAGTGCACAGCACTCCTTTTGAAAATAACTTACATATGTATTGGTTCATCGCACTGTTGGTATCTGTCACAGCACCTTGTTTATTTTCTTCAGAGCCTTAGTCCAACTTTTAATAGTTTTACATTTGAATCTGTTCTTCCGAAGGAATCTTCCCTATTTGTGATGTTTCCGTCCATCTCCATTTGTGATTAGGGTAACACTCCTGGTTTCTCTCTACTCCCTTACTTCACTCTTCCCTTGAGAGGTGAAATGACTGATTTGATTGGTGGGCTGGAAGGATAAACGGGGCATGGGTTCCCTTCTCTTGAGGAGCCGGCCTGCCCTCTGCACACATTTTTCTGTGCTGCTCCCCACACTAAGTACAGAATCAAGCCCTGCCTGGGCAAGCTCACACACCCACATGGTTGTCCGTGCTGTCTGTAGCTGTAGACTGTTTAGATTGGTAGGGGCCAGATCCTAAGGTGTTAAATATCTTGCATATTACACCAGAATATCGTGATACCTGCCTCGGTTCAGCTCTGCCTGGGTCAGTGTAGATGAATTTATCTCATCGCAGGATATTTTTAAAATTAGGAAGGAAACTTGCCCGCTGATAAAAGTCATATCCTCCAACGCAGCCTTTTATTGTGGTCTCCTGTCTGCTTCATTCTTTTGTCTTAATTTTATTGAGAACTTGACAAAGAGGGTTTCTATTTATTGTGTTCTTCAGACTCAAAATGTATCATGCGTGGACTGTGAATATAACGGATAAAAGAGAAGAGTAACATTTGGGGGAGCAATATAAACATATGATATGTGGATTTGTGTGTACACAAACACACACATATATACACAGCACATGTATGTATTTTAAGATACGTAACATGCTCACATGATTCAAAAAATTAAAAGAAGGAGGTGTAAGGTAAAAAAACAAATGATGCCCTACGTGAACTTTACTCCTGTTTTATAGATTTTTAGAAAAGATATATTTGCCTTTATCTTATGCTTTAAACAGAAGCATTCTTTCCAAAACAATTTATAATAACCTTTTAAAAATAAAAAAATGAGAAAGTTGCCTTCCAAGAAATGAAAAAGGGAAAATAATAGGAGAAGAGGGAACCCATGTACACCATTGGTGGGGACGTAAATTGTACAGCCTGTGTGGAAAACAGTATGGAGGTTTCTCAGAAAACTAAACATAGAACTACCATATGACCCCGCAATTCCATTCCTGGGTATATATCAGAAAAAAAGAAAATCCCTCACTCAAAAAGATACATGCACCCCAATGTACACAGCGGTGTTATTTACAATAGCCAAGACACGGAAGCCACCTAAGTGTCTATCAACAGAAGGATGGATAAAGATTATGTGGTGTACACACACACACACACACACACACACACACACACACAGAGACACACATACACATACAAATACAATGGAATACTACTCAACCGAAAAAAAAAAGAATGAAAACTTGCCATTTGCAATAACGTGGATGGACTTGGGAGGCTATTACGCTTAGTGAAATAATAAGACAAGTACTGTATGTTATCACTTATATGTGGAATCTAAAAAGTAAAGTAGTGAGTATAAGAAAAAGAAACACACTCAGATATAGAGAACAACCCAGTGGTTCCCACTGGGGAGAGGGAAGGGGGAGGGGCAAGATAGGGTTAGGGGGTTAAGAGGTACAAGCTACTATATATAAAATAAGTAAGCTACAAGGATATATCATACAGCAGAGAGAATAGAGCCAGTATTTTATAATAGCTATAAATGGAGTTATAGCCTTTAAAACTGTAAATCACTGTGTTGTACACCTGCAACTTATATAGTATTGTACATAAACCTATACCTCAATTTTAAAAGATGCAAAAAAAAGAGAAGAATATAAGGAAGAAAGCCTCTGGTCATCTCACAATGCTAGCCCCTCAGCTAGTCTCTTTTTATCTTATTGTCATGTTTGATCAACAGATTTTATACATTGCTGTGTTCATTGTATTATTACTTCCTCTTAGTACCTAAATTACACCTTGCAACTGACTGTGTTATATCACATTTCCATCCTTAGTAAAAGTTAATTTAAATATGTAACATTACAGATTAGTTTTGAGGAATTGACTTTGGGAATTTCATTTTTCGGAACCCAGACATTGTAGGAGTCTGTGCATATGTAATCCGGTTTATTTGCACAAGTGTTTTAATTGGAACTGGGTGCATAGGCTATATAGAGGCTTTTGTTGCCAGTGTCAGTTGAAAAATTGAAAAGTGCAAACCTAGATTGGGGTCAACAAATTGTTTTCCTGCGAACGCTCAGGCAGCTAGAGTCCCAGCAGCACTGCGCTCAGGGGGCTGGGGGCTGAGGGCTGAGGGCTGCCTCATGAATCAGGATGTGTTTAAGATGCAGTACACGTGCTGCCCCCCAATAGTGGCTGCTTCTTTACATGAGCAGGTTTCCTCTATGGGAAAGGGCACCACAGGATGCAAGATGAATTGGAAACAGCTTCCCAGACAGGCTGGCTCTCCCGAGTGTGGTGGGTAATAGAAAGACACCACTAGCTTGGCAAATGGATCAGATTTTAAACGTGCTTTTCAGAGGTCTTTTGGTGCCAGTGTGAGGCAGAGTGGATTCTACAGGGTGGGAAGAATGCCTGTTAGGATGGCTTTAGACATTCAAATCTTGAACATTGGCCGTTTTTTTACATCTATTTTTTCCTATCCTGTCACTGCTTATTCTATGGATACTGCAGAAAACTCAGACCTACTGAGATGCGCTGGGTGGAAGATGTAAAGAGTAACTCACCAAAGATAGTCAAATAATGAACAGAGTAATGAAGACTCTCCGTCCCACCTTTCACCCAGTCCTAACTATGGTATCTCCTATCGAGCATGATGACGTCCAGTGACACAGGGCTCAGTGTCTCCTCTGCATATTTGGGAACCTACCGCCAGCCTACCCTTGACCCAATATAAGCTGGATTGACTCTGCAAGAGGGTGTTGTTTCTAAAGCGAGGTCCTGGCCACATCCATGAAGGACTTGCAGGAGAGCTGAACGGGTGCAGTCACCATGACCCCAAGCGGTTAGTGGAAGAGAATGTCGATGGTCCGAGAAGCAGAGGGCGAGGCCCTGCAGAGAGGGTGTGGTGTGTCCACGGCCTTCCCCACAGGACAGGGGCGGGGATGGGCCCCAGTGTGGGTGCACCACGCAGCAGGCTGGGAGCTGACAGCTGGGTCCATATGATGAGTTAGCGCCCAGGCCACACTAGTGGACCCCTTGCGTGTTCTCCTGCCCACCTCAGGTCAGGCAGCGCTGCTAGTAGAGAGAGGAGCCGTCTGTGAGAGGAGAGAGGGGCACATCACTCCCCAGCTTGCAGACGTTCCCAGGGCCACTTCCAGCTGATGCCACCAGAGTAGAAGCACCTGGAGCGCGAGCCACCGTGATGGTGTCCCCAGCCACTGAGACTATCCCGTGGGTGGAACAGAAACTGGCGCCTAGCTCTTAGCATGAAGCATTTTGATGAAGGGCATGGTGCACTGTGATGACAGGGTTCTTGGAGAATTGAAATGAAAAGGGGCATGGGACATTGTGATTACAGGGTCATGGTGCATTGTGATGACAAGGGCATGGAGCATTGTCATGACAAGGGCCATGGTGAAGTTTGATGACAAGGTCGTGAAGTATTGTGATGACAAGCGCATTGAGCTTTCTTTGACAGTGGACATGGAGCATTGCGATGACAAGTGCATGGAGAATTGTGATAACAAGAGTCTGTAACATTGTGGTGAAAAGTGTCATGGTGCATTGTGATGACAAGGACGTGGAGAATTGTGATGACAATACGCATGGAGAATTGTGATGACCAGGGCATGGAGCATTGTGATGGCAAGACCGAGGAGCATTGTGATGAGAAGACCATGGATAATTTTGCTGACGAGCGTCATGGAGCACTGTAATGACAAGGGACATGAAACATTGTGATGACAGGTGTCATGGAGCATTGTGATGACAGGGTCATGGAGCATTGTGATGACAAGTGTATTGTGCATTGTGATGACAAAGATCATGGAGCATTGTGATGACAAGTTCATGTAGCATTTTGCTGACAAAGAAATGGAGCATTGTGATGACAAGGGTCACGGGGCACTGTGATGACAAGCGTCATGGAGCATTGTGATTTCAGGGGTCATGGAGCAATGGGATGACAAGGTCATGGAGCATTGTGATGAGAAGGCCATGGAACATCTGATGACATGTGTCAGGGAGATTTGTGATGAAAAGTGCATGGAGCATTGTGATTACAGGGGGCATGGAGCATTGTGATGAAAAAGGCATGGATCATTGTGATGAAAAAGGCATGGAGCCTTGTCATGACAGCGTTCAAGGAGCATACTACGACAAGTGTTAGGGAGCATTGTGATGACAAGTGTATTGAGCATTGTGATGACAAATGCCATGGAGCATTGCATTGTTCTGAGAAGACCATGGATAATTTTGGTGGCAAGCATCATTGTGCATTGTTATGACAAGTGTTCTGGGACATTGTGATCTAAAGGGTTTGGAGCATTGTGATGACAGAGGTCATGGAGCATTTTGATTTCATTGTGATGACAATAGCATGAAGCATTATGATGATGGGCATGGTGCATTTTGATGACTGGGTTCATGGAGCATTCAAATGAAGAGGGGCATGGAGCATTGTGATTAAATTGGTCTTGGAGAATTGTGATGACAAGAGCAGGGAGCATTGTAATGAGAAGGCCATGGAGCATTCTGATGACTTGCGTCATGGAGCTTTGTGATGACAAGGGCATGGAGCATTGTGATTACAGGGGTCTTGGAGCATTGTGATGACAAGGCCGAGGAACACTGTAATGGCAAGGGTCATGGAGCATTGTTATGACAGGGGTAATGGAGACTTGTGATGACAAGGGAATGGAGCATTGGTCTGAAAAGTTTCATGTCTTACTGGGATGAGAGTGGGCAAGGAACACTTTGATGACAAGGGCACAGAACACTGTGATACATGGGTCATGGAGGATTGTAAGGAAAAGGGCATGGAGCATTGTGATGAGAAGGGCATCGAGCATTGTGATGACAAGCGTCATAGAGCTTTGGGATAACAAGGGCATTGAGCAATGTGATGAGAGTGTTCACGGAGCAATATCATGACAATGGCATGGAGCATTTTGATGCCAAGTGTAATGGAGCTTTGTGATGACAAATGTTATGGAGCATTTTGATGAAAAGGCCGTGGTGCATTGTGATGAGAAGGGCAGGGAGCATGGTGATGACATGATCATGGAGCCACTTGATGAAAAGGGACATGGGACATTTTGTTGACAGAGTTTAGGGAACATTGTGATGTAAGGGGTCAAGGATCCTTGTGAAGAAAAGGGTCAGAGAGCATTTTGATGACAGGGGTTATGGAACATTTTGATGTTAGGGGTCATGGAGCATTGTGATGATAAGGCCATGTAACATTGTGATGACAGGCGTCATGGAACGTTGTGACGACATGGGTGAGGGTGTACTGTGATGACTACTGATGGAACATTGTGAGATCAGTGGTGACAGAGCATTTTGATGAGAAGTGCATGGAGCATTGTGATGACAAGGTTTATAGAGCATTGTGATGACAAGGTTGTGGAGCATTGTGATGACAAGTGCATGGCACATTGTGATGACATGGGTCATGGAGCATTGTGCTGCCAAAGGCATGGAACACTGTGATGACAAGTGCCAGAGAGCATTGTGATGAAAAGTTCATGGAGCATTGTGGTGACAAATGTAACAGAGCCTCCTGATGATGAGGGCATGGACCATTGTGATGACAAATTTTATGAAGCATAGTGAAGACTGGAGTCAAGGAGCATTGTGATGACAGGGGTCATGGTGCATTGTGATGACAAGGGAAAGGAGCATTGTGATGACAGTGGCCTGAAGCATTGGTGTGACAAAGTTCAATGAATATTGTGGTGACAGTGGGCATGGCGTATTGTGATGATAAGGGCATGGAGCCTTGTGATGACAAGGTCACGGATTATTGTGAAGACAGATGTCAGGTAGCACTGTGATGATATATGTCATGGTCCATTGTAATGACTATTGCATGGAACATTGTGAGGCCAGGTGTCATGGGCGATTGTGATGACAAGGTCTTGGATCATTGTGATGACAAGGGCATGGAGCATTGTCATGACAAGTGCCACCAAGAATGTCGATGACAAGGTCGTGAAGCATTGTGATGACAAGCGCGTGGAGCTTGCTATGACAGGTGTCATGGAGCATTGCGATGACAAATGCATGGAGAATTGTGATGACAAGAACATGTAACATTGTGATGAGAGGTGTCATGGTGCATTGTGATGCCAAGGGACATGTAGCATTGTGATGACCAGCGAATGGAACATTGTGAGGGCAAGACCTTGGAACATTGTGATGAGAAGACCATGGATAATTGTGATGATGAGCGTCATGGAACACTGTAATGACAAGGGTCATGGAGCATTCTGATGAAAAGCTTGTGGAGTATTGTCATGACAAGGGCCTGGAGCATTGTGATGACAAGTTCATGGAGTATTGTGAAGACAGGTGTCAAGGAGCATTGTGATGACGTGTGTCATGGACCATTGTGGTGATAATGGCAGGGAGCATTGTGATGACAAGTGTCATGGAGGATTGTGATGACAAATGTAATGGAGTATTGTGATGACAAGGGCTTGGAGCATTGTGATGCCAAGGGTCATGGAGCATTGTGATGACAAGTGCATGGAGAATTGTGATGACAAGGACCTGGAGAATCCTGATGAAAGGGACATGGAGCACTGTTATTACCATGGCATGGAGCATTGTGATGGCAAGACCGTGGAGCATTGTGATGAGAACACCATGGATAATTGTGATGACGAGCATCACGGAGCACTGTAATGACAAGGGACATGGAGCATTATGATGACAGGTGTCATGAGCATTTGGATGACAGGGGTCATGGAGCATTGTGATGACAAGTTTCATGGAGCATTCTGATGACAAGCTTGTGAACTATTGTGATGACAATGTCATGGAGCATTGTGATGAAAAGGGCATGGAACATTGTGATGAAAATGGCATGGATCGTTTTCATGACACGGTTCAAGGAGCATTTTGACGATAAGTGTCATGGATCATTGTGATGACAAGTTTATTGAGCATTGTGATGACGAATGTCATGGAGCATTGTGATGACAAGGGCATGGAGTATTGTGATGACAGGCATCATGGAGAGTTGTGATGACAAGTGTTATGGAACATTATGATCACAAGGGTTTGGAGCATTGTGATGACAGAGGTCATGGATCATTTTGATTTCAAGGAGCGTGGAGCAGTGTGATGACAGGAGCATGAAGCAATGTGATCCCAAGGTTCATGGAGGATTGTGAATGCAAGCGCATGGAGCATTGTGATGACAAGATCATGTAGCATTTTGCTGACAAAAGCATGGAACATTGGGATGACAACAGTCATGGAGCACTGTGATGACAAGCGTCATGGAGCATTGTGATTACAGGGGTCATGGAGCATTGTGATGACAAGGTCATGGAGCATTGTGATGAGAAGGCCATGGAACATTCTCATGACATGCGTCATGGAGCTTTGTGATGACAAGTGCATGGAGTACTGTGATTACAGGGTCTTGGAGCATTGTGATGACAAGGTTCGTGGAGCCTTGTGATGTAAAGGCCATGGAACATAGTGATGTGAGGGGGTATGGAGCCTTGTTATGACAGGGGTAATGGAGCATTGTGATGACAAGGACATGGAGCATTGTGATGACAAGCTTGTGGAGTATTGTGATGACAATGTCATGGAGCATTGTGATGAAAATGGCATGGAGGCTTTTCATGACAGAGTTCACCGAGCATTCTGAGGACAAGTGTCTGGGAGCATTGTGATGACAAGTGTATTGTGCATTGTGATGACAAAGATCATGGAGCATTGTGATGACAAGTTCATGTAGCATTTTGCTGACAAAGAAATGGAGCATTGTGATGACAGGGGTCACGGGGCACTGTGATGACAAGCGTCACGGAGCATTGTGATTTCAGGGGTCATGGAGCAATGGGATGACAAGGGCATGGAGCATTGTGATGAGAAGGCCATGGAACAACTAATGACATGCGTCAGGGAGCTTTGTGATGACAAGTGCATGGAGCATTGTGATTACAGGGGGCATGGAGCATTGTGATGAAAAAGGCATGGATCATTGTGATGAAAAAGGCATGGAGCCTTGTCCGACAGCGTTCAAGGAGCATACTACGACAAGTGTTATGGAGCATTGTGATGACAAGTGTATTGAGCATTGTGATGACAAATGCCATGGAGCATTTTTCTGAGAAGACCATGGATAATTTTGATGGCAAGCATCATTGTGCATTGTTATGACAAGTGTTCTGGGACATTGTGATCAAAAGGGTTTGGAGCATTGTGATGACAGAGGTCATGGAGCATTTTGATTTCACTGTGATGACAATAGCATGAAGCATTATGATGATGGGCGTGGTGCATTTTGATGACAGGGTTCATGGAGCATTCAGATGAAGAGGGGCATGGAGCATTGTGATTAAATTGGTCTTGGAGAATTGTGATGACAAGAGCAGGGAGCATTGTAATGAGAAGGCCATGGAGCATTCTGATGACTTGCGTCATGTAGCTTTTTGAGGACAAGGGCATGGATTATTGTGATTACAGGGGTTTTGGAGCATTGTGATGACAAGGCCGTGGAACACTCTAATGGCAAGGGTCATGGAGCATTGTTATGACAGGGGTAATGGAGCCTTGCGATGATAAGGGAATGGAGCATTGGTCTGAAAAGTTTCATGTCTTACTGGGATGAGAGTGGGCAAGGAGCATTGTGATGACAAGGGCACAGAACAGTGTGATACAAGGGTCATGGTGGATTGTAATGAAAAGGGCATGGAGCATTGTGATGAGAAGGGCATCGAGCATTGTGATGACAAGCTTCATAGAGCTTTGTGGTGACAAGGGCATTGAGCAATGTGATGAGAGTGTTCACGGAGCAATGTCATGACAATGGCATGGAGCATTTTGATGGCAAGTGTCATGGAGCTTTGTGATGACAAATGTTATGGAGCATTTTGATGAAAAGGCCGTGGTGCATTGTGATGAGAAGGGCAGGGAGCATGGTGATGACATGATCATGGAGCCACTTGATGAAAAGGGACATGGGACATTTTGTTGACAGAGTTTAGGGAACATTGTGATGTAAGGGGTCAAGGATCCTTGTGAAGAAAAGGGTCAGAGAGCATTTTGATGACAGGGGTTATGGAACATTTTGATGTTAGGGGTCATGGAGCATTGTGATGATAAGGCCATGTAACATTGTGATGACAGGCGTCATGGAACGTTGTGACGACATGGGTGAGGGTGTACTGTGATGACTACTGATGGAACATTGTGAGATCAGTGGTGACAGAGCATTTTGATGAGAAGTGCATGGAGCATTGTGATGACAAGGTTTATAGAGCATTGTGATGACAAGGTTGTGGAGCATTGTGATGACAAGTGCATGGCACATTGTGATGACATGGGTCATGGAGCATTGTGCTGCCAAAGGCATGGAACACTGTGATGACAAGTGCCAGAGAGCATTGTGATGAAAAGTTCATGGAGCATTGTGGTGACAAATGTAACAGAGCCTCCTGATGATGAGGGCATGGACCATTGTGATGACAAATTTTATGAAGCATTGTGATGACTGGAGTCAAGGAGCATTGTGATGACAGGGGTCATGGTGCATTGTGATGACAAGGCAATGGAGCATTGTGATGACAGGGGCATGAAGCATTGGTGTGACAAATTTCAAGGATTATTGTGATGACAGTGGGCATGGCGTATTTTGATGATAAGGTCATGGAGCATTGTGATGACAAGGTCACGGATTATTGTGAAGACAGATGTCAGTTAGCATTGTGATGATATATGTCATGGTCCATTTTGATGAGAATTGCATGGAACATTGTGAGGCCAGGTGTCATGGGGGAATGTGATGACAAGGTCTTGGATCATTGTGATGACAAGGGCATGCAGCATTGTCATGACACGTGCCACTGAGAATTTTGATGACAAGGTCATGAAGCAGTGTGATGACAAGCACGTGGAGCTTGCTATGACAGGTGTCATGGAGCACTGCTATGACAAATGCATGGAGAATTTTGATGGCAAGAACATGTAACATTGTGACGAGAGGTGTCATGGTGCATTGTGACGCCAAGGGACATGTAGCATTGTGACGACCAGCGAATGGAGCATAGTGATGGCAAGACCTTGGAACATTGCGATGAGAAGACCATGGATAAATGTCATGATGAGCGTCATGGAGCACTGTAATGACAAGGGTCATGGAGCATTCTGATGAAAAGCTTGTGGAGTATTGTCATGACAAGGGCCTGGAGCATTGTGATGACAAGTTCATGGAGTATTGTGAAGACAGGTGTCAAGGAGCATTGTGATGACATACGTCATGGTCCATTGTGATGATAATGGCAGGGAGCATTGTGATGACAAGTGTCATGGAGGATTGTGATGACAAATATAATGTAGTATTGTGATGACAAGGGCTTTGAGCATGGTGATGCCAAGGGTCATGGAGCATTGTGATGACAAGTGCATGGAGAATTGTGATGACAAGGACGTGGAGAATCGTGATGAACAGGGACATGGAGCATTGTTATGACCAGGGCATGGAGCATAGTGATGGCAAGACCGTGGAGCATTGTGATGAGAACACCATGGATAATTGTGATGACGAGAATCTCGGAGCACTGTAATGACAAGGGACATGGAGCATTATGATGATAGGTGTCATGAGCATTTGGATGACAGGGGTCATGGAGCATTTTGATGACAAGTTTCTTGGAGCATTCTGATGACAAGCTTGTGAACTATTGTGATGACAATGTCATGGAGCATTGTGATGAAAAGGGCATGGAAAATTGTGATGAGAAAGGCATGGATCCTTTTCATGACACGTTTCAAGGAGCATTTTGACGATAAGTGTCATGGCTCATTGTGATGACAAGAGTATTGAGCATTGTGATGACAAATGTCATGGAGCATTGTGATGACAAGGACATGGATTATTGTGATGACAGGCATCATGGAGAGTTGTGATGACAAGTGTTATGGAACATTATGATCACAAGGGTTTGGAGCATTGTGATGACAGGGGTCATGGATCATTTTGATTTCAAAGAGCGTGAAGCAATGTGATCCCAGGGTTCATGGAGGATTGGAATGGCAAGCGCATGGAGCATTGTGATGACAGGGTCATGTAGCATTTTGCTGACAAAAGCCTGGAACATTGTGATGACAACAGTCATGGATCACTGTGATGACAAGCGTCATGGAGCATTGTGATTACAGGGGTCATGGAGCATTGGGATCACAAGGGCATGAATCATTGTGATGACAAGGTTCATGGAGCATTTTGATGACAAGAGTCCTGGATCATTATTGTGTCATGGGTCATGGGGCGTTGTGATGAGAGTTGTCATGGTGCATTGTGATGACATGGGAAAGGAGCATTATGATGACAAGCTCCTGGAGCATTGTGTTGAGAAGACCATGGAACCTTGTGGTGACAAGTGTCATGGAGCATTCTGATGAAAAGTGCCATGGAGCCTTGTGATTACAGGGGTATTGGAGCATTTTGATGACAGGGGCATGGAGCATTGTGATGAGAAGGCCATGGAGCATTCTGATGACATGCGTCATGGAACACTGTGATGACAAGGGCATGGAGTATTGTGATTAAAGGGGTCTTGGAGCATTGTGATGAAAAAGGCATGGATCATTGTGATGAAAAAGGCGTCGAGCCTCATCATGACAGGTTTCAAGGAGCATACTGACGACAAGTGTCAGGGAGCATTGTGATAACAAGTGCATTGAGCTTTGTGCTGACAAAGTTCATGGAGCATTGTGATGAGAAGACCATGGATAATTGTGATGACGAGCGTCATGGGGCATTGTGATGACAAGGGTTATGGAACTTTATGATCACAAGGGTTTGGAGCATTGTGATGACAGAGGTCATGGATCATTTTGATTTCAAGGAGCGTGGAGACTTTTGATGACAGGAGCATGAAGCAATGTGATCCCAAGGTTCATGGAGGATTGTGATGACAAGCGCATGGAGCATTGTGCTGACAAGTTCATGTAGCATTTTGCTGACAAAAGCCTGGAACATTGTGATGACAAGAGTCATGGAGCACTGTGATGACAAGCGTCATGGAGCATTGTGATTACAGGGGTCATGGAGCATTGGGATCACAAGGGCATGAATCATTGTGATGACAAGGTTCATGGAGCATTTTGATGACAAGAATCCTGGATCATGGTTGTGTCATGGGTCATGGAGCGTTGTGATGACAGTGGTCATGGTGCATTTTGATGACTTGGGAATGGAGCATTATGATGACAAGCTCCTGGAGCTTTGGGTTGAAAAGACCATGGAAACTTGTGATGACAAGTGTCATGGAGCATTCTGATGAAAAGGGCCATGGAGCCTTGTGATTACAGGGGTATTGGAGCATTTTGATGAGAAGGCCATGTAGCATTCTGATGACATGCGTCATGGAATATTGTGATGACAAGAGCATGGAGTATTGTGATTACAGGGTTCTTGGAGCATTGTGATGAAAAAGGCATGGATCATTGTGATGAAAAAGGCGTCGAGCCTCGTCATGACACGGTTCAAGGAGCATACTGACGACAAGTGTCAGGGAGCGTTGTGATAACAAGTGCATTGAGCATTGTGCTGACAAAGTTCATGGAGCATTCTGAGGAGAAGACCATGGATAAATGTGATGACGAGGGTCATGGGGCATTGCGATGACAATTGTTATGGAATATTGTGATCACAAGGGTTTGGAGCATTGTGATGACAGAGGGTATGGAGCATTTTGATTTCATTGTGATGACAATAGCATGAAGCATTATGATGATGGGCATCGTGCATTGTGTTGACAGTGTTCATGGAGAATTGAGGTGAAAAGGGGCATGGAACATTGTGATTACAGGGGTCTTGGTGCATTGTGATGACAAGGGCATGGAACATTGTGATGAGAAGGCCGTGGAGCATTCTCATGACATGGATCATGGAGCTTTGTGTTGACAAGTGCATGGAGCATTGTGATTACAGGGTCTTGGAGCATTGTGATGACAAGGTTCGTGGAGCCTTGTGATGAAAAGGCCATGGAACATAGTGATGCGAGGGGACATGGAGCCTTGTTATGACAGTGGTAATGGAGCATTGTGATGACAAGGGCATGGAGCACTGGTCTGAAATGTTTCATGATTTATTGGGATGAGAGTGGGCATGGAGGATTTTGATGACAAGGACACGGAACACTGTGATACATGGGTCAAGGAGGATTGTAATGACAAGGGCATGGAGCATTGTGATGAGAAGAGCATCGAGCATTGTGATGACAAGCGTCATGGAGCTTTTTGATGACAAGGGCATGGAGCAATGTGTTGAGAGTGTTCATGGAACATTGGGATGGCAATGGCATTGAGCATTGTGATGACAAAGGTCGTGGAGCATTTGGTTGACAAGGGTGTAGTGCATTGTGATGAGAAGGGCAGGGAGCATTGCAATGACAGTGTCATGGTGCAATTTGTTGAAAAGGGCCATGGAACATTTTGATGAAAGTGTTTATGGAAACTTGTGATGTCAGGTGTCATGGAGCATTGTGTTGAAAAGAGTCATGGAGCATCTTGATGACAGGGGTTATGGAATATTGTGATGTCACGGGTCATGGAGCATTGTGATGATAAGGACAGGTAGCATTGTGATGACAGTGGTCATGGAACATTGTGATGACAGGGGTGGGGGTGTATTGTGATGACTAGTAATGAAACATTGTGATATCAGTGGTGAGATCATTTTGATGAGAAGTTCATGGAGCATGGTGATGACAAGGTTTATGGAGCATTGTGATGACAAGGTTGTGGATCATTGTGATGACAAGCACATGACACATTGTGGTGACATGTGTCATGGAACATTGTGCTGACAAGTGCATGGAGCATTGTGATGACAAGGGTCATGGAGCATTGTGATGACAAAGGCATTGAGCATTGTGATGACCAGGTTCGCAGAGCATTGTGATGAAATTTTCATGGAACATTGGGGTGACAAGGGTCACAGAGTCTTGTGATGCCGAGGGCATTGACCACTGTGATGCAAAAGGTCGTGAAGCTTTGTGTTGACTTGAGTCACGGAGCATTGTGATGACAGGTGTCATGGGGCATTGTGATGAAAAGACTATGGAGCAATGTGATGACTGCTGCATGGAGCATTGGTCTGACATGTTTCATAGATTATTGCAATGATAGTGGGCATTGCGCATTGTGATGACAAGGGCATGGAGCATTGTGATGACCGGATCATTGATTTTTGTGCAGAGAGGAGTCACGGAGAATTGTGATGACAACTGTATTGAGTATTGTGATGACAAAGGTCATGAAGCATTGTGATGACAAGGGCATGGAGCATCGTGATGACAGGGCCATGGAGCATTGGTCTGATAAGTTTCATGGATTATTGTGATGACAGTGGGCATGGTGCTTTGGGACTACAAGGGCATGGATTACTGTGAAGACAGGTGTCAGTTACCATTGTGATGACATATTTCCTGGTCCATTGTGATGACAATTGCATGGAGCATTGTGATGTCAGGTGTCATGGAGGATTGTGATGACAAGGGCTTGGAGCATTGTGATGACCAGGGCATGGAGCATTGTGATGGCAAGACCGTGGAGAATGGTGATGAGAATACCATGGATAATTGTGATGACGAGCGTTATGGAGCACTCTAATGACAAGGGGCAAGGTGCATTGTGATGACAGGTGTCATGGAGTCTTGTGATGACAGGAGTCATAGAGCATTGTGATGATAAGGGTCATCGAGCATTCTGATGACAAGCTTGTGGAGTATTGTGATGACAATGGCTTGGAGCATTGTGATGCAAAGTTCATGAGGCATTGTGATGATAAAGGCACAGAGCCTTTTCATGACAGGTATCATGGAGCATTCTGATGAAAAGGGTCAAGGAGTAGTGTGATGACAAGTGTATTGAACATTGTGATGATAAAGGTTAAGGAGCATTGTGATGCCAAGGGCATGTATCATTGTGATGAAAAAGGCATGGAGCTTTGTCATGACAGGGATCAAGGAGCATACTAACGACAAGTGTCAGGGAGCATTGTGATGACAAATGTATTGAGTATTGTGATGACAAAGGTCATGGAGCATTGTGATGAGAAAACCTTGGATAATTGTGATGACAAGCGTCATGGGGCATTGTGATGACAATTGTTATGGAGCATTGTGATCACAAGGTTTTGGAGCATTGTGATGACCCAGGGCCTGGAGCATTTTGATTTCAAGTAGCATGGAGAATTGTGATGAAAAGGGCATGAAGCAATGAGATCCTAAGTTTCATGGAGGATTGTGATGACAAGCTCATGGAGCATTGTGATGACATGGTCATGTAGCATTTTTCTGACAAAGGCATGGAGCGTTGTGATGACAAGGGTCATGGAACACTGTGATGACAAGCGTCATGGAGCACTGTGATTACAGGGGTCCTGGAACATTGGGATGACAAGCGCATGGAACATTGTGATGACAAGTGTCATGGAGCATTTTGATGAGAAGAGTCCAGGATCATTGTGTTGTCAGGGGTCATGGAGCGTTGTGATGGCAAGGTCATGGAGCACTGTAATGACAGTTGTCATGGAGCATTGTGATGACAAGGGTCATGGAGCATTCTGATGACAAGCTTGTGGAGAATTGTGATGACAAGAGAATGCAGCGTGGTGAAGAAAAGGGCACGGATCATTGTGATTAAAATGGCATGGAGCCTTGTCATTACAGGGTTCAAGGAGCATTCTGATGAGAAGTGTCAGGGAGCATTGTGATGACAAGTGTATTGAGCATTGTGATGACAAAGGTCATGGAGCATTGTGATGATAATGGCGTGGAGTATTGTGATGACAGGCATCATGTAGTGTTGTGATGACAAGTGTTATGGAACATAGTGATTACAAAAGTATGGTGCATTGTAAGGACAGAGGCCATGGATCATTTTGATTTCAAGGAACAAGGAGCATTTTGATGACAAGGGCATGAAGCAATGTGATCCCAATGTTCATGGAGGATTTTGATGACAATGGTAATGGAGAATTGTGATGACAAGCACATGGAGCATTGTGATGACAAGGTCACGTAGCATGTTGCTGACAAAGGCATGGAGCATTGTGATGAAAAGGGTCACGGAGCACTGTGATGACAAGCGTCACGGAGCATTGTGATTACCTGGGTCATGGAGCATTGGGATGACAACGCATGGAGCATTGTGATGAGAAGGCCATGGAACAGTCTGATGACATGGGTCATGGGGTTTGTGATGACAAGGGCATGGAGAATTTTGATTACAGGCGTCTTGGAGCATTGTGATGGAAAGGGCATGTATCATTGTGATGAAAAAGGCATGGAGCCTTTTCGGGGCAGGTTTCAAGGAGCATACTGACGACAAGTGTCAGGGAGCATTGTGATGACAAGTGTATTAAGAATTGTGATGACAAAGGTCATGGAGCATTGTGATGAGAAGACCATGGATAATTGTGATGACGAGCATCATGGGGCGTTGTGATCACAAGTGTTATGAAAAATTGTGATCACAAGGGTTTGGAGCATTGTGATGACAGAGGTCATGGAGCATTTTGATTTCATTGTCATGACAATAGCATGAAGCATTATGATGATGGGCATGGTGCATTGTGATGACAGGGTTCATGGAGCATTGAGATGACAAGGCCGTGGAACACTGTTATGGCAGTTGTCATGGAGCATTGTTATGACAGGGGTAATGGAGCATTGTGATGACAAGGGCATGGAACATTGATCTGAAATGTTTCATGGATTATTGTGATGAGAGTGGGCATGGAGTATTGTGATGACAAGGGCAAGGAACACTGTGATAAATGGGTCATGGAGGATTGTAATGACAAGGGCATGGAATATTGTGATGAGAAGAACATCGAGCATTGTGATGACAAGCGTCATTGAGCTTTGTGATGACAAGGGCATGGAGCAATGTGCTGAGAGTTTTCATGGAGCAATGTGATGACAATGGCATGGAGCATTGTGATGACAAGGGTCATGGAGCTTTGTGATGACATATGTCATGGAGCATTTTGATGAAAAGGGCGTGGTTCTTTGTGATGAGAATTGCAGGGAGAATTGTGATGACAGGGTCATGGAACAATTTGATGAATATGAAGATGGAACATTTTTGTGACAGTGGTTATGGAACATTGTGATGTCAGGGGTTATGAAACATTGTGATGAAAAGGGTCATGGTGCGTTGTGATGACAAGTGCATTACAGGGGTCTTGGAGCATTTTGTTGAAAAGGGCATGGAACATTTTGATGAATAAGGCATGGAGCCTTTAATGACAGGTTTCAAGGAGCATACTAACAGCAAGTATTAGGGAGCATTGTGATGACAAGGGCCATTGAGAATTTTGATGACAATGTCATGAAGCATTTTGATGACAAGCACATGAAGCTTGCTATGACAGCGGTCATGGAGCATTGCGATGACAAGTGCATGGTGAATTGTGATGACAAGAGCATGTAACTTTGTGATGAGAAGTGTCATGGAGCATTGTGATGACAAGGACATAGAGAATTGTGATGGCAAGTGACATGGAGCATTGTGATGACCAGGTCATGGAGCATTGTGATGGCAAGGCCGTGGAGCATGGTGATGAGAAGACCATGGATAATTGTGTTGACGAGCGTCATGGAGCACTGTAATGACAGGGGACATGGAGCATTGTGATGACAAGGTTCATGGAGCATTCTGAAGACAAGCTATGGAGTATTGTGATGACAATGGCTTGGAGCATTTTGATGAAAAGGGCATGGAACATTGTGATGAATAATGCATGGAGCCTTATCATGACAGGGTTCATGTAGCATACTGAGGACATGGGTCAGGGAGCATGGTGATGACAAGTGTATTGAGCATTGTGATGACAATGGTCATGGATCACTGTGATGACAATGGCTTGGAGAATTTTGATGACAGGTATCATGGAGCGTTGTGATGACAAGTGTTATGGAACCATGTCATGGCAAGGGTTTAGAGCATTGTGATGACAGAAGTCATGGATCATTTTGATTTCCAGGAGCAAGGAGCTTTGTGATGAAAAGGGCATGAAGCAATGTGATCCCAAAGTTCATGGAGGATTTTGACGAAAAGTGCATGGAGCATTGTGATGACAAGTTCAGGTAGCATTTTGAAAACAAAAGGCATGGAGCATTGTGATGACAAGAGCCATGGAAAACTGTGATGACAATCGTCACGGAGCATTGTGATTATAGGCCTCATGGAGCATCGGGTTGAGAAGGGCATGGATCATTATGATGACCAGGGTCATGGAGCATTTTGATGACAAGAGTCCCTGATCATTGTGTTGTCAGTGGTTATGGAGCGTTGTGATGACTGTGGTCATGGAGCATTGTTATGACAGTGTCATGGAGCATTGTGATGAGAAGGTCATGGAGCATTGGGCTGAAAATATTCATGGAGTATTTTGATGACAGGGGTCATGGAGCATTGTGATGACAAGGGAAGGGAGCCCTGTGATGACAAGGTCCTGGAGCATTGTGATGAGAACACCATGGAGCCTTGTGATGACAAATCTCATGAAGCATTCTGATGAAAAGTGGTCTTGAGCATTGTGATTAAAGGGGTCTTGGAGCATTATGATGACAAGGCCATGGAGCATTGTGATGAGAAGGCCATGGATCATTCTGATGACATGCATCTTGGATCTTTGTTATGACAAGGGAATGGAGCATTGTGATTTCAGGGATTTTGGAGCATTGTGATGAAAAGGGCTTTGATAATTGTGATGAAAATGGCATGGAGCCTTTTCATGACAGGGTTCAAGGAGCATGCTGACGGCAAGTGTTAGGGAGCATTGTGATGACAAGTGTATTGAGCATTGTAATGACAAAGGTCATGGAGCATTGTGATGAGTGGGCCATGGATAATTGTGATGATGAGCGTCATGGGGCTTTGTGATGACAAGGGTTATGGAACATTGTGATCACAAGGGTTTGGAGCATTGTGATGACTGAAGTCATGGAGCATTTTGATTTCATTGTGATGACAATATCATGAAGCATTATGATGATGGGCATGGTGAATTGTGATAACAGGGTTCGTGGAGCATTGAGATGAAAAGGGGCATGTAGCATTGTGATTACAGGGGTCCTGGAGCATTGTGATGACATGGGCATGGAGCATTGTGAAGAGAATGCCATGGAGCCTTATGATGACATGTGCCATGGAGCTTTGTTATGACAAGGGCATGGAACATTGTGATTACAGGGGTCTTGGATCATTGTGATGACAAGGGTCATGGAGCCTTGTGAGGACAAGGCCGTAAAACATTGTGATGGCAGGGGTCATGGAGCATTGTTTTGACAGCGGTAATGGAGCATTGTGATGAGAAGGGCATGGAGCATTCGTCTGAAAATTTTCATGGATTATTGTGATGAGAGTGAGCATGGAGCATTGTGATGACAAGGGCACGGAACACTGTGACACATGGGTCATGGAGGATTGTAATGACAAGGGCATGGAGCATTTTGATGAGAAAAGCATCAAGCATATTGATGAAAAGTGTCATGGAGCTTTGTGATGACAAGTGCATGGAACAATATGATGAGAGGCTTCATGGAGCATTCTGATGACAATTCCATGGAACATTGTGATGCCAAGGGTCAAGAAGCTTTGTGATGAAAAATGTCATGGAGTATTTTGATGACAAGGGTGTGGTGCATTGTGATGAGAAGGACAGGGAGAATTGTGATGACAGAATTATTGAGCAATTTGATGAAATGGGTAATGGCTCATTTTGATGACAGTGGATATGGAACATTGTTGTGTCAGGGGTCATGGATCATTGTGATGCAAAGGGTCACGGAGCATTTTGATGAGAGGGGCTATGGAACATTGTGTTCTCAGGTGTCCTGGAGCATTGGGAGGATAAGGGTATGTAGCAATGTGATGACGGGGTCATCGAACATTGTGACGACAGGGATGAGGGAGTATTGAGATCACTACTGATGGAACATTGTGATATCCGTGGTGAGAGAGCATTTTGATCAGAAGTGCATGGAGCATTTTGATGACGGTTTATGGAGCATTGTGACAACATGGTTGTTGAGCATTGTGATGATAATTCATGGCATATTGTTATCACATGGGTCATGGATCATTGTGCTTACAAGCGCAAGGAGCATTGTGATGACAAGGGTCATGGAGCATTGGGCTGACAAAGGCATGGGGCATTGTGATGACAAGTGTCAGAGAGAATTGGGCTGAAAAGTTCAGGGAGCATTATGGTGACAAAGGTCACAGAACCTTGTGATGACGAGGGCATGGACCATTGTGATGACAATGGTTTTGAAACATTGTGCTGACTGGAGTCATGGTGCATTGTGATGAAATGGGTCATGAAGCATTTTGATGACAAGGGCATGGAACATTGTTATGACAGGGGCATGGAGCATTGGTCTGTCAAGTTTCATGGATTATAGTGATGACAGTGGGCATGGCACTTTCTGATGACAAGGGCATGGAGCATTGTGATGACAAGGTCATGGAGTATTGTGAAGACAGGTGTAAGGGAGCATTGTGATGACATATGTCATGGTCCATTTTGATGACAGTGGCATGGAGCATTGTGATGCCAAGTGTCATAGAGGATTGTGATGACAAAGGTAATGGAGCATTGTGATGACAAGGTCTTGGAGCATTGTGATGAGAAGACCATGGAGCATTCTGATGACACGCTCATGGAACTTTGTGATGACAAGAACATGGAGCATTGTGATTACAGGGGTGTTGGAGCATTTTGATGGCAAGGGTCACGGAGCCTTGTGATGACAAGGCCGTGGAATTTTGAGATGGCAGGAATCATGGAACATTGTTATTATAGGGGTAATGGAGCATTGTGATGACCTGGCCATGGAGCATTGGTCTGAAAATTGTCATGGATTATTGTGATTAGAGTGGACCTGTAGAATTGTGATGACAAGGGCACGGAACACTGTGATACATGGGTCATGAAGGATTGTAATGACAAGGGCATGGATCATTGTGATGAGAAGGGATTCGAGCATTGTGATGACAAGCGTCAGGGAGCTTTGTGATGACAAGCGCATGGAGCAATATGATGAGTGGTTTCATGGAGTTTTGTGATGACAATGGCATGGAGAATTGAGGTGCTAACTGTCATGGAGCTTTGTGATGACAAATGTTGGAGCATTTTTTTTTTTGCAGTATGTGGGCCTCTCACTGTTGTGGCCTCTCCCGTTGCAGAGCACATGCTCCGGATGTGCAGGCTCAGCGGCCATGGCTCACGGGCCCAGCTGCTCCGCGGCATGTGTGGTCTTCCCGGACCGGGGCACGAACCCGTGTCCCCTGCATCGTCAGGCGGACTCTCAACCACTGCGCCACCTGGGAAGCCCTGGAGCATTTTGATTACAAGGGCGTGGTGCATTTTGATGAGAAGGGCAGGGAGCATTGTGATGACCGGGTCATGGAACATTGAGATGCAAAGTGTACTGGAGCATTTTGATGACAGGGGTTATGGAACATTGTGATGTCAGGAGTCATGGAGCATTTTGAAGATAAGGTCATGTAGCATTGCGTTGACAGGGGTCATGGAACATGTGATGACAGGGTGAGGCCGTATTGTGATGACTAGTGACGGAACACTCTTTTATCAGTGGTGAGAGAGGATTTTGATGAGAAGTGCTTGAAGCATTGTGATGACAAGGTTTATGGAGCATTGTGATGACAATGTTGTACAGCATTATGATGACAAAAACATGGCACATTGTGATGACATGGGTCATGGAACATTGTGCTGACAATTGCATAGACCATTGTGATGACAAGGGTCATGGAGCATTTTGCTGACAATGACATGGAGCATTGTGATGACAAAGTCAGAGAACCCTGTGATGAGAAGTTCATGGAGCATTGTGTTGACAAATGTCACAGAGCCTTGTGATGATGAGGGCATGGACAATTATGATGACAAATGTCATGAAGCTTTGTGATGACTGGAGTCACGCAGAATTTTCATAAAAGAGGTCATGGAGCATTGTGATAACACGGGTCATGGAGCATTCTGATGACAAGCTTGTGGAGTATTGTGATGCCAATAGCATGGAGCATTGTGATGAAAAATGCATGGAGCCTTTTCATGAAAAATTTCATGGATTATTCAGATGACAGGTGTCATGGAGCACTGTGATGACTGGGGTCATGGAGCATTGTGATGACAAGGGTCATGGAGTATTGTGATTACTAGGGCATGGAGTATTGTGATAACACACATCATGGAGCATTGTGATGAATAGTATTATGGAACATTGTGATCACAAGACTTTGGAGCACTGTGATGACAGAGGTCATGGATCATTTTGATTTCAAGGAGCAAGGAATATTGTGATGACAAGGGTATGAAGCAATGTGATCCCAAGGTTCATGGAGGATTGTGATGACAAGCGCATGGAGCATTGTGATGACAAGTTCATGTAGCATTTTGCTGACAAAGGCATGGAGCATTGTGATGACAAGTGTCATGGAGGACTGTGATGAGAAGCGTCATGGAACATTGTGATTACAGGGGTCATGGGGCATTGGGATGACAAGGGCATGGACCATTGTGATGACAAGGGTCATGGAGCATTTTGATGACAAGAGTCCCGGATTATTGTGTTGTCAGGGGTCATGGAGCTTTGTGATGACAGTGGTCATGCAGCATTTTGATGACAGGTGTTATGGAGCATTGTGATGACAAGGTCATGGAGCATTGGGTACAAAATATTCATGGAGCATTGTGATGACAAGGGAATGGAGCATTTTGATGACAATGTCCTGGAGCATTGTGATGAGAAGACCATTGAGCCTTGTGATGACATGTCTCATGGAGTACTTTGATGAAAAGGGGCATAGAGCATTGTGATGACAAGGGCATGGGGCATTGTGTTTAGAATGCCATGGATCATTCTGATAACATGCGTCATGGAGCTTTGTAATGACAAGAGTATGGAGTATTGTGATTACAGGTTTCAAGGAGCATAATGATGACAAGTATCAGGGAGCATTGTGATGACAACTCTATTGAGCATTGTGATGACAAAGGTCATGGAGCATTGTGATGAGAAGACCATGGATAATTTTGATGATCAGCGTCATGGGGCGTTGTGATGACAGTGTTTTCGAACATTGTGATCACAAGGGTTGGGAACATTGTGATGAAAAGGTCATGGAGTATTGTGAAGACAGGTGTCAGGGAGCATTGTGATGACATATGTCATGGACCATTGTGATGACAGTTGCATGGATCATTGTGATGCTATGTGTCATGGAGGATTGTGATGACAAAGGTAATTGAGCATTGTGATGACAAGGTCTTGGAGCATTGTGATAACAAGGGAATGTAGCATTGTGATGAGAAGGCTATGGAGCATTCTGATAACATGCGTCATGGAGCTTTGTGATGACAAGCACATGGAGCATTGTGATTACATGGGTCTTGGAGCATTGTAATGACATGGTTCATGGAGCCTTGTGATGACAAGGCCGTGGAGCATTGTGATGGCATGGGTCATGGAGCATTGTTATGACAGGGGTAATGGAGCATTGTGATGACAAGGGCTTGGAGCAATTTGATGACAAGGACATGGAGCATTGTGATGACAATGACATGGAGCATTGTGATGAGAAGGACATGAAGCATTCTGCTGACATGCGTCATGGAGCTTTGTGATGACAAGCGCATGGAGCATTCTGATTACAAGGGTCTTGGAGCATTGTGATGACATAGATCATGGAGCCTTGTGATGACAGGGCCGTGGAACATTGTGATTGCAGGGGTCATGGAGCATTGTTATGATAGGGGTAATGGAGCATTGTGATTACCTGGGCATGCAACGTTGGTCTGAAAATTTTCATGGATTATTGGGATGAGAGTTGGCCTGGAGCATTGTGATGACAAGGACACGGAACACTGTGATACATGGGTCATGCAGGATTGTAATGACAAGGGCATGGATCATTGTGATGAGAAGGGCATCAAGCATTGTTATGACAAGCGTCATGGAGCTTTGTGATGACAAGGCCTTGGAGCAATGTGATGCCAAGTTTCATCTAGAATTTTGATGACAAATGGAGGAGCATTTTTATGACAAGTGTGTGGTTAATTGTGAAGAGAAGGGCAGGGAACATTGTGATGACAGGGTCATGGAGCAATTTGATGAAAAGTGTCATGGAATATGTTGATGACAGGGGTTATGGAACATTGTGATGTCAGCGGTCATGGAGCATTTTGATGCTAAGGTCATGTAGCATTGCGATGACAGGGGTCATGGAACATTGTCATGACAGGGATGAGGGAGTATTGTGATGACTAGTGATGCAACACTCTGATATCAGTGGTGAGTGAGCATTTTGATGAGAAGTGCATGGAGCATTGTGATGACAAGTTTTAAGGAGCATTGTGATGACAAGGCTTATGGAGCATTGTGATGACAAGGTTGTTCAGCATTATGATGACAAGCACATGGCACATGTTGATGACATGTGTCATGGAGCATTGTGCTAACAAGTGCATAAACCATTGTGATGACAAGGGTCATGGAGCATTGTGCTGACAAAGGCATGGAACATTGTGATGACAAGGGTCAGAGAGCATTGTGATGATAAATTCATGGAGCATTGTGGTGAGAAAAGTCACAAAGCCTTGTGATGACGAGGGCATGGACAATTGAGATGACAAATGTCATGAAGCATTGTGATGACTGGAGTCAAGGATAATTTTCATAAAAGCGGTCATGGAGCATTGTGATGACAAGGGCATGGAGCATTGTGGGGAGGGGGGCATGGACAATTGGCCTGACCATTTTCATGGATTATTGTGATGACAGTGGTCATGGCACATTGTGATGACAAGGGCATGGAGCACTGTGATAACAAGGTCATGGAGTATTGTGTAGAGAGGTGTCAGGGAGCATTGTGATGACATATATCATGGACCATTGTGATGACAATGGCGTGGAGCATTGTGATGCCAAGTGTCATGGAGGATTGTGATGACAAAGGTAATGGAGAATTCTGATTACAAGGGCATGGAGCATTGTGATGACAAGGGCCATTGAAAATTTTAATTACAACTTCGGGAAGCATTGGGATGACAAAGTGCATGTAGCTTGCTATGACAGGGGTCATGGAGCATTACGATGACAAGTGCATGGAAAATTGTGATGACAAGAGCCTATAACATTGTGATGAGGAGTGTCATGGAGCATTGTGATGAAAAGAACGTGGAGAATTGTGATGACAAGGGACCTGGAACATTGTGATGACCAGGGCATGGAGCATTGTGATGGCAGGACCGTGGAGCATTGTGATGAGAAGACCATGGATAATTGTGATGAGGAGCGTCATGGAGCACTGTAATGACAAGGGGCATTGAGCATTGTGAGGACAGGTGTCATGGAGCATTGTGATGACAGGGGTCATCAAGCATTCTGATCACAAGCTTGTGGAGTAATGTGATGACAATAGTATGGAGAATTGTGATGACAAGGGCATGGAGCACTGTGATGACAAGGTCATGGAATTTTGTGAAAACAGTTGTCAGGGAGCATTTTGATGAAATATGTCATGGTCCATTGTGATGAAAATGGCATGGAGCATTGTGATTCCAAGTGTCATGGAGGATTGTGATGACAGAGGTAATGGAGCATTGTGATGACAAGGGTTTGGAGCATTGTGATGACAAGGGTCATTGAGCATTGTGATGAAAACGGCATGGAGCATTGTGATGAAAAGGCATGGAGCTATTTCATGACAGATTTCAAGGAGACTTCTGACAAGTGTCAGGGAGCATGGTGATGACAAGTGTATCGAGCATTGTGATGACAAAGATCATAGAGCATTGTGATGACAGGGGCCTGGGATATTGTGATGACATGCATCATGGAGCGTTGTGATGACAAGTGTCATGGAGCATTGTGATGACAATGGAATGCAGCATTGTCTTGAGAACGCCATGGAGCCTTCTGATGATATGTGTCATAGATCATTGTGATGACATATGTCCGGTTCATTGTGATGACAATGGCATGGAGCATTGTGATGCCAAGTGTCATGGAGGATTGTGATGACAAACGTAATGGAGCATTGTGATGACAAGGGATTGGATAATTTTGATGACAAGGGTCATCAAGCATTGTGATGACAATGGCATGGAGCACTGTGATGAAAAAGGAATGGAGCTATTTCATGACAGAGTTCAATGAGACTTCTGACAATTGTCAGGAGGCATTTTGATGATAAGTGTATTGAGCATTGTGATGACACAGGTCATGGACCATTGTGATGACAAGAGCATGGAATATTGTGATGACAGGCATCATGGAGCGCTGTGATGACAAGGGTAGAGCATTGTGATGACAATGACATTGAGCATAGTGTTGAACATGCCATTGAGCATTCTGATGACATGTGACATGGAGATTTGTGATGACAAGGGCATGGAGCATTGTAATTACATGGGTCTGGGAACCTGGTGATGAAAAGGGCATGGATCATTGTGATGACAATGACATGGAGCATTGTGATGAGAAGGACATGTAGCATTCTGCTGACATGCATCATGGATCTTTGTAATGACAATGCATGGAGCATTGTGATTACAGGGGTCTTGGAGCATTGTGATGACATAGGTCATTGAGCCTTGTGATGACAAGGCCGTGGAACATTGTGATTGCAGGGGTCATGGAGCATTGTTATGACAGGGGTAATGGAGCATTGTGATGACCAGGGCCTGCAGCATTGGTTTGAAAATTTTCATGGATTATTGTGATGAGAGTTGGCCTGGAGAATTGTGATGACAAGGGAATGGAGCATTGTGATGACAATGTCTTGGAGCATCGTGATGAGAAAACCATTGATCCTTGTGATGACAAATCTCATGGAGCTCTTTCATGAAAAGGGGCATGGAGCATTGCAATTACAGGGTTTTGGAGCATTGTGATGACAAGGGCATGTAACATTGTGTTGAGAATGCCATGCATCATTCTGATGACATGCGTCATGGAGCTTTGTGATGACAAGGGCATAGATCATTGTGATGAAAAAGGCATGGAGCCTTGTCATGATTGCTCTCAAGGAGCTTAATGGTGACAAGTATCAGGGACCATTGTGATGACAACCCTATTGAGCATTGTGATGACAAAAGTCATGGAGCATTGTGATGAGAAGACCATGGATAATTGTGATGATGAGCGTCATGGGGTGTTGTGATGACAACGGTTTTGGAACATTGAGATCACAAGGGTTTGGAGCATTGTGATGACAAGGTCATGGAGTATTGTGAAGACAGGTGTCAGGGAGCATTGTGATGACATAAGTCATGGACAATTGTGATGACAGTGGCATGGAGGACTGTGATGACAAAGGTAATGGAGCATTGTGATGACAAGGTCTTGGAGCATTGTGATGACAAGAGCATGGAGCATTTTGATGAGAAAGACATGGAGCATTCTGATGGCATGCATTATGGTGCATTGTGATGACAAGCACATGGATCATTGTGATTACAGGGTTCTTGGAGCATTTTGATGATATGGGTCATCGAGCCTTGTAATGAAAAAGCCGTGGAACATTGTGATGGCAGGGTTCATGGAGCATTGTTATGAAAGGTGTAATGGAGCCTTGTGATGACCTGGGCATGCAGCACTTGTCTGAAAATTTTCATTAATTATTGTGAAGAGAGTGGGCCTGGAGTATTGTGATGACAAAGGCAAGGAACACTGTGATACATGGGTAATGGAGGATTGTAATGACAAGGGCATGGATCAGTGTGATGAGAAGGGCATCGAACATTTTGATGACAAGAGTCATGGAGCATTGTGATGACAATGGCATGGAGCATTGTGATGCCAAGTGTCATGGAGCTTTGTGAATGCAAATGTTGGAGCATTTTGATGACAAGGGCAAGGTGCATTGTGATGAGAAGGGCAGGGAGCATTGTGATGACAAGGTTTATGGAGCCTTGTGATGACAAGGTTGTTCAGCATAATGATGACAAACACATGGCAGGTTTTGATGACATGGGTCATGGAGCATGGTGCTGACAAGTGCATAGACCACTGTGATGATAAGGGTCATGGATCATTGAGCTGACAAAGTCATGGGGCATTGTTATGACAACGATCAGAGAGCATTGAGATGAGAAGTACATGGAGCATTGTGGTGACAGAAGTCACAGAGCCTTGTGATGACGAGGGCATGGACAATTGTGATGGCAAATGTCATGAAGCATTGTGATGACTGGAGTCAAGGAGAATTTTCATAAAAGAGGTCATGGAGCATTGTGATGACAAGGGCTTGGAGCATTGTGATGTCAAGGGCATAAAGCATTGTGATGGCAGGGGCATGGAGCATTGGGCTGAAAAATTTTATGGATTATTGTGATGACAGTGCGCATGGCGCTTTGTGATGACTAGGGCATGGAGCACTGTGATGACAGTGTCATGAAGTATTGAGTAGAGAGTTGTCAGGGATAATTGTGATGACATATATCATGGTCCATTGTGATGACAATGGCATGGAGCATTGTGATGACAAGGGTCATGGAGGAATGTGATGATAAAGGTAATGGAGCATTGTGATGACAAGGGCGTGGAGCATTGTGATGACAAGGGCATGGAGCATTGTGATGACAGGGTCATGGAGCATTGGTCTCAGAAGTTTCATGGATTTTTGTGATGACAGAGGGCATGATGCATTGTGATGGCAAGAGCATGGAGCATTGTGATGACAAGGGCCATTGAATATTTTAATGACAACGTCGTGAAGCATTGTGATGACAAAGTGCATGGCGCTTGCTATGACAGGGGTCATGGAGAAACAGGATGAAAATGGCATGGAAAATTGTGATGACAAGAGTCTGTATCATTGAGATGAGAAGAGTCATGGAGCACTGTGATAACAAGGACGTGGAGAATTCTGATGACAAGGTACATTGAGCAATGTGATGACCAGAGGATGGAGCATTTTGATTGCAAGACCGTGGAGCATTGTAAGGAGAAGGCCACGGATAATTGTGATGACGAGCGTCATGGAGCACTGTAATGACAAGGGGCATGGAGCATTGTGAGGACAGGGGTCATGGAGCATTGTGATGCCAAGTGTCATGGAGCATTCTGATGACAAGTTTGTGGAGTATTGTGATGACCATGGCATGGAGCATTGTGATGACATGGGCCTGGAGCCCTGTGATGACAAGGTCATGGAGTATTGTGAAGACAGTTGTCAGGGAGCATTGTGATGACTTATGTCATGGTCCATTTTGATGACAATGGCATGGAGCATTGTGATGCCAAGTGTCATGAGGGATTGTGATGACAAAGGTTATGGAACATTGTGATGAGAAGGGCTTGGAGCATTTTGATGACAAGGGCCTTTGAAAATTTTAATGACAACTTCGTGTAGCATTGTGATGACAAAGCCCATGGAGCTTGCTATGACAGGTGTCATCGAGCATTGCGATGACAAGTGCATGGAGAATTGTGATGACAAGAGCATGTAACAGTGTAATGAGAAGTGTCATGGAGCATTGTGATGACAAGGGAATGGAGCATTGTGATGACAAGGGAATGGAGCATCGTGATGAGAAGACCATTGTGCCTTGTGATGACAAGTTTCATGGAGCTCTTTGATGAAAAGGGGCATGGAACATTGTGATTAGAGGGGTTGTAGCATTGTGATGACAAGGGCATGGAGCATTGTGTTGAGAATGCCATGGATCATTCCGATGACATGCGTCATGGAGCGTTGTGAGGACAAGGGCATGGAGCATTGTGATTACAGGGTTCTTGGAGCATTGAGATGAAAAGGGCATGGATCATTGTGATGAAAAAGGCATGGAGCCTTGTCATGACTGGTTTCAAGGAGCTTAATGACGACAAGTATCAGGGAGTATTGTGATGACAACTCTATTGAGCATTGTGATGAAAAAAGTCATGGAGCATTGTGATGAGAAGACCATGGATAATTGTGATGATGATCGTCATGGGGCGCTGTGATGACAAGGTTTATGGAACATTGTGATCACAAGAGTTTGGAGCATTGTGATCACAAGGTCATGGAGTATTGTGAAGACAGGTGTCAGGGAGCATTGTGATGACATATGTCATGGTCCATTGTGATGAGAGTGGCATGGAGCATTGTGATGCCAAGTGTCATGGAGGATTGTGATGACAAAGGTAATGGAGCATTGTGATGACTAGGTCTTGGAGCATTGTGATGACAAAGGCATGGAGCATTGTGATGAGAAAGACATGGAGCATTCTGATGACATGCATCATGGTGCATTGTGATGACAAGCACATGGAGCATTATGATTACAGGGGTCATGGAGCATTTTGACGATATGGGTCATTGAGCCTTTTAATGACAAGGCCGTGGAACATTGTGATGGCAGGGGTCATAGAACATTGTTATGACAGGGGTAATGGAGCATTGTGATTACCTGGGCATGCAGCCCTGGTCTGAAAATTTTCATTGATTATTGTGAAGAGAGTGGGCCTGGAGTATTGTGATGACAAAGGCACGGAACACTGTGATACATGGGTAGTGGAGGATTGTAATGACAAGGGCATGAATCAGTGTGATGAGAAGGGCATCGAGCATTGTGATGACAAGCGTCATGGAGCATTGTGATGACAATCCCATGGACCATTGTGATGCCAAGTGTCATGGAGCTTTGTGATTGCAAATGTCGGAGCATTTTGATGACAAGGGCATGGTGCATTGTGATGAGAAGGGCAGGGAGCATTGTGATGACAAGGTTTATGGAACCTTGTGATGACAAGGTTGTTCAGCATAATGATGACAAACACATGGCACGTTTTGATGACATGGGTCATGGAGCATTGTTTTGACAAGTGCATAGACCATTGTGATGAGAAGGGTCATGGATCATTGAGCTGACAAAGTCATGGAGCATTGTTATGACAAGGATCAGAGAGCATTGAGATGAGAAGTACATGGAGCATTGTGGTGACAAAAGTTACAGAGCCTTGTGATGACGAGGACATGGAACATTGTGATGGCAAATGTCATGAAGCATTGTGATGACTGGAGTCAAGGGGAATTTTCATAAAAGAGGTCATGGAGCATTGTGATGACAAGGGCATGGAGTATTGTGATGACAGGGGCATGGAGCATTTGTCTGACAATTTTCATGGATTATTGTGATGACAGTGGGCATGGCGCATTGTGATGACACGGGCATGGAGCACTGTGATAACAAGGTCATGGAGTATTGTGTAGAGAGGTGTCAGGGAGAATTGTGAGGACATATATTATGGTCCATTGTGATGACAATGGCATGGAGCATTTTGATGCCAAGTGACATGGAGGATTGTGATGACAAAGGTAATGGAGCATTGTGATGACAAGGGCTTCAGCATAGTGATGTCTAGGGCATAGAGCATTGTGATGACAGGGGCATGGAGCATTGGCCTGAAAAGTTTCATGGATTATTGTGATGAGAGTGGGCATGGCACAGTGTGATGACTAGGGAATGGAGCACTGTGATGACAAGGTAATGAAGTATTGAGTAGAGAGTTGTCAGGGAGAATTGTGATGACATATATCACGGTCCATTGTGATGACAATGGCATGGAGCATTGTGATGCAAAGGGTCATGGAGGATTGTGATGACAAAGGTAATGGAGCATTGTGATGACAAGGGCTTGGAGCATTGTGATGACAAGGGCATGGAGCATGGTAATGAGAGGGTCATGGAGCATTGGTCTGACAAGTTTCGTGGATTATTGTGATGACAGTGGGCATGGCGCATTGTGATGGAAAGGGCATGGAGCATAGTGATGACAAGGTCATGGACTATTGTGAAGACAGTTGTCAGGGAGCATTGTGATGACAAAGGTAATGGAGCATTGTGTTGACAACGCTTGGAGTATTGTGATGACAAGAGTCATGGAGGAATGTGATTACAAGGGCATGGAACATTGTGATGACAAGGGCCATTAAAAATTTTAATGACAACGTCGTGAAGCATTGTGATGACAAAGCGCATGGAGCTTGCTATGACATGGATCATGGAGCATTAGGATGACAAGGGCATGGAAAATTGTGATGACCAGAGCCTGTATCATTGTGATGAGAAGTGTCATGGAGCATTGTGATGACAAGGTCATGGTGTTTTGTGAAGACAGTTGTCAGGGAGCATTTTGATGACATATGTCACAGTCCATTGTGATGACAATGGCATGGAGCATTGTGATGCCAAGGGTCATGGAGGATTGTGATGACAAAGATAGTTGAGCATTGTGATGATAAGGGCTTGGAGCATTGTGATGACAAGGGTCATGCAGCATTGTGATGACAATGGCATGGAGCATTGTGATGATAAATGCATGGAGCATTGGGATGAAAAAGGCATGGAGATATTTTTTGACAGAATTAAAGGAGACTTCGGACAAGTGTCAGGGAGCACTGTGATGACAAGTTTATTAAGCACTGCGATGACAATTTTCATGAAGCATTGCGATGATAAGGGCATGGAATATTACGATGACAGGCATCATGGAGCGTTGTGATGACAAGGGTCATGGAACATTGTGATGACAATGGTCTTGGAGCATTGTGATGACAAGGGCATGGGATATTGTGATGACAGGCATCATGCAGCGTTGTGATGACAAGGGTCATGGAACATTGTGATGACAATGGCATGGAGCACTGTGTTGTGAATTCCCTGGAGCATTCTGATGACATGTGTCATGGAACATTGTAATGACATATATCCGGTCCATTGTGAAGACAATGGCATTGAGCATTGTGATGCCAAGTGTCATGAAGGTTTATGATGACAAATGTAATGGAGCATTGTGATGACAATGGTAATGGAGCATTGTGATGACAAGGGCATGGAATATTGTGATGGCAGGCATCAGGCGGCGTTGTGATGACAAGGGTCATGGAACATTGTGATGACAATGGCATGGAGCATTGTGTTGGGAATGCCCTGGAGCATTCTGATAACATGCATCATGGAGCCTTGTGATGGCATATGTCGGGTCAATTGTGATGGCAATGGCATGGAGCATTGTGATGCCAAGTGTCATGGAGGAATGTGATGACAAAAGTAATGGAGCATTGTGATGACAAGGTCTTGGAGCATTATGATCACAAGGGCATGGAGCCTTGTAATGACAGGGTCATGGAGCATTGGTCTGACAAGTTTCATGGATTATTGTGATGACAGTGGGCATGGCACATTATGATGGCAAGGGCATTGAGCATTATGTTGACAGGGTCATGGACTATAGTGAAGACAGTTGTCAGGGAGCATTTTGATGACATATGTCATGGTCCATTGTGATGACAATGTCATAGAGCATTGTGATGCCAAGTGTCATGGAGAATTGTGATGCCAAAGGTAATGGTGCATTGTGATGACAAGGGCTTGGAGCATTGTGATGAAAAGGATCATGGAGCATTGTGATGACAAGGGCATGGAGCATTGTGATGAGAAGACCATGGGTAATTGTGATGACGAGCGTCATGGAGCACTGTAATGACAAGGGGCATGGAGCATCGTGAGGACAGTTCTCATGGAGCCTTGTGATGATAGGGGTCATGGCGCATTTTGATGAGAAGTGTCATGGAGCATTCGGATGACAAGCTTGTGGAATATTGTGATGACAAGCACATGGAGCATTGTGATGACAATGTCATGGAGTTTTGTGAAGACAGTTGTCAGGGAGCATTGTGATGACATATGTCATGTCCATGGGGATGACAATGGCATGGAGCATTGTGATGCCAAGTGTCATGGAGGATTGTGATGACAAAGGTAATGGAGCATTGTGATGACAAGGAATTGGAGCATTGTGATGACAAGGGTCATGGAGCATTGTGATGACAATGGCATGGAGCATTGTGATGATAAGGGAATGGAGCATTGTGGAGAAAAAGGCATGGAGCTATTTTATAACAGAGTTCAAGGAGCATTCTGACAGGTGTCAGGGAGCATTGGGATGACAGGTGTTTTGTGCATTGTGATGACACATGTCATAGAGCATTGTGATGACAAGGGCATGGAATATTGTGATGACAGGCATCATGGAGCGTTGTGATGACAAGGGTCATGGAGCATTGTGATGACAATGGCATGGAGCATTGTGATGAAAAAGCCATGCAGCTATTTCACAACAGACTTCAAGGAGCCTTATGACAAGTGTCAGCGATCATTGTGATGACAAGTGTATTGAGCATTGTGATGACAAACGTCATGGAGCATTGTGATGACAAGGGCATGGAATATTGTGATGACAGGCATCATGGAGCCCTGTGATGACCAGTGTCATGGAACATTTTGATCACAACGGTTTGGAGCATTGTGATGACAGAAGTCATGGATCATTTTGATTTCAAGGAGCATGGAGCATTGTGATGACAAGGGTAGAAAGCAATGTGATCCCAATTTTCATGGAGGATTGTGGTCACAATGGGAATGGAGTATTGTGATGACAAGCGCATGGAGCATTGTGATGAAAGGTCATGTAGCATTTTGCTGACAAAGGCATGGAGCATTGGGATGAAAAGTGTCATAGAGCACTGTGATGACAAGCGTCATGGAGCATTGTGATTACAGTGGTCATGGAGCATTGGGATGACAAGGGCATGGATTATTGTGATGGCAAGGGTAATGGAGCATTTTGATGACAGGCGTCATGGAGCATTGTGATGACAGGTGTCATGGAGCATTGTGATGAGAAGGTCATGGAGCATTGGGCTGAAAATGTTCATGGAGTATTGTGATGACAGGGTCATGGAGCATTGTTATGACAAGTGAATGGATCCTTGTGATGACAAGTTCCTGAATCATTGTGATGAGACAATGGAGCCTTGTGATGACAAGTCTCATGGAGCATTCTGATGAAAAGGATTATGGAGCATTGTGATTACAGGGCTCATGGAAGAATTTGATGAAAACGGCATGGATCATTGTGATGAAAAATACGTACAGCCTTATCATGAACGGGTTCAAGGAGCATAGTGACGAGAAGTGTCGGGGAGCATTGTGATGACAAGTATATTGAACATTGTGATGACAAAGTTCATGGAGCATTGTGATGAGAAGAACAAGGATAATTGTTATGACGAGTGTCATGGGGCTTTGTGATGACAAGTGTTATGGAACATTGTAATCACAAGGGTTTGGAGCATTTTGATGACAAAGGTCATGGAGCATTGTGATTTCATTTTGATGACAAGAGCATGAAGCATTATGATGATGGGCATGGTGCCTTGTGATGACAGGGTTCATGGAGCATTGAGATGAAAAGGGTCATGAAGCATTTTGATGACAGTGGTCATGGAGCACTCTGATGATAAGGTCATGTAGCATTGCGATGACAGGGGTCATGGAACATTGTGATGACAGGTGTGAGCGAGTATAGTGATGACTAGTGATGGAACACTCTGATATCAGTGGTGAGAGAGCATTTTAATGAGAAGTGCATGGAGCATTGTGGTGACAAAAGTCACAGAGCCTTGTGATGACGAGGGCATGGACAATTGTGATGACAAATGTCATGAAGCATTGTGATGACTGGAGTCACGGAGAATTTTCATAAAAGAGGTCATGGAGCATTCTGATAAGAAGGGCATGGAGCATTGTGATGACAAGGGCGTGGAGCATTGTTATGACAAGGTCATGGACTTTTGTGAAGACAGTTGTCAGGGAACATTGTCATGACATATGTCATGGTCCACAGTGATGACAATGGCATGGAGCATTGTGATGCCAAGAGTCATGGAAGATTGTGATGACAATGACATGGAGCATTGTGATGATAAGGGCATGGAGCATTGTGATGAAAAAAGAATGGAGCTTTTCCATGAGAGAGTTCAAGGAGACTTCTGACAAGTGTCAGGGAGCATTGTGATGACAAGTGTATTGAGCATTGTAATGACAATAATCATGGAGCATTGTGATGACAAGGGCATGGAATATACTGATGACAATGGCATGGAGCATTTTGTTCAGAATCCCCTGGAACATTCTGATGTCATGTGTCATGGAGCATTATGATGACATATATCTGGTCCATTGTGATGACAATGGCTTGGAACATTGTGATGACAAGTGTCATGGAGGATTATGATGACAAAGTTAATGGAGCATTGTGATGACAATGGCTTGGAACATTGTGAGGACAAGGGCATAGAGCATTGTGATGACAGGGTCATGGAGCATTCTGATGACAAGCATGTGGAGTATAGTGATGACAATGGCATGGAGCATTGTGATGACAAGAGCTTGGAGCATTGTGATGACAAGGTTATGTAGTTTTGTGAAGAGAGTTGTCAGGGAGCATTGTGATGACATATGTCATGGTCCATTGGGATGACAATGGCATGGAGCATTGTGATGCCAATTGTCATGGACGATTGTGATGACATAGGTAATGGAGCATTGTGATGACAAGGGCTTGGAGCATTGTGATGACAAGGGTCATGGAGCATTTTGATGACAATGGCATGGAGCATTGTGATGATAAGGGCATGGAGCATTGTGATGAAAAATGCATGAAGCTATTTTTTGACAGAGTAGAAGGAAACTTCTGACAAGTGTCAGGGAGCATTGTGATGACAAGTGAATTGAGCATTACGATGACAATGTTCATGCAGCCTTGTGATGACAAGGGCATGGAATATAGTGATGTCAAGGGAATGGAGCATTGTGTTGAGAGTGCCCTGGAGCATTCTGATGATATGTCTCATGGAGCATTGTGATGACATATGTCCAGTCCATTGTGAAGACAATGGCATGGAGCATTGTGATGCCAAGTGTCATGGAGGATTATGATGACAAAGGTAATGGAGCATTGTGATGCCAAGGGTCATGGAGCATTGTGATGACAATGGCATGGAGCATTGTGATGAAAAGGGAATGGAGCATTGTGATGAAAAATGCATGAAGCTATTTTTTGACAGAGTAGAAGGAAACTTCTGACAAGTGTCAGGGAGCATTGTGATGACAAGTGAATTGAGCATTACGATGACAATGTTCATGCAGCCTTGTGATGACAAGGGCATGGAATATAGTGATGTCAAGGGAATGGAGCATTGTGTTGAGAGTGCCCTGGAGCATTCTGATGATATGTCTCATGGAGCATTGTGATGACATATGTCCAGTCCATTGTGAAGACAATGGCATGGAGCATTGTGATGCCAAGTGTCATGGAGGATTATGATGACAAAGGTAATGGAGCATTGTGATGACAATGGTCATGGAGCATTGTGGTGACAAGGGCATGGAATATTGTAATGACAGGCATCATGGAGCGTTGTGCATGGAAAATTGTGATGACATTGGCATGGCGCATTGTGTTGAGAATGGCATGTAGCATTGTGTTGAGAATGCCCTGGAACATTCTGATGACATGCGTGATGGAGCATTGTGATGCCATATGTCCGGTCCATTGTGATGACAATGGCATGGAGCATTGTGATGCCAAGTGTTATGGAGGATTATGATGACAAAAGTAATGGAGCAGTGTGATGACAACGGCTTGGAGCATTGTGATGTCAAGGGCATAGAGCATTGTGATGACAGGGGCATGGAGCATTGGCCTGACAAGTTTCATGTATTATTTTGATGACAGTGGGCATGGTGCATTGTGATGACAAAGGCATGGAGCACTCTTATGACAAGGTCATGGAGTATTGTGTATAGAGGTGTCAGGGAGCATCATGATGACATATTTCATGGTCCATTGTGATGACAATGGCATGGAGCATTGTGATGCCAAGTGTCATGGAGGATTGTGATGACAAAAGTAATGGAGCATTGTGATGACAAGGGCTTGGAGCATTGTGATGACAAGGGCATGGAGCATTGTGATGACAGTGTCATGGAGCATTGGTCTGACAAATTTCATGTATTAATGTGATGACAGTGGGAATGGCGCATTGTTATGGCAAGGGCATTGAGCATTATGTTGACAAGGTCATGGACTATAGTGAAGACAGTTGTCAGGGAGCATTTTGATGACATATGTCATGGTCCATTGTGATGACAAGGGCTTGGAGCATTGTGATGACAAGGGACATGGAGCTTTGTGTTGACAAGGGCATGGAGCATTGTGATGAGAAGACCATGGATAATTGTGATGTCGAGCATCATGAAGCACTGTAATGACAAGGAGCATGGACTATCGTGAGGACAGGTGTCATGGATCATTGTGATGATAGGGGTCATGGCGCATTTTGAAGACAAGAGTCACAGAGCATTCGGATGACAAGCTTGTGGAATATTGTGATGACAAGCACATGGAGCATTGTGATGACGAGGTCATGGAGTTTGGTGAAGACAGTTGTCAGGGAGCATTGTGATGACATATGTCATGGTCCATTGTGATGACAATGACATGGAACATTGTGGTGCCAAGTGTTATGTAGGATTGTGATGACAAAGGTAATGGAGCATTGTGATGACAAGGGATTACAGCATTGTGATGACAAGGGTCTTGGAGCATTGTGATGACAATGGCATGGAACATATAGATGATAAGGGAATGGAGCATTGTGATGAAAAAGGCATGGAGCTATTTTATGACAGAGTTTAAGGAGCTTTCTGACAAGTGACAGGGAGCATTGGGATGACAAGTGTTTTCAGCATTGTGATGACACATGTCATAGAGCATTGTGATGACAAGGGCATGGAATATTGTGATGACAGGCATCATGGAGCGTTGTGATGCCAATGGCATGGAGCATTGTGATGAAAAAGCCATGCAGCTATTTCACGACAGACTTCAAGGAGCCTTCTGACAAGTGTCAGCGATCATTGTGATGACAAGTGTATTGAGCATTGTGATGACAAACATCATGGAGAATTGTGATGACTAGGGCATGGAATACTGTGATGACAGGCATCATGGAGCCCTGTGATGACCAGTGTTATGGAACATTGTGATCACAACGGTTTGGAGCATTGTGATGACAGAAATCATGGATCATTTTGATTTCAAGGAGCATGGAGCATTGTGATGACAAGGGTAGAAAGCAATGTGATTCCAATTTTCATGGAGGATTGTGATCACAATGGGAATGGAGTATTGTGATGACAAGCGCATGGAGCATTGTGATGACAAGGTCATGTAGCATTTTGCTGACAAAGGCATGCAGCATTGGGATGACAAATGTCATGGAGCACTGTGATGACAAGCGTCATGGAGCATTGTGATTACAGTGGTCCTGGAACATTGGGATGACAAGGGCATGGATTATTGTGATGGCAAGGGTAATGGAGCATTTGGATGACAGGCGTCATGGAGCATTGTGATGACAGGTGTCATGGAGCATTGTGATGAGAAGGTCATGGAGCATTGGGCTGAAAATGTTCATGGAGTATTGTGGTGACAGGGTCATGGAGCATGTTTATGACAAGTAAATGGAGCCTTGTGATGACAAGTTCCTGGAGCATTGTGATGAGAAGACCATGGAGCCTTGTGATGACAAGTCTCATGGAGCATTCTGATGAAAAGGGTCATGGAGCATTGTGATTACAGGGGTCATGGGGCAAATTGATGAAAACGGCATGGATTATTGTGATGAAAAAGACATAGAGCCTTATCATGAACGGGATCAAGGAGCATAGTGACGAGAAGTGTCGGGGAGCATTGTGATGACAAGTATATTGAACATTGTGGTGACAAAGTTCATGGAGCATTGTGATGAGAAGAACATGGATAAATGTTATGACGAGTGTCATGGGGCTTTGCGATGACAAGTGTTATGAAACATTGTGATTCCAAGGGTTTGGAGCATTTAGATGACAGAGGTCATGGAGCATTTTGATTTCATTGTGATGACAATAGCATGAAGCATTATGATGATGGGCATGGTGCATTGTGATGACAGGGTTCATGGAGCATTGAGATGAAAAGGGTCATGGAGCATTTTGATGACAGTGGTTATGGAACATTCTGATTTCAGGGGTCATGGAGCATTTTGATGATAAGGTCTTGTAGCATTGCGCTGACAGGGGTCATGGAACATTGTGATAGACACGGGTGAGGGAGTATAGTGATGACTAGTGATGGAACACTCTGATATCAGTGGTGAGAGAGCATTTTGATGAGAAGTGCATGGAACATTGTGGTGACAAAAGTCACAGAGTCTTGTGATGACGAGGACATGGACAATTGTGATGACAAATGTCATGAAGCATTGTGATGACTGGAGTAAGAGAGAATTTTCATAAAAGAGGTCATGGTGCGTTGTGATGACAAGGGCATGGAGCATTGTGATGACAAGGGCATGGAGCATTGTGATGACAAGTTCAAGGAGTTTTGTGAAGACAGTTGTCAGGGAGCATTGTGATGACATATGTCATGGTCCATTGTGATGACAATGGCATGAAGCATTGTGATGCCAAGAGTCATGGAGGATTCTGATAGCAAAGGTAATGGAGCATTGTGATGTCAAGGGATTTGAGCATTCTGATGACAAGGGTCATGGAACATTGTGATGAGAATTTCATGGAGCATTGTGATGATAAGAGCATGGAGCATTGTGATGAAAAAGGCATGAGCTTTTTCATGAGAGAGTTCAAGGAGACTTCTGAGAAGTGTCAGGGAGCATTGTGATGACAAGTGTATTGAGCATTGTGATGACAATGGTCAAGGAGCATTGTGATGACAAGCGTCATGGAGCATTGTGATGACAATGGCATGGAGCATTTTGTTGAGAATCCCCTGGAGCATTCTGATGTCATGTGTCATGGAGCTTTGTGATGACATATGCCCGATCCATTGTGATGACAATGGAATGGAGCATTGTGATGCCAAGTGTCATGGAGCATTATGATGACAAAGGTAATGGAGCATTGTGATGACAAGGGCTTGGAGCATTGTGATGACAAGGTCATAGAGCATTGTGATGACAAGGGCATGGAGCATTGGCCTGACAAGTTTCATGGATTATTGTGATGACAGTGTGCATGGCAAACTGTCATGACAAGGGCATGGAACACTGTGATGACAAGGTCATGGAGTATTGTGTAGGCAGGTGTCAGGGAGCATCGTGATGACATATATCATGGTCCATTTTGATGACAATGGCATGGAGCCTTGTGATGCGAAGGGTCATGGAGGATAGTGATGACAATGGTAATAGAGCATTGTGATGACAAGGGCTTGGAGCATTGTGATGAAAAGGGTATGGAGCATTGTGATGACAGGGTCATGGAGCATTGGTCTGAGAAGTTTCATGGATTATTGTGATGACAGAGGGCATGATGCATTGTGATGGCAAGAGCATGGAGCATTGTGATGACAAGGGCCATTGAATATTTTAATGACAACGTCGTGAAGCATTGTGATGAAAAAGTGCGTGGCGCTAGCTATGACAGGTGTCATGGAGAAACAGGATGAAAAGGGCATGGAAAATTGTGATGACAAGAGTCTGTATCATTGAGATGAAAAGAGTCATGGAACATTGTGATAACAAGGACGTGGAGAATTCTGATGACAAGGTACATGGAGCAATGTGATGACCAGTGCATGGAGCATTTTGATTGCAAGACCCTGGAGCATTGTGATGAGAAGACCACGGATAATTGTGATGACGAGCGTCATGGAGCACTGTAATGACAAGGGGCATGGAGCATTGTGATGACACGGGTCATGGAACATTGTGATGCCAAGGGTCATGGAGCATTCTGATGACAAGTTTGTGGAGTATTGTGATGACCATGGCATGGAGCATTGTGATGACATGGGCCTGGAGCTCTGTGATGACAAGGTCATGGAGTATTGTGAAGACAGTTGTCAGGGAGCATTGTGATGACTTATGTCATGGTCCATTTTGATGACAATGGCATGGAGCATTGTGATGCCAAGTGTCATGAGGGATTGTGATGACAAAGGTTATGGAACATTGTGATGAGAAGGGCTTGGAGCATTTTGATGACAAGGGCCATTGAAAATTTTAATGACAACTTCGTGTAGCATTGTGATGACAAAGCCCTTGGAGCTTGCTATGACAGGTGTCATCGAGCATTGCGATGACAAGTGCATGGAGAATTGTGATGACAAGAGCATGTAACAGTGTAATGAAAAGTGTCATGGAGCATTGTGATGACAAGGGAATGGAGCATTGTGATGACAATGTCCTGGAGCATCGTGATGAGAAGACCATTGTGCATTGTGATGACAAGTTTCATGGAGCTCTTTGATGAAAAGGGGCATGGAGCATTGTGATTAGAGGGGTTGTAGCATTGTGATGACAGGGCATGGAGCATTGTGTTGAGAATGCCATGGATCATTCTGATGACATGCGTCATGGAGCATTGTGATGACAAGGGCATGGAGCATTGTGATTACAGGGTTCTTGGAGCATTGAGATGAAAAAGGCATGGATCATTGTGATGAAAAAGGCATGGAGTGGGGCTTCCCTGGTGGCACAGTGGTTGAGAGTCCGCCTGCCGATGCACGGGACACGGGTTCGTGCCCCGGTCCGGGAGGATCCCACATGCCTCAGAGCAGCTGGGCCCGTGAGCCATGGCCGCTGAACCTGCGCGTCCAGAGCCTGTGCTCCACAATGGGAGAGGCCACAGCAGTGAGAGGTTCGCGTACCACAAAAAAAAAAAAAAAAAAAAGGCATGGAGCCTTGTCATGACTGGTTTCAAGGGGCTTAATCACGACAAGTATCAGGGAGCATTGTGATGACAACTCTATTGAGCATTGTGATGAAAAAAGTCATGGAGCATTGTGATGAGAAGACCATGGATAATTGTTATGATGATCGTCATGCGGCGTTGTGATGACAAGTGTTATGGAACATTGTGATCACAAGAGTTTGGAGCATTGTGTTCACAAGGTCATGGAGTATTGTGAAGACAGGTGTCAGGGAGCATTGTGATGACATATGTCATGGTCCATTGTGATGACAGTGGCATGGAGCATTGTGATGCCAAGTGTCATGGAGGATTGTGATGACAAAGGTAATGGAGCATTGTGATGACAAGGTCTTGGAGCATTGTGATGACAAGGGCATGGAGCATTGTGATGAGAAAGACATGGAGCATTCTGATGACATGCGTCATGGTGCATTGTGATGACAAGCTCATGGAGCATTGTGATTACAGGGGTCTTCGAGCATTTTGATGATATGGGTCATTGAGCCTTGTAATGACAAGGCCGTGGATCATTGTGATGGCAGGGGTCATGGAGCATTGTTATGACTGGGGTAATGGAACATTGTGATGACCTAGGCAGGCAGCACTGGTCTGAAAATTTTCATTGATTATTGTGAAGAGAGTGGGCCTGGAGTATTGTGATGACAAAGGCAGGGAACACTGTGATACATGGGTCATGGAGGATTGTAATGACAAGGGCATGGATCAGTGTGATGAGAAGGGCATCGTGCATTGTGATTACAAGCGTCATGGAGCATTGTGATGACAATGTCTTGGAGCATTGTGATGCCAAGTGTCATGGAGCTTTGTGATTGCAAATGTTGGAGCATTTTGATGACAAGGGCATGGTGCATTGTGATGAGAAGGGCAGGGAGCATTGTGATGACAAGGTTTATGGAGCCTTGTGATGACAAGGTTGTTCAGCATTATGATGACAAACACAATGCACATTTTGATGACATGGGTCATGGAGCATTGTGCTGACAAGTGCATAGACCATTGTGATGACAAGGGTCATAGATCATTGAGCTGACAAAGTCATGGAGCATTGGTATGACGAGGATCAGAGAGCATTGTGATGAGAAATACATGGAGCATTGTGGTGACAGAAGTCACAGAGCCTTGTGATGACGAGGGCATGGACAATTGTGATGGCAAATGTCATGAAGCATTGTGATGACTGGAGTCAAGGAGAATTTTCATAAAAGAGGTCATGGAACATTGTGATGACAAGGGCATGGAGTATTGTGATGACAGGGGCATGGAGCATTTGTCTGACAATTTTCATGGATTATTGTGATGACAGTGGGCATGGCGCATTGTGATGACAAGGGCATGGAGCATTGTGATGACAAGGTCATGGAGTATTGTGTAGAGAGGTGTCAGGGAGAATTGTGAGGACATGTATCATGGTCCATTGTGATGACAACGGCATGGAGCATTTTGATGCCAAATGACATGAAGGACTGTGATGACAAAGGAAATGGAGCATTGTGATGACAAGGGCTTCGAGCATTGTGATGTGAAGGGCTTAGAGCATTGTGATGACAGGGGCATGTAGCATTGGCCTGAACAGTTTCATGGATTACTGTGATGAGAGTGGGCATGGCACATTGTGATGACTAGGGCATGGAGCACTGTGATGACAAGGTAATGAAGTATTGAGTAGAGAGTTGTCAGGGAGAATTGTGATGAAATATATCATGGTCCTTTGTGATGACAATGACATGGAGCATTGTGATGCAAAGGGTCATGGAGGATTGTGATGACAAAGGTAATGGAGCATTGTGATGACAAGGGCTTGGAGCATTGTGATGACAAGTATATTGAACATTGTGGTGACAAAGTTCGTAGAGCATTGTGATGAGAAGAATATGGAAAATTGTTATGACGAGTGTCATGGGGCTTTGTGATGACAAGTGTTATGGAACATTGTGATCACAAAGGTTTGGAGAATTTTGATGACAGAGGTCATGAAGCATTTTGATTTCATTGTGATGACAATAATATGAAGCATTATGATGCTGGGCATGGTGCATTGTGATGACAGGGTTCATGGGGCATTGAGATGAAAAGGGTCATGGAGCATTTTGATGACAGGGGTTATGGAACATTCTGATGTCAGGGGTCATGGAGCATTTTGATGATAAGGTCATGTAGCATTGCGATGACAGGGGTCATGGAACATTGTGATGTCATGGGTGAGGGAGTAGAGTGATGACTATTGATGGAACACTCTGATATCAGTGGTGAGAGAGCATTTTGATGAGAAGTGCATGAAGCGTTGTGGTGACAAAAGTCACAGAGTCTTGTGATGACGAGAGCATGGACAATTGTGATGACAAATGTCATGAGGCATTGTGATGACTAGAGTCATGGAGAATTTTCATAAAAGAGGTCATGGAGCATTGTGATGCCAAGGTTCATGGAGCATTGTGATGACAAGCTTGTGGAGTATTGTGATGACAAGGGCAAGGAACATTGTGATGACAAGGGCGTGGAGCATTGTTATGACAAGGTCATGGACTTTTGTGAAGACAGTTGTCAGGGAGCATTGTGATGACATATGTCATGGTCCATGTGATGACAATGGCATGGAGCATTGTGATGCCAAGAGTCATGGAGGATTTTGATGACAAAGGTAATGGAGCATTGTCATGTCAAGGGATTGGAGCATTCTGTTGACAAGAGTCATGGAGCATTGTGATGACAATGGCATGGAGCATTGTGATGACAAGGGCATGGAGTATTGTGATGAAGAAGGCATGGAGCTTTTTCATGAGAGAGTTCTAGGAGACTTCTGACAAGTGTCAGGGAGCATTGTGATGACAAGTTTATTGAGCATTGTGATGACAATGGTCATGGAGCATTGTTTTGACAGGTGTCATGGAGCATTGTGATGACAATGGCAAGGAGCATTTTGTTGAGAATCCCCTGGAGCATTCTGATGTCATTCGTCATGGAACATTGTGATGACATATGTCGGATCCATTGTGATGACAATGGCATGGAGCATTGTGATGCCAAATGTCATGGAGCATTATGATGACAAAGGTAATGGAGCATTGTGATGACACGGGCTTGGAGCATTGTGATGACAAGGGCATAGAGCATTGTGATGACAAGGGCATGGAACTTTGGCTTGACAAGTTTCCTGGATTATTTTGATGACAGTGCGCATGGCAAACTGTGATAACAAGTGCATGGAACACTGTGATGACAAGGTCATAGAGTATTGTGTAGACAGGTGTCAGGGAGCATCGTGATGATATATATCATGGCCCATTGTGATGACAATGGCATGGAGCATTGTGATGCCAAGTGTCATGAAGGATAGTGATGACAAAGGTAATGGAGCATTGTGATGACAAGGGCTTGGAGCATTGTGAGGACAAGGGCATGGAGCATTGTGATGACAGGGTCATGGAGCATTGGTCTGACAAGTTTCATGGATTATTGTGATGACAGTGGGCATGGCGCATTGTGATGGCAAGGGCGTGGAGCATTTTGATGACAAAGTCATGGACTATTGTGAAGACAGATGTCAGGGAGCATTGTGATGACAAAGTAATGGAGCATTGTGATGACAAGGGCTTGGAGCATTGTGATGACCAGAGTCATGGAGGAATGTGATTACAAGGGCATGGAGCATTGTGATGACAAGGGCCATTGAAAATTTTAATGACAACGTCCTAAAGCTTTGTGATGATAAAGCACTTGGAGCTTGCTATGACAGGGATCATGGAGCATTAGGATGACAAGGGCATGGAAAATTGTGATGACAAAAGTCTGTATCTTTGTGATGAGAAGTGTCATGGAGCATTGTGATAACAAGGGTCATGGATTATTGTGATGACAGGGGCTTGGAGCATTGTGATGACAAAGTTCATGGAGCATTGTGATGACAATGGCATGGAGCATTGTGATGATAAGGGCATGGAGCATTGTGATGAAAAAGGCATGGAGCTATTTTTTGACAGAGTTCAAGGAGCCTTCTGACAAGTGTCATGGAGCATTGTGATGTCAAGTGTATTGAGCATTGCGATAACAAAGTTCATGCAGCATTGCGATGACAAGGGCATGGAATATTGCGATGACAGGCATCATGGAGTGTTGAGATGACTAGGTTCATTGAACATTGTGATGATAATGGCATGGAGCACAGTGCTGAGAAGGCCGTGGAGCATTCTGATGACATGTGTCATGGAGCATTGTGATGACATATGTCCGGTCCATTGTGAAGACAATGGCATGGAGCATTGTGATGCCGAGTGTCATGGAGGATTATGATGACAAAGGTAATTGAGCATTGTGATGACAATGGTCATGGAGCATTGTGATGACAAGGGCATGGAATATTGTGATGACAGGCATCATGGAGCGTTGTGATGACAAGGGTCATGGAACATTGTGATGACAGTGGCTTTGAGCATTGTGTTGAGAATGCCATGGAACATTCTGATGACATGTGTCATGGAGCATTGTGATGCCAAGTGTCATGGAGGATTATGATGACAAAGGTAATGGAGCAGTGTGATGACAACGGCTTGGAGCATTGTGATGACAAGAGCATAGAGCATTGTGATGACAGGGGCATGGAGGTTTGGCCAGACAAGTTTCATGGATTATTTTGATGACAGTGGGCATGGTGCATTTTGATGACATGGGCATGGAGATCTCTTATGAAAAGGTCATGGATTATTGTGTAGAGAGGTGTCAGGGAGCATCATGATGACCTATATCATGGTCTATTGTGATGACAATGGCATGGAGCATTGTGAAGCCAGGTGTCATGGAGGATTGTGATGACAAATGTAATGTAGCATTGTGATGACAAGGGCTTGGAGCATTGTGATGCCAAGGGCATGTAGCATTGTGATGACAGGGTCATGGAGCATAGGTCTGAAAAGTTTCATGTATTATTGTGATGACAGTGGGGATTGCACATTGTGATGGCAAGGGCATTGAGCAGTATGTTGACAAGGTCATGGACTATTGTGGAGACAGTTGTTAGGGAACATTTTGATGACATATATCATGGTCCATTGTGATGACAATGGCATGGAGCATTGTGATGCCAAGTGTCATGGAGGATTGTGATGCCAAACGTAATGGAGCAATGTGATGACAAGGGCTTGGAGCATTCTGATGTAAATGGCATTGATCATTATGTTGACAAGGTCATGGGCTATAGTGAAGAGAGTTGTCAGGGAGCATTTTGATGACATATGTCATGGTCCCTTGTGATGACAATTGCATGGAGCATTGTGATGCCAAGTGTCATGGAGGATTGTGATGTTAAAGGTATTGGAGCATTGTTATGACAAAGGCTTGGAGCATTGTGATGAAAAGGGTCATGGAGCATTGTGATGACAAGGGCATGGAACATTGTGATGAGAAGACCATGGATAATTGTGATGACGAGCGTCATGGAGCACTGTAATGACAAGGGGCATGGAGCACCGTGAGGACAGGTGTCTTGGAGAATTGTGTTGATAGGGGTCATGGCGCATTTTGATGACAAGTGTCAGGGAGCATTCTGATGACAAGTTTGTGGAGTATTGTGATGACAAGCATATGGAGCATTGTGATGACAAGGTCATGGAGTTTTTTGAAGAGAGTTGTCAGGGAGCATTGTGATGCCATATTTCAAGGTGCATTTTAATGACAATGCATGGAACATTCTGGTGCTAAGTGTCATGGAGGATTGTGAAGACAAAGGTAATGGAGCATTGTGATGACAAGGGATTGGAGCATTGTGATGACAAGGGTCATGGAGCATTGTGATGACAATGGCATGGAGCATTTTGATGATAAGGGAATGGAGCATTGTGATGAAAAAAGCATGGAGCTATTTTATGACAGAGTTCAAGGAGCCTTCTGACAAGTGTCAGGGAGCACTGGGATGACAAGTGTTTTGAGCATGGTGATGACACATGTCATAGAGCATTGTGATGACAAGGGCATGGAATATTGTGACGACAGGCATCAAGGATCGTTGTGATGACAAGGGTCATGGAGCATTGTGATGACAATGGCATGGAGCATTGTGATGAAAAAGCCATGCAGCTATTTCACGACAGACCTCAAGGAGCCTTCTGACAAGTGTCAGCGATCATTGTGATGACAAGTGTATTGAGCATTGTGATGACAAAAGTCATGGAGCATTGTGATGACAAGGTCATGGAATATTGTGATGACAGGCATCATGGAGCCCCGTGTTGACCCGTGTTATGGAACATTGTGATCACAACAGTTTGGAGCATTGTGATGACAGAAGTCATGGATCCTTTTGATTTCAAGGAGCATGGAGCATTGTGATGACAAGGGTAGAAAGCAATGTGATCCCAAGTTTCATGGAGGATTGTGGTCACAATGGGAATGGAGTATTGTGATGACAAGCGCATGGAGCATTGTGATGACAAGGTCATGTAACATTTTGCAGACACAGGCGTGGAGCATTGGGATGACAAGCGTCATGGAGCACTCTGATGACAAGCATCATGGAGCATTGTGATTACAGTGATCATGGAGCATTGGGATGACAAGGGCATGGATTATTGTGATGGCAAGGGTAATGGAGCATTTTGATGACAGGCGTCATGGAGCATTGTGATGAGAAGGTCATGGAGCATTGGGCTGAAAATGTTCATGGAGTATTGTGATGACAGGTCATGGGGCATTGTTATGACAAGTGAATGGAGCCTTGTGATGACAAGTTCCTGGAGCATTGTGATGAGAAATCCATGGAGCCTTGTGATGACAAGTCTCATGGAGAATTCTGATGAAAAGGGTCATGGAGCATTGTGAATACAGTGGTCATGGAGCAATTTGATGAAAACGGTATGGATCATTGTGATGAAAAAGACATAGAGCCTTATCATGAACGGGTTCCAGGAGCATAGTGACGAGAAGTGTCGGGGAGCATTGTGATGACAAGTGTATTGAACATTGTGGTGACAAAGTTCATGGAGCATTGTGATGAGAAAACATGGAAAATTGTTATGACGAGTGTCATGGGGCTTTGTGATGACAAGTGTTATGGAACATTGTGATCACAAAGGTTTGGAGCATTTTGATGACAGAGGTATTGGAGCATTTTGATTTCAATGTGATGACAATAGCATGAAGCATTATGATGATGGGCATGGTGCATTGTGATGACAGGGTTCATGGAGCATTGTGATGAAAAGGGACATGGAGCATTTTGATGACAGGGGTTATGGAACATTGTGATGTCAGTGGTCATGGAGCATTTTGATGATAAGGTCATGTAGCATTGCGATGACAGGGGTCATGGAACATTGTGATGACAATTGGTGAGTGAGTATAGTGATGACTAGTGATGGAACACTCTGATATCAGTGGTGAGAGAGCATTTTGATGAGAAGTGCATGGATCATTGTGGTGACAAAAGTCACAGAGTCTTTAGATGACGAGGGCATGGACAATTGTGATGACAAATGTCATGAAGCATTGTGATGACGGGAGTCAAGGAGAATTTTCATAAAAGGGGTCATGGAGCATTGTGATGACAAGGGCATGGAGCATTGTGAACACAAGGGCGTGGAGCATTGTTATGACAAGGTCATGGAGTTTTGTGAAGATAGTTGTCAGGGAGCATTGTGATGACATATGTCATGGTCCATTGTGATGACAATGGCATGTAGTATTGTGATGTCAACAGTCATGGAGATTGTGATGACAAATGTAATGGAGCATTGTGATGTCAAGGGATTGGAGCATTCTGATGACAACGGTCATGGAGCATTGTGATGACAATGGCATGGAGCATTTAGATGATAAGGGAATGGAGCATTGTGGAGAAAAAGGCATGGAGCTATTTTATAACAGAGTTCAAGAGCCTTCTGACAAGTGTCAGGGAGCATTGGGATGACAAGTGTTTTGCGCATTGTGATGACACATGTCAAAGAGCATTGTGATGACAAGGGCATGGAATATTGTGATGACAGACATCATAGACCATTGGGATGACTAGGGAATGGATCATTGTGATGAGAAGTGTCATAGAGCATTTGGTGACAAGAGTCCCGGATCATTGTGTTGTCAGGGGTCATCAAGCATTGTGATGACAGTGGTCATGGAGCATTGTTATGACAGGGGTCATGGAGCATTGTGATTAGTAGGTCATGGAGCATTGTGATGAGAAGACCATGGAGCCTGGTGATGAAAATTCTCATGGAGCATTCTGATGAAAAGGGTCCTGGAGCACTGTGATTACAGGGTTCTTGGAGCATTGTGATGACAAGGGCATGGAGCATTGTGATGAGAAGTCAATGGAGCATTCTGATTACATATATCATGGAGCTTTGTGATGACAAGGGCATGGAGCATTGTGATTACAGGGTTCTTGGAGCATTGTGATGATATGGGCATTGATCATTGTGATGAAAAAGGCATGGAGCCTTGTCATGACAGGGTTCAAGGAGCATACTCACGAGAAGTGTCAGGGAGCATTGAGATGACAAAGTTAATGGAGCATTGTAATGAGAAGTCCATGGAATTTTGTGATGACGAGGGCCATTGGGCGTTGTGATGACAAGTGTTATGGAACATTGTGATCAAAATGGTTTGGATCATTGTGATGACAGAGGTCATGGAGCATTTTGATTTCATTGTGATGACAATAGCATGAAGCATTATGATGATGGGCATGGTGCATTGTGATGACAGGGTTGATGGAGCATTGAGATGAAAAGGGGCATGGAACATTTTGACTACAGGAGACTAGGAGCAGTGTAATGACAAGGGCATGGAGCATTGTGATGAGAAGGCCATGGAGCATTCTGATGACATGCGTTATGGAGCTTCGAGATGACAAAGGCATGGACCATTGTGATTACAGTGGTCGTGGAACATTGTGATTGCAAGGGTCATGGAGCCTTGTGAAGACAAGGCCGTGGAATATAGTGATGGCTGGTGTCATGGAGCATTTTTATGACATGGATCTTGGAGCATTGTGATGACAAGGTCACGGAACACTGTGATACATGGGTCATGGAAAATTCTAATGACGAGAGCATGGAGCATTGTGATGAGAATGGCATGAAGCAATGTGATGAGAGGTTTCACGGAGCAATTTGATAACAATGGCATGGAGCATTGTGATCCAAAGGGACATGGAGCATTGTGATGACAAAAGTCATGGAGCACTTTCATGAGAAGTGTGTAGTGCATTTTGATGAGAAAGGCTGGGTGCATTGTGATGACAGGCTCATGGAGCAATTTGATGACAAGGGTCATGGATCATTTTGATGACAGGCGTTATGGAACATTGTGATGTCAGGGTTCATGGAGCATTGTGATGATAAGTGCGTGTAGCAATGTGATGATAGGTGTCATGGAACATTGTGATGATAAGGGTGAGGGAGTATTATGATGACTAGTGATGGAACATTGTGATATCAGTGGTGAGAGAGCATTTTGATGAGAAGTGCATGGAGAATTGTGATGACAAGGTTGTGGAGCATTGTGATGACAAGCGCATGGCGCACTGCGATGACATGTGTCATGGATCATTGTGCTGACAAGCGCATGGAGCATTGTGATGACAAGGGTCATGGAGCATTGTGCTGACAAAGGCATGGAGCATTGTTATGACAACGGTCACAGAGCATTGTGATGAAAAGCTAATGGAGCACTGTGGTGACAAAGATCACAGAACCTTGTGATGATGAGGGCATGGACCATTGTGATGACAGAGGTCATGAATCATTGTAATGACTGGAGTCACTGAGAATTGTGATGACAGGGGTCGTGGATCATTGTGATGACAAGGGTATGGAGCATTGTGATGACAGGGGCACGGAGCATTGGTCTGTAATCAAAATGCTCCATGCCCTTGTCATCACAAAGCTCCATGACGCATGTCATCAGAATTGTCCATGGCCTTCTCATCACAATGCTTCATTCCCTTGTCATCACAATGCTCCAATACCCATGTAATCACAATGCTCCATGCCCCATTTAATCTCAATGCCCTATGAACCCTGTCATGACAATGCACCATGCCCTTCATCATAATGCTTCATGCTATTGTCATCACAATGAAATCAAAATGCTCCTAGACCTCTGTCATCACAATGTTCCAAACCTTGTGATCACAATGTTCGATAACTTTTGTCATCACAAATCCCCATGACGCTCGTCATCACAATTATCCATGGTCTTCTTCTCACAGTGCTCCATGACCACTGTCTTCACAATGCTCAATACACTTGTCATCACAATGCTCCCTGACACTTGTCATCAGTATGCTCCTTGAACCCTGTCATGACAAGGATCCATGCATTGTTCACCACAATGATCCATGCCCTTTTCATCACAATGCTCCAAGAACCCTGTAGTCACAATGCTCCATTCTCTTGTCATCACAATGCTACATGACCCCTGTCATTACAAAACTCCATGAACATTTTCAGCCCAATGCTTCATGATCTTCTCATCACAATGCTCCATGACCCTTGTCATCAAAATGCTCCATGACCACTGTCATCACAACGCTCCATGACCCATGACTACACAATGATCCGGGACTCTTGTCATAAAAATATTCCATGACACTTGTCATCACAATGATCCATGCACTTGTCATCCCTATGCTCCATGACCAATGTAATCACAATGCTCCATGACACTTTTCATCACAGTGCTCCATGACCCTTGTCATCACACTGCTCCTAGCCTTTTTTAGAAAATGCTACATGACCATGTCATCACAATGCTCCATGCGCTTTTCATCACAATCCTAAATTACCATTGTCATCACAAAACTCTATGACCCTTGTCATCACAATGCTCCATAGCCCCATCATCACAATACTCCATGATAATTGTCCTCACAATGCTCCATGCCCTTTGTCATTACAGTGCTCCATGACACTCGTCATCACAATTATCCATGGTCTTCTCATCACAATGCTCCACGGTCCTGCCATCACAATGCTCCATGCCCTGCTCATCACAATGCTCCATGTCCCTTGTCATCACAATTCTGCACGTCCTTGTCATCACAATGCTCCTTGACACATCTCATCACAATGCTATATGTTCTTGTCATCACAATTCTCCATGCACTTGTCATTGCAATCCTCCATGACCCCTGTCATGGCAAGCTCCATGCGCTTCTCATCACAATGCTTCACGATCTTGTCATCAAAATTTTCAATGACCCTTGTCATCAAAATGCCCCAAGCCCTTGTCATAACAATGATCCATTACCTTTTTTTTTTTTCTCTGTGGTACACAGGCCTCTCACTGTTGTGGCCTCTCCCATTGCAGAGCACAGGCTTCGGACGCTCAGGCTCAGCGGCCATGGCTCACGGGAACAGCTGCTCCGCGGCATGTGGGATCTTTCCACATTGGGGCCTGAACCCGTGTCCCCTGAATCGGCAGGCGGACTCTCAACCACTGCACCACTAGGGAAGCCCAATGCTCCATTACCTTTGTCATCACAATCCTCCATGACACTTGGCATCACAATGCTCCATGCAATTGTCATCACAATGAACAATGACATATGTCATCACAATGTTCCCTGACAACTGTCTTCACAATACTCCATAACCTTGTCATCACAATGCTCCATGCCCTTGTCATCACAATGAGCCATGCCCACTGTCATCACAATAATCCATGAAAATTGTCAGACCAATGCTCCATGCCCCTGTCATCACAATACTCCATGACCCCTGTCATCACATTGTTCCGTGACTCCAGTCATCAAAATGTTTCATGACCTTTGTCATCACACCTCACAATGGTCCATGCCCTCGTCATCACAAGGCTCTGTGACTTTTGTCACCACAATGCTCCATAAACTTTTCATCACAATGCTCTGTGACCCTTGTCATCACAATGCTACATGCCATTGTCAGCACAATGTTCCATGACCCTTGCCATCACAATGCTCCATGACACTTCTCATCACAATGTTACATGCTCTTGTAATCAGAATTCTCCATGCACTTGTCAACGCAATGCTCCATGACCCGTGTCATAGCAAGTTCCATGCACTTGTCATCACAACGCTTCATGAATTTGTCATCAAAATTCTCAATGGCCCATATCATCACCATTCTCCATGCACTTGACATCACAATGCTCCATGACACTTGTCATCACAATGCTCCATTACACTTGTCATCACAATCCACCATGACACTTGGCATCACAATGCTCCATTTCATTGTCATCACAATGGACCATGACAATTGTCATCACATTGCTCCGTGACATCTGTCTTCACAATACCCCATGGCCTTGTCTTCACAATGCTCCATGCCCTTGTCATCACAATTCACCATACCCACTGTCATCACAATAATCCATGAAACATGTCAGACCAATTCTTCATGTCTCTGTCATCACAATGCTCCATGCCCTTATCATCACAAGGCTCCATGACACCTGTCATCACAATGCTCTGTGACACCTGTCATCACAATGTTTCGTGACCTTTCTCATCACAATGGTCCATGCCCTCGACATCACAAGGCTCTGTGACCTTTGTCACCACAATGATCCATGAAATTTTCATCACAATACTCTGTGACAAATGTCATCACAATACCCCATGCCTTTGTCAGCACAATGCTCCATGACCCTTGTCAGCACAATGCTCCATGTGCTTGTCAGCACAATGCTGAATGACACATGTCATCACAATATGCCATGCGCTTCTCATCACAATGCTCAACAAACTTGTCATCACAATGCTCCATAAACATTGTAATCACAATTCTCCAAGCACTTCTCATCAAAATGCTCTCTCACCTCTGATATCACAATGTTCCATCACTAGTCATCACAATACTACCTCACCCATGTCATCACAATTTCCCATGGCCCCTGTCATCACAATGCTACATGCCTTGATCATCACAATGCTCCATGATGCCTGACATCAAAATGCTCCATAAAACCTGTCATCAAAATGCTCCATGACCCTTTTCATCACAATGCTCCATGACCCTTGACATCACAATATTCCATAACCCCTGTCATCAAAATGTTCCATGACACTTTTCATCAAATTTCTCCATGACCCAGTCATCACAATGCTCTCTGCCCTTCTCATCACATTGCACCACGCCCTTGTCATCAAAATGCTCCATGACATTTGTCATCACAAAACTCCATGACCTTTGGCATCACAATGCTCCACGCCATTGTCATCACAATGCTCCATGAACACTCTCATCACATTGCTCCATGAACGTGTCATCTCAAAGCTCCATGACGCTTGTCACCACAATGCTTGATGCCCTTCTCATCAATATGCTCCATGCCATTGTCACTAAAATCCAACATGACCCATGTATCACAGTGTTCCGAGCCCTTGTCATCACATTGCTCCATACCCACTCTCATCACAGTAATACATGAAACATTATAGAAAATGCTCCATGTCCTTGTCATCACAATGGTCCATTACCACTGTCATAACAATGGTCCATGACCCCTGCCATCAAAATATTCCACCACCTTTTCATCACAATGCTCCTTGCCCTTGTCATCACAATGCTCCAAGACCCCTGTAATCACAATGCTCCATGCCCCTTTTCATCAGAATGCTCCATGAAAATTGTCATCTGAAGGCTCCATGGACTTCTCATCACAATGCTCCAGGGTCTTGTCATCTCAATGCTCTATTCCCTTGTCATCACAATACTCCCTGACCCCTGTCATCACAAGACTCCATGAACATTTTCAGCCCAATGCTCCATGACCTTCTCATCACAATGCTCCATGACCCCTGTCATCACAGTGCTCCATGACTTTTGTCATCACAATGTTCAATACAGTTGTCATCATAATGCTCCCTGACACCTCTCATCAGAATGCTCCTTGAAACCTGTCATGAAAAGGCTCCATGCCTATTTCATCACAATGCTCCATTCCCTTGTAATCACAATGCTCCATTACCCCAGTAATCACAATGCTTCATACCGCTTTTCATCTCAATGCTCCAAATCCCCAGTCATCACAATGCTCCATGCTCTTGTCATCACAAATCTCCATGACACATGTCCTCAGAATGCTATTTGGCCTTCTCATCACAATGCTCCATGCCCTTGTCATCACAATGCTCCAAGACCGCTGTCATAACAATGCTCCATGACATTTTTCATCTCAGTGCTCCATGAACCCTATCATCACAATGCACCATGCCCTTCTTCATAATGCTTCATGCTATTGTCATCACAATGAAATCAAAATGCTCCATGACCTCTGTCATCACAATGCTCCAAACCCTTGTGATCACAATCTTCCATATACTTGTCTTCACAAAGCCCCATGACGCTCGTCATCACAATTATCCATGGTCTTCTCATCACAATGATCCATGACCTTTGTCATCACAAAGCTCAATACACTTTTCATCACAATGCTCCCTGACATTTGTCATCAGTATGCCCCTTGAACCCTGTCATGACAAGGCTCCATGCCTTTGTTATCACAATGATCCATGCCCTTTTCATCAAAATGCTCCAACACCCCTGTAATCACAATGCTTCATGCCTTTGTCATTCACAAATCTCAAAGACGCATGTCATCAGAATGCTCCATAGCCTTCTCATCACAATGCTTCATCCCCTTGTCATCACAATGCTCCAAGACCCCTGTAATTACAATGGTCCGTGCCCCTTTTCCTCTCAATGCTCCATGAACCCTGTCGTCACAATGCACCTTGCCCATCATCATAATGCTTCATGCTATTGTCATCACAATGAAATCAAAATGCTCCATGACCTCTGTCATCACAATGCTCCAAACACTTGTGATCACAATGATCCATATCACTTGTTATCACAACGCCCCATGATGCACGTCATCACAATTATACATGGTCTTCTCATCACAATGCTCCATGACCTTCGTCATCACAATGCTCAATACACTTGTCATCACAATGCTCCCTGACACTTGTCGTCAGTATGCTCCTTGAACATTGTCATGACAAGGCCCCATGCATTTTTCATCACAATGGTCCATGCCCTTTTCATCACAAGTCTCCAAGAACCTTGTAATCACAATGCTCCATGCAATTGTCGTCACAAAGCTCCAAGACCCCTGTAATCCCAATGCTCCATGCCTCTTTTCATTAGAATGTTCCATGACACTTGTCAACACAAAGTTCCATGGTCTTCTCATCACAATGCTCCATTCCCTTCTCATCACAATGTTCCATTCCCTTGCCATCACAGTGCTCCATGACACCTGTCATCACAATACTCCATGAACATTTTCAGTCCAATGATCCATGACCTTCTCATCACAATGCTCCATGACCCCTCTCATCACAATGCTCCATGAGCACTGACATCACAACGCTCCATGCCCCCTGAAAACACAATGATCCGGGACTCTTGTCATCAAAATTCTCCATGACACATGTCATCCCAATGATCCATTCCCTATCATCCCAATGCTCCATGAATCTTGTAATCACAATGCTCCATGCCATTGTCATCACAATGTTCCATGAACCCGCTCATCACATTGCTCGATGTCCTTGTCATCACAAAGTTGCATGACACTTTTCATCAAAATGCTCGATGCCCTTCTCATCACAATGCTGCATGCCCTTGTCATTACAATCCTCCATGACCCATGTATCACAGTGTTCCGGGCCCATGTCTTCACAATGCTCCATGCCCACTCATCACAGTAATCCATGAAATATTTCACACCAATGCTCCATGGCCTTTTCATCACAATGCTCCTTTATCACTGTCATAACAATGCTCCATGACCCCAGTCATCACAATGTTCCCCGGCCTTGTCATCAGAAGGCTCCATGACCATTGTTATCACAATGTTCCAAGACCCCTGTAATAACAATTCTTCATGCCCTTGTCATTCACAAATCTCCATGACGCATGTGATCAGAATGTTCCATGGCTTTCTCATCACAACACTCCATCCCCTTGTCATCACAATGCTCCAAGACCCCTGTAATCACAATGCTCCATGCCCCTTTTCATCAGAATATTCCATGACACTTGTCTACACAAAGCTCCATGGACTTCTCATCACAATGTTCCATTCCTTTCTAATAACAATGCTCCATTTCCTTGCCATCACAATGCTCCATGACCCCTGTCATCACAATACTCCATGAATATTTTCAGCCCAATGCTCCATGACCTTCCCATCACAATGCTCCATGAGCACTGTCATCACAACGCTCCATGACCCCTGACAACACAATGATCCGGGACTCTTGTCATCAAAAGGCTCCATGAAACTTGTCATCCCAATGATCCATGCCCTTGTCATCACAATGCTCCATGAACATTGTAATCAAAATGCTCCTTGACGCATGTCATTACAATGCTCCATGACACTTGTCATCACAATGTTCGATGACTTTGTCAGCAAAATGCTACATGACCTTGTCATCACAATGCTACATGTGCTTGTCATCACAATCCTCCATGAACCTTGGGATCCTATTGCCTCATACCTTTGTCATCACAATGCTCCATTTCTCTTGAAATCAAAATGATCCATGACCTCTGTCATCACAATGCTCCAATCCCTTGTGATCACAATGTTCCATAACACTTGCCATCACAATTTTCCATGATGCCTGTCACCACAATACTCCATGCCCTTGTCATCACAATGCTGCATGACATTTTTCATCACAATGCTGAATACACTTGTCATCACAATGCACCCTGACACTTGTCTTGAGAATGCTCCTTGAGCCCTGTCATGAAAAGTATCCATGCCTTTTTCATCACAATGATCCATGCCCTTTTCATCACAATGCTCCATGCCATTGTCATCACAATACTCCAAAGGCTTGTCAGCAGAAAGTTCCATGACCTTTTTCATCACAATGCTCCATGAAACTTGTCATCACAAAGCTCCATGACACATTTTCTCACAATGCTGTCCCTTGTCATTACAGTACTCCAAGACACTCGTCATCAAAATTATCCATGGTCTTCTCATCAAAATGCTCCACGGTCTTGCCATCACAATGCTCCATTCCCTGGTTGTCACAACGCTCCATGACGCATGTCACCAGAATGCTCCGTGGCCTTCTCATCACAATGTTTCATGTTCTTTTCATCAACATTCTCCAAAATCCCTGTTATCACAATGCTACATGCTCCTTTTCATCTCAATGCTCCACGAAAACTGTCATCACAATGCACCATGCCCATCATCTTAATGCTTCAGGCTATTTTCTTCAAAATGAAATCAAAATGCTCCATGACCTCTCTCATCAGAATGTTCCAAACGTTTGTGATCTCAATGTTCCATAACACTTGTCATGACAATGCCCCATGACGCTAATCATCACAATTATTCATTGTCTTCTCATCACTATGCTCCATGATCTTTGTCATCACAATGCTCAATACACTTGTCATCACAATGATCCCTGACACTTGTCGTCAGTATGCTCCTTGAACACTGTCATGACAAGCCTCCATGCCCTTTTCATCACAATGCTCCAGGAACCCTGTAATCACAATGCTCCATGTCCTTGTCATCACAAAGCTCCATGATACATGCCATCAGAAAGCTCCATGGCCTTCTCATCACAATGCTCCATACATTTGTCATCAGAGTGCTCCCAGACCCCTGTAATCAATATTCTCCATGCCCCTTTTCATAAGAATGTTCCATGAGACTTTTCATCACAAGGCTCCATGGTCTTCTCATCACAATGCTTCAGGAACTTGTCTGCACAATGCTGCATTCCCTTGCCATCACAATACACCATGACCACTGTCATCACAATACTCCAGGAACAGTTTCAGCCCAATGATCCATGACTTTCTCTTCATCATGCTCAATGACCCCTGTCATCACAATGCTCCATGACCACTGTCATCACAACGCTCCATGACCCCTGACAACACAATGATCTGGGAATCTTGTCATCAAAATTCTCCATGACCTTGTCATCACAATGATCCATGACCTGGTCATCCCAAAGTTCCATGAACCCTGTAAGCACAATGATCCTTGATGCATATTATCACAGTGATCCATGACCCTTGTCATCACAATGCTCCATGCCTGTGTCAGCAAAATACTACATGACCTTGTCATCACAATGCTCCATGCGCTTGTTATCACAGTCCTCCATGAACCTTGGGATCTCATTTCTTCCTGCTCTTGTCATCACAATGCTCATGCTCCTTGAACTCAAAATGATCCATGATCTCTGTCATCACAATGCCCCAAACACGTGTGATCACAATGATCCTTAATACTTGTCATCACAGAATGTCCTCTAAGATTTGCACAAAATGAAATATTAATCAGCCAACAGCACTGACTGAACTAAACATGTCTTTTAAAGTATGTTTTGATGTAATAAATAAACTGAAGTGCCTATATCTTACAAACTTCTCATCACAATAAAAAAATATATAATACAATGCACGGTGACAGATGTTAACTAGATTTACTGAGGTGATCATTTCACAATACGCACAAATATCAAATCATTATGTCGTATACCCGCAACTAATATAATGTGGTCTGTCAATCATACCTCAATAAAAATAAATAAATAAATAAATAAATAAATAGATAAATAAATAAATGCCTGAAATGGCATTAGCACAGCTAAACAGCAAACCTACACTTTCAAGATTTGTAAATATAGATGGGTCTGATGGAATCCTTTGTATTCACTGGAATAACAATTTTGTCCAACTGTTTCACAAAGCTGTAATATTTATACATATACAATTACTCCTGTCAGCAAAAACTAAAAGGGTAGAAATGTCCCCTCCCATTCCTTGAGGGTGGGAAGCCCTGGTCTGAAGGTAACTGTCTAAGAACTGGCTCCACTGCCACTTCTCATCAGTGGCGCCAGACAGGGCCAACTAGGGTGGGAAGAATCGGGCTCTTGTTTCTGGAAATCAAAGGACTAAATAGGAGCTGTGCTGCTGTTTAACAGGCACGAGACCGTTCATCCCCTTACGGTGGATACAAGAGCATGTTGTTCGTTCTTAGATCACAAGGCTTATCCCTGACTAATTAGGCAGAGGAAGACATCCACTCCGTGCCCTACATCATTTTACTCAGAAAGAGAACACTATGCCTGAGTTACTCTTCTGCCTCTCCTGCTAAAATTATTCTACAAAACCAATATTGGAGTAAACTAGGCAATTAGATTTCTCACTTCACCTGGAAAATAGACTGAAGTTTAAACTTAATCATATTTTCCTGAGATAATACTACTTCCAACATTTAAAAATTCCTATGAAAGGATTTTAGAAAATCTGGCCTAAACCTTCTTGTAAAAACTTGAAAACACCTGTTTACCATCTTCAGTCAAAGTCCCAAGAAACCTTCGAGTAATCTGATCTAATGAAACCAGAACTTTCTACCACTTAAACTTGTCCTTCCCTCTTCCATTGTACTTTGACGAAAATCCAGGGAAGAGCAAGAAAACCACTTGATATCAAGATTTGTAAGTAATGCTTTCAAAGGAACTGTCTTGTTTCTGTCACATTTCATCCGTCTTCCATGACCCCCAGGGCCGGCTTCTTGCGTGTGGGCCCGTGCTGTGTGGGACCTGGATTTACCCATCATTTAAATCTCAGGGCCTACCTAGCAGCCTACACAGCAGGCTTCCAACACAGGTTACTTAATTCTCTGGCCCCCATCCAGCAGTGCAGCCCACAGGCGGCCTCAGGAGAGCGCCATGAAGAAGAGGCTTCTGCTTCTCACACCACTGCCTTGGGCGCTCTGTCAGCTCTTTCTCTCCCTCACTCCCTGACAGCACCGCGAGGAGGCGCGATGGAGCTTGCCTGTCATTTCTGGCCCTTAAAGAGCTCGGGCCAGTCTGATCGAAACCTAGACGCACTGTCTTCCCGCCCTTAACACACAGCTTCCCTCCCCCGGCCGTGCTGGCCTCAGCGGCGTGCTCTGTTCCTTGACTCTCCTGGCTCCACCCCTCCTGCGCTTCGCCCCTTACCTCCCCGCAGTCCTGCTCACTGGGGGATGGAAAAGGGAGGTGGGAGAGGGCGGGGATCCGACAGGAGAGAAAAAGGCAAGCTTCATTTTCCCAAGCCAGGCTCCTTGTGCTGCCCGCTGGCCGCTGGTGGCTCCTGTCGGGGCGGGTCCTCGCGTTCTCCACCCAGAGTTCACCCGGGGGGGCTCAGGAGACAGGTCTGGGGGCCTGCGCACTGCCCCTGCCCCTGAAAAGGACGACACAGTCTGGCCGAAGGCTTCCATCTCGCCCCTCCCTGCCCGCTCTGCCGCCTTCCTTCGGCCCTTCACTTGGCTCTCGGGCCCCACAGGCAGCGACTCGTGCAGCTCCCTCCGGAGACCTCTGCTTGTCCCCGGGCAGCCATCCGAGTGCAGGCTGTTGGAAAAGCCGCCCTCTCTCACCCAGCCACGGAGCCTCAAGCCAGCCTTTGCCCTCAGACCTCTCCAGCTAAGAGCTAGGCGCCAGTTTCTGTTCCACCCATGGGATAGTCTCAGTGGCTGGGGACACCATCACGGTGGCTCGCGCTCCAGGTGCTGCTACTCTGGTGGCATCAGCTGGAAGTGGCCCTGGGAACGTCTGCAAGCTGGGGAGTGATGTGCCCCTCTCTCCTCTCACAGACGGCTCCTCTCTCTACTAGCAGCGCTGCCTGACCTGAGGTGGGCAGGAGAACACGCAAGGGGTCCACTAGTGTGGCCTGGGCGCTAACTCATCATATGGACCCAGATTTCAGCTCCCAGCCGGCTGCGTGGTGCACCCACACTGGGGCCCATCCCCGCCCCTGTCCTGTGGGGAAGGCCGTGGACACACCACACCCTCTCTGCAGGGCCTCGCCCTCTGCTTCTCGGACCATCGACATTCTCTTCCACTAACCGCTTGGGGTCATGGTGACTGCACCCGTTCAGCTCTCCTGCAAGTCCTTCATGGATGTGGCCAGGACCTCGCTTTAGAAACAACACCCTCTTGCAGAGTCAATCCAGCTTATATTGGGTCAAGGGTAGGCTGGCGGTAGGTTCCCAAATATGCAGAGGAGACACTGAGCCCTGTGTCACTGGGCGTCATCACGCTCGATAGGAGATACCATAGTTAGGACTGGGTGAAAGGTGGGACGGAGAGTCTTCATTACTCTGTTCATTATTTGACTATCTTTGGTGAGTTACTCTTTACATCTTCCACCCAGCGCATCTCAGTAGGTCTGAGTTTTCTGCAGTATCCATAGAATAAGCAGTGACAGGATAGGAAAAAATAGATGTAAAAAACGGCCAATGTTCAAGATTTGAATGTCTAAAGCCATCCTAACAGGCATTCTTCCCACTCTGTAGAATCCACTCTGCCTCACACTGGCACCAAAAGACCTCTGAAAAGCATGTTTAAAATCTGATCCATTTGCCAAGCTAGTGGTGTCTTTCTATTACCCACCACACTCGGGAGAGCCAGCCTGTCTGGGAAGCTGTTTCCAATTCATCTTGCATCCTGTGGTGCCCTTTCCCATAGAGGAAACCTGCTCATGTAAAGAAGCAGCCACTATTGGGGGGCAGCACGTGTACTGCATCTTAAACACATCCTGATTCATGAGGCAGCCCCCAGCCCCCTGAGCACAGTGCTGCTGGGACTCCAGCTGCCTGAGCGTTCGCAGGAAAACAATTTGTTGACCCCAATCTAGGTTTGCACTTTTCAATTTTTCAACTGACACTGGCAACAAAAGCCTCTATATAGCCTATGCACCCAGTTCCAATTAAAACACCTTTGCAAATAAACCAGATTACATATGCAAAGACTCCTACAATGTCTGGGTTCCGAAAAATAAAATTCCCGAAGTCAATTCCTCAAAACTAATCTGAAATGTTACATATTTAAATTAACTTTTACTAAGGATGGAAATGTGATATAACACAGTCAGTTACAAGGTGTAATTTAGGTACTAAGAGGAAGTAATAATACAATGAACACAGCAATGTATAAAATCTGTTGATCAAACATGACAATAAGATAAAAAGAGACTAGCTGAGGGGCTAGCATTGTGAGATGACCAGAGGCTTTTTTCCTTATATTCTTCTCTTTTTTTTTCATCTTTTAAAATTGAGGTATAGGTTTATGTACAATATTATATAAGTTGCAGGTGTACACCACAGTGATTTACAGTTTTAAAGGCTATAACTCCATTTATAGCTATTATAAAATACTGGCTCTATTATCTCTGCTGTATGATATATCTTTGTAGCTTACTTATTTTATATATAGTAGCTTGTACCTCTTAACCCCCTAACCCTATCTTGCCCCTCCCCCTTCCCTCTCCCCAGTGGGAACCACTGGGTTGTTCTCTATATCTGAGTGTGTTTCTTTTTCTTATACTCACTACTTTACTTTTTAGATTCCACATATAAGTGATAACATACAGTACTTGTCTTATTATTTCACTAAGCGTAATAGCCTCCCAAGTTCATCCACATTGTTGCAAATGGCAAGTTTTCATTCGTTTTTTTTTCGGTTGAGTAGAATTCCATTGTATTTGTATGTGTATGTGTGTCTCTGTGAGTGTGTGTGTGTGTGTTTGTGTGTACACCACATAATCTTTATCCATCCTTCTGTTGATAGACACTTAGGTGGCTTCCGTGTCTTGGCTATTGTAAATAACACCACTGTGTACTTTGGGGTGCATGTATCTTTTTGAGTGAGGGATTTTCTTTTTTTCTGATATATACCCAGGAATGGAATTGCGGGGTCATATGGTAGTTCTATGTTTAGTTTTCTGAAAAACCTCCATACTGTTTTCCACACAGGCTGTACAATTTACGTCCCCACCAATGGTGTACATGGGTTCCCTCTTCTCCTTATATTTTCCCTTTCTCATTTCTTGGAAGGCAACCTTCTCATTTTTTATTT